>NW_027207223.1:1368666-1710833 GCF_963455315.2 Globicephala melas
TGCAATATGACTTCAAAGGGTCTGCATTTGCTCACCGAACATCACCAATCCTATCACTGCTGCGTTATGCCACTGTACACACGCTTGATTCTCTTTTGGAGACATATAAATCCATAGGTTTTAAGATTCTTACTAGTCAGGTATATTCTTAGGCGATTAATATGGGGTGTTGAGTCCACTTCATTGAGCAAGGAGTAGCTCTTGTCTATTACATATGTGGCTTATGGAATGGTATCTGTGCTAATTTCAATCTCTGGTTTTATGCAGCACCCCAAGTCACCTTTCCCCTTAAGCAAGCATAAGTTGGTTTTCCACATTTGAGACCCTGTTCTCTTTTGTAATTCAGTTCCTGTGTAGCCAAGTTTACATTCCATGTAGTAGTGATATCTTATGACGTTTCTTTTTCTGTGCGACTTATTTCACTTAGAATCATCGTACCTGAATCCACTCATTATGCTGCTACGGGCCTGATGACATAGATTTCATTGCTGAGTGATATTGCATTGTACGTAAGTACCACAACTTCTTTATCCATTTTTCATGTTCTGTGATATTGAACTTGTACCATAAACGAGGTTCTTGTAAACAGAGCCATCTCAAACTTTGGGGTGGCTGTGTCTTTTTGATTTTAATTTCCCTAAGCTATAGGACCATAAGTGGAAGTGCCCTAGGCTCTGTTGCTTTGTTTTTTAGATGTTTCAGGAAACACCATACACTTCTACAGAGTGGCTGTTTGTAATTTACATCCCGCCCATCAGCATTACAAGGCTCCCAGTTCTCCATGGCCTGTCCTGCCTTTCTGGATTTTACACTTTTTTCAGATGGCCCTTTTGACCGGGGGGCAGTGAGACTTCATTGTAGTGCAGATTTCCTTTGCAAGCTTGCTTGGTTGGCCAAAAAGGGCGTATGCGTTTTTTCCTGAATATATTCTGGAAAAAACGCATACGCCCTTTTTGGCCAAGTGCATCATTGTGGACGTTCTGCCTCTTTTCCTATGCTTTACATGCAATTCCAGTCTACCTCCTGAAATCGGTTTCCTGCAATTCTGCCCCGCTTTCAAGTCCTCTTGGCAGCCTTACTTCAATATATTTTTGGACGATAGCTGTCATTTATAACTCTGCAGGTTTGTGAATTACAGTGCCCCTGAGCTCCTTTCTTCAACTCGCTTTCTTGTGAGCTGGCTGCAACACCGCAGGATTGCTTCAGGTCCTAGTGTGGTTCCGGCATGGCACGCTGAGCCTTTGGTTAATTCCTCTTCCTGGTGGGAAACGAGAGTTAAATTTGCCCATCCAGACACCTCCAGCTAGTCTCCCATTGGTTCTCCCTATTCCTGTTCGTCTTACACAGAAATTGCAAACTGGGCCAAACAGGAGGTTAAAGGCACTGACTCTCCAAGTGGGGAGAGTGTTAGTAAAGCGTCTGGAATGTTGCACCCGAGTACCAGGGCATGAAAACTGAGACACATTTGAACACGTTTCCCGATCACACGGTGGATCATACTCTGGGTTCCACATGCATGTTTTAGCTGAAGGAAGAATCCCTTAAACCTGGAGAGTTGAGACCCATGGAATGGGTACCATGCAATATGACTTCAAAGGGTCTGCATTTGCTCACCGAACATCACCAATCGTATCACTGCTGCGTTATGCCACGGTACACATGCTTGATTCTCTTTTGGAGACATATAAATCCATAGGTTTTAATATTCTTACTAGTCAGGTATATTCTTAGGCGATTAATATGGGGTGTTGAGTCCACTTCATTGAGCAAGGAGTAGCTCTTGTCTATTACATATTTGGCTTATGGAATGGTATCTGTGCTAATTTCAATTTCTGGTTTTATGCAGCACCCCAAGTCACCTTTCCCCTTAAGCAAGGATAAGTTGGTTTTCTACATTTGAGACCTTGTTCTCTTTTGTAATTCAGTTCCTGTGTAGCCAAGTTTACATTCCATGTAGCAGTGATATCTTATGATGTTTCATTTTCTGTGTGACATATTTCACTTAGAATCATTGTACCTGAATCCACTCATTATGCTGCTACGGGCCTGATGACATAGATTTCATTGCTGAGTGATATTGCATTGTACATAAGTACCACAACTTCTTTATCCATTTTTCGCTTTCTGTGATATTGAACTTGTACTGTAAACGAGGTTCTTGTAAACAGAGCCATCCCAAACTTTGGGGTGGCTGTGTCTTTTTGATTTTAATTTCCCTAAGCTATAGGACCATAAGTGGAAGTGCCCTAGGCTCTGTTGCTTTGTTTTTTAGATGTTTCAGGAAACACCATACACTTCTACAGAGTGGCTGTTGGTAATTTACATCCCGCCCATCAGCATTACAAGGCTCCCAGTTCTCCATGGCCTGTCCTGCCTTTCTGGATTTTACACTTTTTTCAGATGGCCCTTTTGACCGGGGGGCAGTGAGACTTCATTGTAGTGCAGATTTCCTTTGCAAGCTTGCTTGGTTGGCCAAAAAGGGCGTATGCGTTTTTTCCTGAATATATTCAGGAAAAAACGCATACGCCCTTTTTGGCCAAGTGCATCATTGTGGACGTTCTGCCTCTTTTCCTATGCTTTACATGCAATTCCAGTCTACCTCCTGAAATCGGTTTCCTGCAATTCTGCCCCGCTTTCAAGTCCTCTTGGCAGCCTGACTTCAATATATTTTTGGACGATAGCTGTCATTTATAACTCTGCAGGTTTGTGAATTACAGTGCCCCTGAGCTCCTTTCTTCAACTCGCTTTCTTGTGAGCTGGCCGCAACACCGCAAGATTGCTTCAGGTCCTAGTGTGGTTCCGGCATGGCACGCTGAGCCTTTGGTTAATTCCTCTTCCTGGTGGGAAACGAGAGTTAAATTTGCCCATCCAGACACCTCCAGCTAGTGTCCCATTGGTTCTCCCTATTCCTGTTCGTCTTACACAGAAATTGCAAACTGGGCCAAACAGGAGGTTAAAGGCACTGACTCTCCAAGTGGGGAGAGTGTTAGTAAAGCGTCTGGAATGTTGCACCCGAGTACCAGGGCATGAAAACTAAGACACATTTGAACACGTTTCCCGATCACACGGTGGATCATACTCTGGGTTCCACATGCATGTTTTAGCTGAAGGAAGAATCCCTTAAACCTGGAGAGTTGAGACCCATGGAATGGGTACCATGCAATATGACTTCAAAGGGTCTGCATTTGCTCACCGAACATCACCAATCCTATCACTGCTGCGTTATGCCACTGTACACACGCTTGATTCTCTTTTGGAGACATATAAATCCATAGGTTTTAAGATTCTTACTAGTCAGGTATATTCTTAGGCGATTAATATGGGGTGTTGAGTCCACTTCATTGAGCAAGGAGTAGCTCTTGTCTATTACATATGTGGCTTATGGAATGGTATCTGTGCTCATTTCAATCTCTGGTTTTATGCAGCACCCCAAGTCACCTTTCCCCTTAAGCAAGCATAAGTTGGTTTTCCACATTTGAGACCCTGTTCTCTTTTGTAATTCAGTTCCTGTGTAGCCAAGTTTACATTCCATCTAGTAGTGATATCTTATGACGTTTCTTTTTCTGTGCGACTTATTTCACTTAGAATCATCGTACCTGAATCCACTCATTATGCTGCTACGGGCCTGATGACATAGATTTCATTGCTGAGTGATATTGCATTGTACGTAAGTACCACAACTTCTTTATCCATTTTTCATGTTCTGTGATATTGAACTTGTACCGTAAACGAGGTTCTTGTAAACAGAGCCATCTCAAACTTTGGGGTGGCTGTGTCTTTTTGATTTTAATTTC
This sequence comes from Globicephala melas, assembly GCF_963455315.2. Taxonomy (NCBI): domain Eukaryota; kingdom Metazoa; phylum Chordata; class Mammalia; order Artiodactyla; family Delphinidae; genus Globicephala; species Globicephala melas. The sequence continues at coordinate 1,372,461 of NW_027207223.1, forward strand.
CCTAAGCTATAGGACCATAAGTGGAAGTGCCCTAGGCTCTGTTGCTTTGTTTTTTAGATGTTTCAGGAAACACCATACACTTCTACAGAGTGGCTGTTGGTAATTTACATCCCGCCCATCAGCATTACAAGGCTCCCAGTTCTCCATGGCCTGTCCTGCCTTTCTGGATTTTACACTTTTTTCAGATGGCCCTTTTGACCGGGGGGCAGTGAGACTTCATTGTAGTGCAGATTTCCTTTGCAAGCTTGCTTGGTTGGCCAAAAAGGGCGTATGCGTTTTTTCCTGAATATATTCTGGAAAAAACGCATACGCCCTTTTTGGCCAAGTGCATCATTGTGGACGTTCTGCCTCTTTTCCTATGCTTTACATGCAATTCCAGTCTACCTCCTGAAATCGGTTTCCTGCAATTCTGCCCCGCTTTCAAGTCCTCTTGGCAGCCTTACTTCAATATATTTTTGGACGATAGCTGTCATTTATAACTCTGCAGGTTTGTGAATTACAGTGCCCCTGAGCTCCTTTCTTCAAGTCGCTTTCTTGTGAGCTGGCCGCAACACCGCAGGATTGCTTCAGGTCCTAGTGTGGTTCCGGCATGGCACGCTGAGCCTTTGGTTAATTCCTCTTCCTGGTGGGAAACGAGAGTTAAATTTGCCCATCCAGACACCTCCAGCTAGTCTCCCATTGGTTCTCCCTATTCCTGTTCGTCTTACACAGAAATTGCAAACTGGGCCAAACAGGAGGTTAAAGGCACTGACTCTCCAAGTGGGGAGAGTGTTAGTAAAGCGTCTGGAATGTTGCACCCGAGTACCAGGGCATGAAAACTGAGACACATTTGAACACGTTTCCCGATCACACGGTGGATCATACTCTGGGTTCCACATGCATGTTTTAGCTGAAGGAAGAATCCCTTAAACCTGGAGAGTTGAGACCCATGGAATGGGTACCATGCAATATGACTTCAAAGGGTCTGCATTTGCTCACCGAACATCACCAATCGTATCACTGCTGCGTTATGCCACGGTACACACGCTTGATTCTCTTTTGGAGACATATAAATCCATAGGTTTTAATATTCTTACTAGTCAGGTATATTCTTAGGCGATTAATATGGGGTGTTGAGTCCACTTCATTGAGCAAGGAGTAGCTCTTGTCTATTACATATTTGGCTTATGGAATGGTATCTGTGCTAATTTCAATTTCTGGTTTTATGCAGCACCCCAAGTCACCTTTCCCCTTAAGCAAGGATAAGTTGGTTTTCTACATTTGACACCTTGTTCTCTTTTGTAATTCAGTTCCTGTGTAGCCAAGTTTACATTCCATGTAGCAGTGATATCTTATGATGTTTCATTTTCTGTGTGACATATTTCACTTAGAATCATCGTACCTGAATCCACTCATTATGCTGCTACGGGCCTGATGACATAGATTTCATTGCTGAGTGATATTGCATTGTACATAAGTACCACAACTTCTTTATCCATTTTTCGCTTTCTGTGATATTGAACTTGTACTGTAAACGAGGTTCTTGTAAACAGAGCCATCCCAAACTTTGGGGTGGCTGTGTCTTTTTGATTTTAATTTCCCTAAGCTATAGGACCATAAGTGGAAGTGCCCTAGGCTCTGTTGCTTTGTTTTTTAGATGTTTCAGGAAACACCATACACTTCTACAGAGTGGCTGTTGGTAATTTACATCCCGCCCATCAGCATTACAAGGCTCCCAGTTCTCCATGGCCTGTCCTGCCTTTCTGGATTTTACACTTTTTTCAGATGGCCCTTTTGACCGGGGGGCAGTGAGACTTCATTGTAGTGCAGATTTCCTTTGCAAGCTTGCTTGGTTGGCCAAAAAGGGCGTATGCGTTTTTTCCTGAATATATTCTGGAAAAAACGCATACGCCCTTTTTGGCCAAGTGCATCATTGTGGACGTTCTGCCTCTTTTCCTATGCTTTACATGCAATTCCAGTCTACCTCCTGAAATCGGTTTCCTGCAATTCTGCCCCGCTTTCAAGTCCTCTTGGCAGCCTTACTTCAATATATTTTTGGACGATAGCTGTCATTTATAACTCTGCAGGTTTGTGAATTACAGTGCCCCTGAGCTCCTTTCTTCAAGTCGCTTTCTTGTGAGCTGGCCGCAACACCGCAGGATTGCTTCAGGTCCTAGTGTGGTTCCGGCATGGCACGCTGAGCCTTTGGTTAATTCCTCTTCCTGGTGGGAAACGAGAGTTAAATTTGCCCATCCAGACACCTCCGCCTAGTCTCCCGTTGGTTCTCCCTATTCCTGTTCGTCTTACACAGAAATTGCAAACTGGGCCAAACAGGAGGTTAAAGGCACTGACTCTCCAAGTGGGGAGAGTGTTAGTAAAGCGTCTGGAATGTTGCACCCGAGTACCAGGGCATGAAAACTAAGACACATTTGAACACGTTTCCCGATCACACGGTGGATCATACTCTGGGTTCCACATGCATGTTTTAGCTGAAGGAAGAATCCCTTAAACCTGGAGAGTTGAGACCCATGGAATGGGTACCATGCAATATGACTTCAAAGGGTCTGCATTTGCTCACCGAACATCACCAATCCTATCACTGCTGCGTTATGCCACTGTACACACGCTTGATTCTCTTTTGGAGACATATAAATCCATAGGTTTTAAGATTCTTACTAGTCAGGTATATTCTTAGGCGATTAATATGGGGTGTTGAGTCCACTTCATTGAGCAAGGAGTAGCTCTTGTCTATTACATATGTGGCTTATGGAATGGTATCTGTGCTAATTTCAATCTCTGGTTTTATGCAGCACCCCAAGTCACCTTTCCCCTTAAGCAAGCATAAGTTGGTTTTCCACATTTGAGACCCTGTTCTCTTTTGTAATTCAGTTCCTGTGTAGCCAAGTTTACATTCCATCTAGTAGTGATATCTTATGACGTTTCTTTTTCTGTGCGACTTATTTCACTTAGAATCATCGTACCTGAATCCACTCATTATGCTGCTACGGGCCTGATGACATAGATTTCATTGCTGAGTGATATTGCATTGTACGTAAGTACCACAACTTCTTTATCCATTTTTCATGTTCTGTGATATTGAACTTGTACCGTAAACGAGGTTCTTGTAAACAGAGCCATCTCAAACTTTGGGGTGGCTGTGTCTTTTTGATTTTAATTTCCCTAAGCTATAGGACCATAAGTGGAAGTGCCCTAGGCTCTGTTGCTTTGTTTTTTAGATGTTTCAGGAAACACCATACACTTCTACAGAGTGGCTGTTGGTAATTTACATCCCGCCCATCAGCATTACAAGGCTCCCAGTTCTCCATGGCCTGTCCTGCCTTTCTGGATTTTACACTTTTTTCAGATGGCCCTTTTGACCGGGGGGCAGTGAGACTTCATTGTAGTGCAGATTTCCTTTGCAAGCTTGCTTGGTTGGCCAAAAAGGGCGTATGCGTTTTTTCCTGAATATATTCTGGAAAAAACGCATACGCCCTTTTTGGCCAAGTGCATCATTGTGGACGTTCTGCCTCTTTTCCTATGCTTTACATGCAATTCCAGTCTACCTCCTGAAATCGGTTTCCTGCAATTCTGCCCCGCTTTCAAGTCCTCTTGGCAGCCTTACTTCAATATATTTTTGGACGATAGCTGTCATTTATAACTCTGCAGGTTTGTGAATTACAGTGCCCCTGAGCTCCTTTCTTCAAGTCGCTTTCTTGTGAGCTGGCCGCAACACCGCAGGATTGCTTCAGGTCCTAGTGTGGTTCCGGCATGGCACGCTGAGCCTTTGGTTAATTCCTCTTCCTGGTGGGAAACGAGAGTTAAATTTGCCCATCCAGACACCTCCAGCTAGTCTCCCATTGGTTCTCCCTATTCCTGTTCGTCTTACACAGAAATTGCAAACTGGGCCAAACAGGAGGTTAAAGGCACTGACTCTCCAAGTGGGGAGAGTGTTAGTAAAGCGTCTGGAATGTTGCACCCGAGTACCAGGGCATGAAAACTGAGACACATTTGAACACGTTTCCCGATCACACGGTGGATCATACTCTGGGTTCCACATGCATGTTTTAGCTGAAGGAAGAATCCCTTAAACCTGGAGAGTTGAGACCCATGGAATGGGTACCATGCAATATGACTTCAAAGGGTCTGCATTTGCTCACCGAACATCACCAATCGTATCACTGCTGCGTTATGCCACGGTACACACGCTTGATTCTCTTTTGGAGACATATAAATCCATAGGTTTTAATATTCTTACTAGTCAGGTATATTCTTAGGCGATTAATATGGGGTGTTGAGTCCACTTCATTGAGCAAGGAGTAGCTCTTGTCTATTACATATTTGGCTTATGGAATGGTATCTGTGCTAATTTCAATTTCTGGTTTTATGCAGCACCCCAAGTCACCTTTCCCCTTAAGCAAGGATAAGTTGGTTTTCTACATTTGAGACCTTGTTCTCTTTTGTAATTCAGTTCCTGTGTAGCCAAGTTTACATTCCATGTAGCAGTGATATCTTATGATGTTTCATTTTCTGTGTGACATATTTCACTTAGAATCATCGTACCTGAATCCACTCATTATGCTGCTACGGGCCTGATGACATAGATTTCATTGCTGAGTGATATTGCATTGTACATAAGTACCACAACTTCTTTATCCATTTTTCGCTTTCTGTGATATTGAACTTGTACTGTAAACGAGGTTCTTGTAAACAGAGCCATCCCAAACTTTGGGGTGGCTGTGTCTTTTTGATTTTAATTTCCCTAAGCTATAGGACCATAAGTGGAAGTGCCCTAGGCTCTGTTGCTTTGTTTTTTAGATGTTTCAGGAAACACCATACACTTCTACAGAGTGGCTGTTGGTAATTTACATCCCGCCCATCAGCATTACAAGGCTCCCAGTTCTCCATGGCCTGTCCTGCCTTTCTGGATTTTACACTTTTTTCAGATGGCCCTTTTGACCGGGGGGCAGTGAGACTTCATTGTAGTGCAGATTTCCTTTGCAAGCTTGCTTGGTTGGCCAAAAAGGGCGTATGCGTTTTTTCCTGAATATATTCTGGAAAAAACGCATACGCCCTTTTTGGCCAAGTGCATCATTGTGGACGTTCTGCCTCTTTTCCTATGCTTTACATGCAATTCCAGTCTACCTCCTGAAATCGGTTTCCTGCAATTCTGCCCCGCTTTCAAGTCCTCTTGGCAGCCTTACTTCAATATATTTTTGGACGATAGCTGTCATTTATAACTCTGCAGGTTTGTGAATTACAGTGCCCCTGAGCTCCTTTCTTCAAGTCGCTTTCTTGTGAGCTGGCCGCAACACCGCAGGATTGCTTCAGGTCCTAGTGTGGTTCCGGCATGGCACGCTGAGCCTTTGGTTAATTCCTCTTCCTGGTGGGAAACGAGAGTTAAATTTGCCCATCCAGACACCTCCAGCTAGTCTCCCATTGGTTCTCCCTATTCCTGTTCGTCTTACACAGAAATTGCAAACTGGGCCAAACAGGAGGTTAAAGGCACTGACTCTCCAAGTGGGGAGAGTGTTAGTAAAGCGTCTGGAATGTTGCACCCGAGTACCAGGGCATGAAAACTGAGACACATTTGAACACGTTTCCCGATCACACGGTGGATCATACTCTGGGTTCCACATGCATGTTTTAGCTGAAGGAAGAATCCCTTAAACCTGGAGAGTTGAGACCCATGGAATGGGTACCATGCAATATGACTTCAAAGGGTCTGCATTTGCTCACCGAACATCACCAATCGTATCACTGCTGCGTTATGCCACGGTACACACGCTTGATTCTCTTTTGGAGACATATAAATCCATAGGTTTTAAGATTCTTACTAGTCAGGTATATTCTTAGGCGATTAATATGGGGTGTTGAGTCCACTTCATTGAGCAAGGAGTAGCTCTTGTCTATTACATATTTGGCTTATGGAATGGTATCTGTGCTAATTTCAATCTCTGGTTTTATGCAGCACCCCAAGTCACCTTTCCCCTTAAGCAAGGATAAGTTGGTTTTCTACATTTGAGACCTTGTTCTCTTTTGTAATTCAGTTCCTGTGTAGCCAAGTTTACATTCCATGTAGCAGTGATATCTTATGAGGTTTCATTTTCTGTGTGACATATTTCACTTAGAATCATCGTACCTGAATCCACTCATTATGCTGCTATGGGCCTGATGACATAGATTTCATTGCTGAGTGATATTGCATTGTACATAAGTACCACAATTTCTTTATCTATTTTTCGCTTTCTGTGATATTGAACTTGTACTGTAAACGAGGTTCTTGTAAACAGAGCCATCCCAAACTTTGGGGTGGCTGTGTCTTTTTGATTTTAATTTCCCTAAGCTATAGGACCATAAGTGGAAGTGCCCTAGGCTCTGTTGCTTTGTTTTTTAGATGTTTCAGGAAACACCATACACTTCTCCAGAGTGGCTGTTGGCAATTTACATCCCGCCCGTCAGCATTACAAGGCTCCCAGTTCTCCATGGCCTGTCCTGCCTTTCTGGATTTTACACTTTTTTCAGATGGCCCTTTTGACCGGGGGGCAGTGAGACTTCATTGTAGTGCAGATTTCCTTTGCAAGCTTGCTTGGTTGGCCAAAAAGGGCGTATGCGTTTTTTCCTGAATATATTCAGGAAAAAACGCATACGCCCTTTTTGGCCAAGTGCATCATTGTGGACGTTCTGCCTCTTTTCCTATGCTTTACATGCAATTCCAGTCTACCTCCTGAAATCGGTTTCCTGCAATTCTGCCCCGCTTTCAAGTCCTCTTGGCAGCCTGACTTCAATATATTTTTGGACGATAGCTGTCATTTATAACTCTGCAGGTTTGTGAATTACAGTGCCCCTGAGCTCCTTTCTTCAACTCGCTTTCTTGTGAGCTGGCCGCAACACCGCAAGATTGCTTCAGGTCCTAGTGTGGTTCCGGCATGGCACGCTGAGCCTTTGGTTAATTCCTCTTCCTGGTGGGAAACGAGAGTTAAATTTGCCCATCCAGACACCTCCAGCTAGTCTCCCATTGGTTCTCCCTATTCCTGTTCGTCTTACACAGAAATTGCAAACTGGGCCAAATAGGAGGTTAAAGGCACTGACTCTCCAAGTGGGGAGAGTGTTAGTAAAGCGTCTGGAATGTTGCACCCGAGTACCAGGGCATGAAAACTGAGACACATTTGAACACGTTTCCCGATCACACGGTGGATCATACTCTGGGTTCCACATGCATGTTTTAGCTGAAGGAAGAATCCCTTAAACCTGGAGAGTTGAGACCCATGGAATGGGTACCATGCAATATGACTTCAAAGGGTCTGCATTTGCTCACCGAACATCACCAATCCTATCACTGCTGCGTTATGCCACTGTACACACGCTTGATTCTCTTTTGGAGACATATAAATCCATAGGTTTTAAGATTCTTACTAGTCAGGTATATTCTTAGGCGATTAATATGGGGTGTTGAGTCCACTTCATTGAGCAAGGAGTAGCTCTTGTCTATTACATATTTGGCTTATGGAATGGTATCTGTGCTAATTTCAATCTCTGGTTTTATGCAGCACCCCAAGTCACCTTTCCCCTTAAGCAAGGATAAGTTGGTTTTCTACATTTGATACATTGTTCTCTTTTGTAATTCAGTTCCTGTGTAGCCAAGTTTACATTCCATGTAGCAGTGATATCTTATGATGTTTCATTTTCTGTGTGACATATTTCACTTAGAATCATCGTACCTGAATCCACTCATTATGCTGCTACGGGCCTGATGACATAGATTTCATTGCTGAGTGATATTGCATTGTACATAAGTACCACAACTTCTTTATCCATTTTTCACTTTCTGTGATATTGAACTTGTACTGTAAACGAGGTTCTTGTAAACAGAGCCATCCCAAACTTTGGGGTGGCTGTGTCTTTTTGATTTTAATTTCCCTAAGCTATAGGACCATAAGTGGAAGTGCCCTAGGCTCTGTTGCTTTGTTTTTTAGATGTTTCAGGAAACACCATACACTTCTCCAGAGTGGCTGTTGGCAATTTACATCCCGCCCATCAGCATTACAAGGCTCCCAGTTCTCCATGGCCTGTCCTGCCTTTCTGGATTTTACACTTTTTTCAGATGGCCCTTTTGACCGGGGGGCAGTGAGACTTCATTGTAGTGCAGATTTCCTTTGCAAGCTTGCTTGGTTGGCCAAAAAGGGCGTATGCGTTTTTTCCTGAATATATTCAGGAAAAAACGCATACGCCCTTTTTGGCCAAGTGCATCATTGTGGACGTTCTGCCTCTTTTCCTATGCTTTACATGCAATTCCAGTCTACCTCCTGAAATCGGTTTCCTGCAATTCTGCCCCGCTTTCAAGTCCTCTTGGCAGCCTTACTTCAATATATTTTTGGACGATAGCTGTCATTTATAACTCTGCAGGTTTGTGAATTACAGTGCCCCTGAGCTCCTTTCTTCAAGTCGCTTTCTTGTGAGCTGGCCGCAACCCCGCAGGATTGCTTCAGGTCCTAGTGTGGTTCCGGCATGGCACGCTGAGCCTTTGGTTAATTCCTCTTCCTGGTGGGAAACGAGAGTTAAATTTGCCCATCCAGACACCTCCAGCTAGTCTCTCGTTGGTTCTCCCTATTCCTGTTCGTCTTACACAGAAATTGCAAACTGGGTCAAACAGGAGGTTAAAGGCACTGACTCTCCAAGTGGGAAGAGTGTTAGTAAAGCGTCTGGAATGTTGCACCCGAGTACCAGGGCATGAAAACTGAGACACATTTGAACACGTTTCCCGATCACACGGTGGATCATACTCTGGGTTCCACATGCATGTTTTAGCTGAAGGAAGAATCCCTTAAACCTGGAGAGTTGAGACCCATGGAATGGGTACCATGCAATATGACTTCAAAGGGTCTGCATTTGCTCACCGAACATCACCAATCCTATCACTGCTGCGTTATGCCACTGTACACACGCTTGATTCTCTTTTGGAGACATATAAATCCATAGGTTTTAAGATTCTTACTAGTCAGGTATATTCTTAGGCGATTAATATGGGGTGTTGAGTCCACTTCATTGAGCAAGGAGTAGCTCTTGTCTATTACATATTTGGCTTATGGAATGGTATCTGTGCTAATTTCAATCTCTCGTTTTATGCAGCACCCCAAGTCACCTTTCCCCTTAAGCAAGCATAAGTTGGTTTTCCACATTTGAGACCCTGTTCTCTTTTGTAATTCAGTTCCTGTGTAGCCAAGTTTACATTCCATGTAGTAGTGATATCTTATGATGTTTCTTTTTCTGTGCGACTTATTTCACTTAGAATCATCGTACCTGAATCCACTCATTATGCTGCTACGGGCCTGATGACATAGATTTCATTGCTGAGTGATATTGCATTGTACGTAAGTACCACAACTTCTTTATCCATTTTTCGCTTTCTGTGATATTGAACTTGTACTGTAAACGAGGTTCTTGTAAACAGAGCCATCCCAAACTTTGGGGTGGCTGTGTCTTTTTGATTTTAATTTCCCTAAGCTATAGGACCATAAGTGGAAGTGCCCTAGGCTCTGTTGCTTTGTTTTTTAGATGTTTCAGGAAACACCATACACTTCTCCAGAGTGGCTGTTGGCAATTTACATCCTGCCAATCAGCATAACAAGGCTCCCAGTTCTCCATGGCCTGTCCTGCCTTTCTGGATTTTACACTTTCTTCAGATGGCCCTTTTGACCGGGGGGCAGTGAGACTTCATTGTAGTGCAGATTTCCTTTGCAAGCTTGCTTGGTTGGCCAAAAAGGGCGTATGCGTTTTTTCCTGAATATATTCAGGAAAAAACGCATACGCCCTTTTTGGCCAAGTGCATCATTGTGGACGTTCTGCCTCTTTTCCTATGCTTTACATGCAATTCCAGTCTACCTCCTGAAATCGGTTTCCTGAAATTCTGCCCCGCTTTCAAGTCCTCTTGGCAGCCTTACTTCAATATATTTTTGGACGATAGCTGTCATTTATAACTCTGCAAGTTTGTGAATTACAGTGCGCCTGAGCTCCTTTCTTCAACTCGCTTTCTTGTGAGCTAGCCGCAACACCGCAGCATTGCTTCAGGCCCTAGTGTGGTTCCGGCATGGCACGCTGAGCCTTTGGTTAATTCTTCTTCCTGGTGGGAAACGAGAGTTAAATTTGCCCATCCAGACACCTCCAGCTAATCTCCCATTGGTTCTCCCTATTCCTGTTTTCTTACACAGAAATTGCAAACTGGGCCAAACAGGAGGTTAATGGCACTGACTCTCCAAGTGGTGAGAGTGTTAGTAAAGCATTTGGAATGTTGCACCCGAGTACCAGGGGACGAAAACTGAGACACATTTGAACACATTTCCTGATCACATGGTGGATCATACTCTGGGTTCCACATGCATGTTTTAGCTGAAGGAAGAATCCCTTAAAACTGGAGAGTTGAGACCCATGGAATGGGTACCATGCAATATGACTTCAAAGGGTCTGCATTTGCTCACCGAACATCACCAATCCTATCACTGCTGCGTTTATGCCACTGTACACATGCTTGATTATCTTTCAGAGACATATAAATCCATAGGTTTTTAAGATTCTTACTAGTCAGGTATATTCTTAGGCGATTAATATGGGGTGTTGAGTCCACTTCGTTGAGCAAGGAGTAGCTCTTGTCTATTACATATTTGGCTTATGGAATGGTATCTGTGCTAATTTCAATCTCTGGTTTTATGCAGCACCCCAAGTCACCTTTCCCCTTAAGCAAGCATAAGTTGGTTTTCCACATTTGAGACCCTGTTCTCTTTTGTAATTCAGTTCCTGTGTAGCCAAGTTTACATTCCATGTAGTAGTGATATCTTATGATGTTTCTTTTTCTGTGCGACTTATTTCACTTAGAATCATCGTACCTGAATCCACTCATTATGCTGCTACGGGCCTGATGACATAGATTTCATTGCTGAGTGATATTGCATTGTACGTAAGTACCACAACTTCTTTATCCATTTTTCGCTTTCTGTGATATTGAACTTGTACTGTAAACGAGGTTCTTGTAAACAGAGCCATCCCAAACTTTGGGGTGGCTGTGTCTTTTTGATTTTAATTTCCCTAAGCTATAGGACCATAAGTGGAAGTGCCCTAGGCTCTGTTGCTTTGTTTTTTAGATGTTTCAGGAAACACCATACACTTCTCCAGAGTGGCTGTTGGCAATTTACATCCTGCCAATCAGCATAACAAGGCTCCCAGTTCTCCATGGCCTGTCCTGCCTTTCTGGATTTTACACTTTCTTCAGATGGCCCTTTTGACCGGGGGGCAGTGAGACTTCATTGTAGTGCAGATTTCCTTTGCAAGCTTGCTTGGTTGGCCAAAAAGGGCGTATGCGTTTTTTCCTGAATATATTCAGGAAAAAACGCATACGCCCTTTTTGGCCAAGTGCATCATTGTGGACGTTCTGCCTCTTTTCCTATGCTTTACATGCAATTCCAGTCTACCTCCTGAAATCGGTTTCCTGAAATTCTGCCCCGCTTTCAAGTCCTCTTGGCAGCCTTACTTCAATATATTTTTGGACGATAGCTGTCATTTATAACTCTGCAAGTTTGTGAATTACAGTGCGCCTGAGCTCCTTTCTTCAACTCGCTTTCTTGTGAGCTAGCCGCAACACCGCAGCATTGCTTCAGGCCCTAGTGTGGTTCCGGCATGGCACGCTGAGCCTTTGGTTAATTCTTCTTCCTGGTGGGAAACGAGAGTTAAATTTGCCCATCCAGACACCTCCAGCTAATCTCCCATTGGTTCTCCCTATTCCTGTTTTCTTACACAGAAATTGCAAACTGGGCCAAACAGGAGGTTAATGGCACTGACTCTCCAAGTGGTGAGAGTGTTAGTAAAGCATTTGGAATGTTGCACCCGAGTACCAGGGGACGAAAACTGAGACACATTTGAACACATTTCCTGATCACATGGTGGATCATACTCTGGGTTCCACATGCATGTTTTAGCTGAAGGAAGAATCCCTTAAAACTGGAGAGTTGAGACCCATGGAATGGGTACCATGCAATATGACTTCAAAGGGTCTGCATTTGCTCACCGAACATCACCAATCCTATCACTGCTGCGTTTATGCCACTGTACACATGCTTGATTATCTTTCAGAGACATATAAATCCATAGGTTTTTAAGATTCTTACTAGTCAGGTATATTCTTAGGCGATTAATATGGGGTGTTGAGTCCACTTCGTTGAGCAAGGAGTAGCTCTTGTCTATTACATATTTGGCTTATGGAATGGTATCTGTGCTAATTTCAATCTCTGGTTTTATGCAGCACCCCAAGTCACCTTTCCCCTTAAGCAAGCATAAGTTGGTTTTCCACATTTGAGACCCTGTTCTCTTTTGTAATTCAGTTCCTGTGTAGCCAAGTTTACATTCCATGTAGTAGTGATATCTTATGATGTTTCTTTTTCTGTGCGACTTATTTCACTTAGAATCATCGTACCTGAATCCACTCATTATGCTGCTACGGGCCTGATGACATAGATTTCATTGCTGAGTGATATTGCATTGTACGTAAGTACCACAACTTCTTTATCCATTTTTCGCTTTCTGTGATATTGAACTTGTACCGTAAATGAGGTTCTTGTAAACAGAGCTGTCCCAAACTTTGGGGTGGCTGTGTCTTTTTGATTTTAATTTCCCTAAGCTATAGGACCATAAGTGGAAGTGCCCTAGGCTCTGTTGCTTTGTTTTTTAGATGTTTCAGGAAACACCATACACTTCTCCACAGTGGCTGTTGGCAATTTACATCCCGCCCATCAGCATTACAAGGCTCCCAGTTCTCCATGGCCTGTCCTGCCTTTCTGGATTTTACACTTTTTTCAGATGGCCCTTTTGACCGGGGGGCAGTGAGACTTCATTGTAGTGCAGATTTCCTTTGCAAGCTTGCTTGGTTGGCCAAAAAGGGCGTATGCGTTTTTTCCTGAATATATTCAGGAAAAAACGCATACGCCCTTTTTGGCCAAGTGCATCATTGTGGACGTTCTGCCTCTTTTCCTATGCTTTACATGCAATTCCAGTCTACCTCCTGAAATCGGTTTCCTGCAATTCTGCCCCGCTTTCAAGTCCTCTTGGCAGCCTTACTTCAATATATTTTTGGACGATAGCTGTCATTTATAACTCTGCAGGTTTGTGAATTACAGTGCCCCTGAGCTCCTTTCTTCAACTCGCTTTCTTGTGAGCTGGCCGCAACACCGCAGGATTGCTTCAGGTCCTAGTGTGGTTCCGGCATGGCACGCTGAGCCTTTGGTTAATTCCTCTTCCTGGTGGGAAACGAGAGTTAAATTTGCCCATCCAGACACCTCCAGCTAGTCTCCCATTGGTTCTCCCTATTCCTGTTCGTCTTACACAGAAATTGCAAACTGGGCCAAACAGGAGGTTAAAGGCACTGACTCTCCAAGTGGGGAGAGTGTTAGTAAAGCGTCTGGAATGTTGCACCCGAGTACCAGGGCATGAAAACTGAGACACATTTGAACACGTTTCCCGATCACACGGTGGATCATACTCTGGGTTCCACATGCATGTTTTAGCTGAAGGAAGAATCCCTTAAACCTGGAGAGTTGAGACCCATGGAATGGGTACCATGCAATATGACTTCAAAGGGTCTGCATTTGCTCACCGAACATCACCAATCCTATCACTGCTGAGTTATGCCACTGTACACACGCTTGATTCTCTTTTGGAGACATATAAATCCATAGGTTTTAAGATTCTTACTAGTCAGGTATATTCTTAGGCGATTAATATGGGGTGTTGAGTCCACTTCATTGAGCAAGGAGTAGCTCTTGTCTATTACATATTTGGCTTATGGAATGGTATCTGTGCTAATTTCAATCTCTGGTTTTATGCAGCACCCCAAGTCACCTTTCCCCTTAAGCAAGCATAAGTTGGTTTTCCACATTTGAGACCCTGTTCTCTTTTGTAATTCAGTTCCTGTGTAGCCAAGTTTACATTCCATGTAGTAGTGATATCTTATGATGTTTCTTTTTCTGTGCGACTTATTTCACTTAGAATCATCGTACCTGAATCCACTCATTATGCTGCTACGGGCCTGATGACATAGATTTCATTGCTGAGTGATATTGCATTGTACGTAAGTACCACAACTTCTTTATCCATTTTTCATGTTCTGTGATATTGAACTTGTACTGTAAACGAGGTTCTTGTAAACAGAGCCATCCCAAACTTTGGGGTGGCTGTGTCTTTTTGATTTTAATTTCCCTAAGCTATAGGACCATAAGTGGAAGTGCCCTAGGCTCTGTTGCTTTGTTTTTTAGATGTTTCAGGAAACACCATACACTTCTCCAGAGTGGCTGTTGGCAATTTACATCCCGCCCATCAGCATTACAAGGCTCCCAGTTCTCCATGGCCTGTCCTGCCTTTCTGGATTTTACACTTTTTTCAGATGGCCCTTTTGACCGGGGGGCAGTGAGAGTTCATTGTAGTGCAGATTTCCTTTGCAAGCTTGCTTGGTTGGCCAAAAAGGGCGTATGCGTTTTTTCCTGAATATATTCAGGAAAAAACGCATACGCCCTTTTTGGCCAAGTGCATCATTGTGGACGTTCTGCCTCTTTTCCTATGCTTTACATGCAATTCCAGTCTACCTCCTGAAATCGGTTTCCTGCAATTCTGCCCCGCTTTCAAGTCCTCTTGGCAGCCTTACTTCAATATATTTTTGGACGATAGCTGTCATTTATAACTCTGCAGGTTTGTGAATTACAGTGCCCCTGAGCTCCTTTCTTCAAGTCGCTTTCTTGTGAGCTGGCCGCAACACCGCAGGATTGCTTCAGGTCCTAGTGTGGTTCCGGCATGGCACGCTGAGCCTTTGGTTAATTCCTCTTCCTGGTGGGAAACGAGAGTTAAATTTGCCCATCCAGACACCTCCAGCTAGTCTCCCATTGGTTCTCCCTATTCCTGTTCGTCTTACACAGAAATTGCAAACTGGGCCAAACAGGAGGTTAAAGGCACTGACTCTCCAAGTGGGGAGAGTGTTAGTAAAGCGTCTGGAATGTTGCACCCGAGTACCAGGGCATGAAAACTGAGACACATTTGAACACGTTTCCCGATCACACGGTGGATCATACTCTGGGTTCCACATGCATGTTTTAGCTGAAGGAAGAATCCCTTAAACCTGGAGAGTTGAGACCCATGGAATGGGTACCATGCAATATGACTTCAAAGGGTCTGCATTTGCTCACCGAACATCACCAATCCTATCACTGTTGAGTTATGCCACAGTACACACGCTTGATTCTCTTTTGGAGACATATAAATCCATAGGTTTTAAGATTCTTACTAGTCAGGTATATTCTTAGGCGATTAATATGGGGTGTTGAGTCCACTTCATTGAGCAAGGAGTAGCTCTTGTCTATTACATATTTGGCTTATGGAATGGTATCTGTGCTAATTTCAATCTCTGGTTTTATGCAGCACCCCAAGTCACCTTTCCCCTTAAGCAAGCATAAGTTGGTTTTCCACATTTGAGACCCTGTTCTCTTTTGTAATTCAGTTCCTGTGTAGCCAAGTTTACATTCCATGTAGTAGTGATATCTTATGATGTTTCTTTTTCTGTGCGACTTATTTCACTTAGAATCATCGTACCTGAATCCACTCATTATGCTGCTACGGGCCTGATGACATAGATTTCATTGCTGAGTGATATTGCATTGTACGTAAGTACCACAACTTCTTTATCCATTTTTCATGTTCTGTGATATTGAACTTGTACTGTAAACGAGGTTCTTGTAAACAGAGCCATCCCAAACTTTGGGGTGGCTGTGTCTTTTTGATTTTAATTTCCCTAAGCTATAGGACCATAAGTGGAAGTGCCCTAGGCTCTGTTGCTTTGTTTTTTAGATGTTTCAGGAAACACCATACACTTCTCCAGAGTGGCTGTTGGCAATTTACATCCCGCCCATCAGCATTACAAGGCTCCCAGTTCTCCATGGCCTGTCCTGCCTTTCTGGATTTTACACTTTTTTCAGATGGCCCTTTTGACCGGGGGGCAGTGAGACTTCATTGTAGTGCAGATTTCCTTTGCAAGCTTGCTTGGTTGGCCAAAAAGGGCGTATGCGTTTTTTCCTGAATATATTCAGGAAAAAACGCATACGCCCTTTTTGGCCAAGTGCATCATTGTGGACGTTCTGCCTCTTTTCCTATGCTTTACATGCAATTCCAGTCTACCTCCTGAAATCGGTTTCCTGCAATTCTGCCCCTCTTTCAAGTCCTCTTGGCAGCCTTACTTCAATATATTTTTGGACGATAGCTGTCATTTATAACTCTGCAGGTTTGTGAATTACAGTGCCCCTGAGCTCCTTTCTTCAACTCGCTTTCTTGTGAGCTGGCCGCAACACCGCAGGATTGCTTCAGGTCCTAGTGTGGTTCCGGCATGGCACGCTGAGCCTTTGGTTAATTCCTCTTCCTGGTGGGAAACGAGAGTTAAATTTGCCCATCCAGACACCTCCAGCTAGTCTCCCATTGGTTCTCCCTATTCCTGTTCGTCTTACACAGAAATTGCAAACTGGGCCAAACAGGAGTTTAAAGGCACTGACTCTCCAAGTGGGGAGAGTGTTAGTAAAGCGTCTGGAATGTTGCACCCGAGTACCAGGGCATGAAAACTGAGACACATTTGAACACGTTTCCCGATCACACGGTGGATCATACTCTGGGTTCCACATGCATGTTTTAGCTGAAGGAAGAATCCCTTAAACCTGGAGAGTTGAGACCCATGGAATGGGTACCATGCAATATGACTTCAAAGGGTCTGCATTTGCTCACCGAACATCACCAATCGTATCACTGCTGCGTTATGCCACGGTACACACGCTTGATTCTCTTTTGGAGACATATAAATCCATAGGTTTTAAGATTCTTACTAGTCAGGTATATTCTTAGGCGATTAATATGGGGTGTTGAGTCCACTTCATTGAGCAAGGAGTAGCTCTTGTCTATTACATATTTGGCTTATGGAATGGTATCTGTGCTAATTTCAATCTCTGGTTTTATGCAGCACCCCAAGTCACCTTTCCCCTTAAGCAAGCATAAGTTGGTTTTCCACATTTGAGACCCTGTTCTCTTTTGTAATTCAGTTCCTGTGTAGCCAAGTTTACATTCCATGTAGTAGTGATATCTTATGATGTTTCTTTTTCTGTGCGACTTATTTCACTTAGAATCATCGTACCTCAATCCACTCATTATGCTGCTACGGGCCTGATGACATAGATTTCATTGCTGAGTGATATTGCATTGTATGTAAGTACCACAACTTCTTTATCCATTTTTCATGTTCTGTGATATTGAACTTGTACTGTAAACGAGGTTCTTGTAAACAGAGCCATCCCAAACTTTGGGGTGGCTGTGTCTTTTTGATTTTAATTTCCCTAAGCTATAGGACCATAAGTGGAAGTGCCCTAGGCTCTGTTGCTTTGTCTTTTAGATGTTTCAGGAAACACCATACACTTCTCCAGAGTGGCTGTTGGCAATTTACATCCCGCCCATCAGCATTACAAGGCTCCCAGTTCTCCATGGCCTGTCCTGCCTTTCTGGATTTTACACTTTTTTCAGATGGCCCTTTTGACCGGGGGGCAGTGAGACTTCATTGTAGTGCAGATTTCCTTTGCAAGCTTGCTTGGTTGGCCAAAAAGGGCGTATGCGTTTTTTCCTGAATATATTCAGGAAAAAACGCATACGCCCTTTTTGGCCAAGTGCATCATTGTGGACGTTCTGCCTCTTTTCCTATGCTTTACATGCAATTCCAGTCTACCTCCTGAAATCGGTTTCCTGCAATTCTGCCCCGCTTTCAAGTCCTCTTGGCAGCCTTACTTCAATATATTTTTGGACGATAGCTGTCATTTATAACTCTGCAGGTTTGTGAATTACAGTGCCCCTGAGCTCCTTTCTTCAACTCGCTTTCTTGTGAGCTGGCCGCAACACCGCAGGATTGCTTCAGGTCCTAGTGTGGTTCCGGCATGGCACGCTGAGCCTTTGGTTAATTCCTCTTCCTGGTGGGAAACGAGAGTTAAATTTGCCCATCCAGACACCTCCAGCTAGTCTCCCATTGGTTCTCCCTATTCCTGTTCGTCTTACACAGAAATTGCAAACTGGGCCAAACAGGAGGTTAAAGGCACTGACTCTCCAAGTGGGGAGAGTGTTAGTAAAGCGTCGGGAATGTTGCACCCGAGTACCAGGGCATGAAAACTGAGACACATTTGAACACGTTTCCCGATCACACGGTGGATCATACTCTGGGTTCCACATGCATGTTTTAGCTGAAGGAAGAATCCCTTAAACCTGGAGAGTTGAGACCCATGGAATGGGTACCATGCAATATGACTTCAAAGGGTCTGCATTTGCTCACCGAACATCACCAATCCTATCACTGCTGCGTTATGCCACTGTACACACGCTTGATTCTCTTTTGGAGACATATAAATCCATAGTTTTTAAGATTCTTACTAGTCAGGTATATTCTTAGGCGATTAATATGGGGTTTTGAGTCCACTTCATTGAGCAAGGAGTAGCTCTTGTCTATTACATATTTGGCTTATGGAGTGGTATCTGTGCTAATTTCAATCAATGGTTTTATGCAGCACCCCAAGTCACCTTTCCCCTTAAGCAAGCATAAGTTGGTTTTCTACATTTGAGACCTTGTTCTGTTTTGTAATTCAGTTCCTGTGTAGCCAAGTTTACATTCCATGTAGTAGTGATATCTTATGATGTTTCATTTTCTGTGGGACTTATTTCACTTAGAATCATCGTACCTGAATCCACTCATTATGCTGCTACGGGCTTGATGACATAGATTTCATTGCTGAGTGATATTGCATTGTACGTAAGTACCACAACTTCTTTATCCATTTTTCGCTTTCTGTGATATTGAACTTGTACCGTAAAGGAGGTTCTTGTAAACACAGCCGTCCCAAACTTTGGGGTGGCTGTGTCTTTTTGATTTTAATTTCCCCAAGCTATAGGACCATAAGTGGAAGTGCCCTAGGCTCTGTTGCTTTGTTTTTTAGATGTTTCAGGAAACACCATACACTTCTCCAGAGTGGCTCTTGGCAATTTACATCCCGCCCATCAGCATAACAAGCTTCCCAGTTCTCCATGGCCTGTCCTGCCTTTCTGGATTTTACACATTTTTCAGATGGCCCTTTTGACCGGGGGGCAGTGAGACTTCATTGTAGTGCAGATTTCCTTTGCAAGCTTGCTTGGTTGGCCAAAAAGGGCGTATGCGTTTTTTCCTGAATATATTCAGGAAAAAACACATACGCCCTTTTTGGCCAAGTGCATCATTGTGGACGTTCTGCCTCTTTTCCTATGCTTTACATGCAATTCCAGTCTACCTCCTGAAATCGGTTTCCTGCAATTCTGCCCCGCTTTCAAGTCCTCTTGGCAGCCTTACTTCAATATATTTTGGACGATAGCTGTCATTTATAACTCTGCAGGTTTGTGAATTACAGTGCCCCTGAGCTCCTTTCTTCAACTCGCTTTCTTGTGAGCTGGCCGCAACACCGCAGGATTGCTTCAGGTCCTAGTGTGGTTCCGGCATGGCACGCTGAGCCTTTGGTTAATTCCTCTTCCTGGTGGGAAACGAGAGTTAAATTTGCCCATCCAGACACCTCCAGCTAGTCTCCCATTGGTTCTCCCTATTCCTGTTCGTCTTACACAGAAATTGCAAACTGGGCCAAACAGGAGGTTAAAGGCACTGACTCTCCAAGTGGGGAGAGTGTTAGTAAAGCGTCGGGAATGTTGCACCCGAGTACCAGGGCATGAAAACTGAGACACATTTGAACACGTTTCCCGATCACACGGTGGATCATACTCTGGGTTCCACATGCATGTTTTAGCTGAAGGAAGAATCCCTTAAACCTGGAGAGTTGAGACCCATGGAATGGGTACCATGCAATATGACTTCAAAGGGTCTGCATTTGCTCACCGAACATCACCAATCCTATCACTGCTGCGTTATGCCACTGTACACACGCTTGATTCTCTTTTGGAGACATATAAATCCATAGTTTTTAAGATTCTTACTAGTCAGGTATATTCTTAGGCGATTAATATGGGGTTTTGAGTCCACTTCATTGAGCAAGGAGTAGCTCTTGTCTATTACATATTTGGCTTATGGAGTGGTATCTGTGCTAATTTCAATCAATGGTTTTATGCAGCACCCCAAGTCACCTTTCCCCTTAAGCAAGCATAAGTTGGTTTTCTACATTTGAGACCTTGTTCTGTTTTGTAATTCAGTTCCTGTGTAGCCAAGTTTACATTCCATGTAGTAGTGATATCTTATGATGTTTCATTTTCTGTGGGACTTATTTCACTTAGAATCATCGTACCTGAATCCACTCATTATGCTGCTACGGGCTTGATGACATAGATTTCATTGCTGAGTGATATTGCATTGTACGTAAGTACCACAACTTCTTTATCCATTTTTCGCTTTCTGTGATATTGAACTTGTACCGTAAAGGAGGTTCTTGTAAACACAGCCGTCCCAAACTTTGGGGTGGCTGTGTCTTTTTGATTTTAATTTCCCCAAGCTATAGGACCATAAGTGGAAGTGCCCTAGGCTCTGTTGCTTTGTTTTTTAGATGTTTCAGGAAACACCATACACTTCTCCAGAGTGGCTCTTGGCAATTTACATCCCGCCCATCAGCATAACAAGCTTCCCAGTTCTCCATGGCCTGTCCTGCCTTTCTGGATTTTACACATTTTTCAGATGGCCCTTTTGACCGGGGGGCAGTGAGACTTCATTGTAGTGCAGATTTCCTTTGCAAGCTTGCTTGGTTGGCCAAAAAGGGCGTATGCGTTTTTTCCTGAATATATTCAGGAAAAAACACATACGCCCTTTTTGGCCAAGTGCATCATTGTGGACGTTCTGCCTCTTTTCCTATGCTTTACATGCAATTCCAGTCTACCTCCTGAAATCGGTTTCCTGCAATTCTGCCCCGCTTTCAAGTCCTCTTGGCAGCCTTACTTCAATATATTTTGGACGATAGCTGTCATTTATAACTCTGCAGGTTTGTGAATTACAGTGCCCCTGAGCTCCTTTCTTCAACTCGCTTTCTTGTGAGCTGGCCGCAACACCGCAGGATTGCTTCAGGTCCTAGTGTGGTTCCGGCATGGCACGCTGAGCCTTTGGTTAATTCCTCTTCCTGGTGGGAAACGAGAGTTAAATTTGCCCATCCAGACACCTCCAGCTAGTCTCCCATTGGTTCTCCCTATTCCTGTTCGTCTTACACAGAAATTGCAAACTGGGCCAAACAGGAGGTTAAAGGCACTGACTCTCCAAGTGGGGAGAGTGTTAGTAAAGCGTCTGGAATGTTGCACCCGAGTACCAGGGCATGAAAACTGAGACACATTTGAACACGTTTCCCGATCACACGGTGGATCATACTCTGGGTTCCACATGCATGTTTTAGCTGAAGGAAGAATCCCTTAAACCTGGAGAGTTGAGACCCATGGAATGGGTACCATGCAATATGACTTCAAAGGGTCTGCATTTGCTCACCGAACATCACCAATCCTATCAGTGCTGCGTTATGCCACTGTACACACGCTTGATTCTCTTTTGGAGACATATAAATCCATAGGTTTTAAGATTCTTACTAGTCAGGTATATTCTTAGGCGATTAATATGGGGTGTTGAGTCCACTTCATTGAGCAAGGAGTAGCTCTTGTCTATTACATATTTGGCTTATGGAATGGTATCTGTGCTAATTTCAATCTCTGGTTTTATGCAGCACCCCAAGTCACCTTTCCCCTTAAGCAAGCATAAGTTGGTTTTCCACATTTGAGACCCTGTTCTCTTCTGTAATTCAGTTCCTGTGTAGCCAAGTTTACATTCCATGTAGTAGTGATATCTTATGATGTTTCTTTTTCTGTGCGACTTATTTCACTTAGAATCATCGTACCTGAATCCACTCATTATGCTGCTACGGGCCTGATGACATAGATTTCATTGCTGAGTGATATTGCATTGTACGTAAGTACCACAACTTCTTTATCCATTTTTCGCTTTCTGTGATATTGAACTTGCACCGTAAATGAGGTCCTTGTAAACAGAGCTGTCCCAAACTTTGGGGTGGCTGTGTCTTTTTGATTTTAATTTCCCTAAGCTATAGGACCATAAGTGGAAGTGCCCTAGGCTCTGTTGCTTTGTTTTTTAGATGTTTCAGGAAACACCATACACTTCTCCAGAGTGGCTGTTGGCAATTTACATCCCGCCCATCAGCATTACAAGGCTCCCAGTTCTCCATGGCCTGTCCTGCCTTTCTGGATTTTACACTTTTTTCAGATGGCCCTTTTGACCGGGGGGCAGTGAGACTTCATTGTAGTGCAGATTTCCTTTGCAAGCTTGCTTGGTTGGCCAAAAAGGGCGTATGCGTTTTTTCCTGAATATATTCAGGAAAAAACGCATACGCCCTTTTTGGCCAAGTGCATCATTGTGGACGTTCTGCTTCTTTTCCTATGCTTTACATGCAATTCCAGTCTACCTCCTGAAATCGGTTTCCTGCAATTCTGCCCCGCTTTCAAGTCCTCTTGGCAGCCTTACTTCAATATATTTTTGGACGATAGCTGTCATTTATAACTCTGCAGGTTTGTGAATTACAGTGCCCCTGAGCTCCTTTCTTCAACTTGCTTTCTTGTGAGCTGGCCGCAACACCGCAGTATTGCTTCAGGTCCTAGTGTGGTTCTGGTATGGCACGCCGAGCCTTTGGTTAATTCCTCTTCCTGGTTGGAAACGAGAGTTAAATTTGCTCATCCAGACACCTCCAGCTAGTCTCCCATTGGTTCTCCCTATTCCTGTTCGTCTTGCACAGAAATTGCAAACTGGGCCAAACAGGAGGTTAAAGGCACTGACTCTCCAAGTGGGGAGAGTGTTAGTAAAGTGTCCGGAATGTTGCACCCGAGTACCAGGGCATGAAAACTGAGACACATTTGAACACGTTTCCCGATCACACGGTGGATCATACTCTGGGTTCCACATGCATGTTTTAGCTGAAGGAAGAATCCCTTAAACCTGGAGAGTTGAGACCCATGGAATGGGTACCATGCAATATGACTTCAAAGCGTCTGCATTTGCTCACCGAACATCACCAATCCTATCACTGCTGCGTTATGCCACTGTACACACGCTTGATTCTCTTTTGGAGACATATAAATCCATAGGTTTTAAGATTCTTACTAGTCAGGTATATTCTTAGGCGATTAATATGGGGTGTTGAGTCCACTTCATTGAGCAAGGAGTAGCTCTTGTCTATTACATATTTGGCTTATGGAATGGTATCTGTGCTAATTTCAATCTCTGGTTTTATGCAGCACCCCAAGTCACCTTTCCCCTTAAGCAAGCATAAGTTGGTTTTCCACATTTGAGACCCTGTTCTCTTTTGTAATTCAGTTCCTGTGTAGCCAAGTTTACATTCCATGTAGTAGTGATATCTTATGATGTTTCTTTTTCTGTGCGACTTATTTCACTTAGAATCATCGTACCTGAATCCACTCATTATGCTGCTACGGGCCTGATGACATAGATTTCATTGCTGAGTGATATTGCATTGTACATAAGTACCACAACCTCTTTATCCATTTTTCATGTTCTGTGATATTGAACTTGTACTGTAAACGAGGTTCTTGTAAACAGAGCCATCCCAAACTTTGGGGTGGCTGTGTCTTTTTGATTTTAATTTCCCTAAGCTATAGGACCATAAGTGGAAGTGCCCTAGGCTCTGTTGTTTTGTTTTTTAGATGTTTCAGGAAACACCATACACTTCTCCAGAGTGGCTGTTGGCAATTTACATCCCGCCCATCAGCATTACAAGGCTCCCTGTTCTCCATGGCCTGTCCTGCCTTTTTGGATTTTACACTTTTTTCAGATGGCCCTTTTGACCGGGGGGCAGTGAGACTTCATTGTAGTGCAGATTTCCTTTGCAAGCTTGCTTGGTTGGCCAAAAAGGGCGTATGCGTTTTTTCCTGAATATATTCAGGAAAAAACGCATACGCCCTTTTTGGCCAAGTGCATCATTGTGGACGTTCTGCCTCTTTTCCTATGCTTTACATGCAATTCCAGTCTACCTCCTGAAATCGGTTTCCTGCAATTCTGCCCCGCTTTCAAGTCCTCTTGGCAGCCTTACTTCAATATATTTTTGGACGATAGCTGTCATTTATAACTCTGCAGGTTTGTGAATTACAGTGCCCCTGAGCTCCTTTCTTCAAGTCGCTTTCTTGTGAGCTGGCCGCAACACCGCAGGATTGCTTCAGGTCCTAGTGTGGTTCCGGCATGGCACGCTGAGCCTTTGGTTAATTCCTCTTCCTGGTGGGAAACGAGAGTTAAATTTGCCCATCCAGACACCTCCAGCTAGTCTCCCATTGGTTCTCCCTATTCCTGTTCGTCTTACACAGAAATTGCAAACTGGGCCAAACAGGAGGTTAAAGGCACTGACTCTCCAAGTGGGGAGAGTGTTAGTAAAGCGTCTGGAATGTTGCACCCGAGTACCAGGGCATGAAAACTGAGACACATTTGAACACGTTTCCCGATCACACGGTGGATCATACTCTGGGTTCCACATGCATGTTTTAGCTGAAGGAAGAATCCCTTAAACCTGGAGAGTTGAGACCCATGGAATGGGTACCATGCAATATGACTTCAAAGGGTCTGCATTTGCTCACCGAACATCACCAATCCTATCACTGCTGCGTTATGCCACTGTACACACGCTTGATTCTCTTTTGGAGACATATAAATCCATAGGTTTTAAGATTCTTACTAGTCAGGTATATTCTTAGGCGATTAATATGGGGTGTTGAGTCCACTTCATTGAGCAAGGAGTAGCTCTTGTCTATTACATATTTGGCTTATGGAATGGTATCTGTGCTAATTTCAATCTCTGGTTTTATGCAGCACCCCAAGTCACCTTTCCCCTTAAGCAAGCATAAGTTGGTTTTCCACATTTGAGACCCTGTTCTCTTTTGTAATTCAGTTCCTGTGTAGCCAAGTTTACATTCCATGTAGTAGTGATATCTTGTGATGTTTCATTTTCTGTGCGACTTATTTCACTTAGAATCATCGTACCTGAATCCACTCATTATGCTGCTACGGGCCTGATGATATAGATTTCATTGCTGAGTGATATTGCATTGTATGTAAGTACCACAACTTCTTTATCCATTTTTCGCTTTCTGTGATATTGAACTTGTACCGTAAACGAGGTTCTTGTAAACAGAGCCATCCCAAACTTTGGGGTGGCTGTGTCTTTTTGATTTTAATTTCCCTAAGCTATAGGACCATAAGTGGAAGTGCCCTAGGCTCTGTTGCTTTGTTTTTTAGATGTTTCAGGAAACACCATACACTTCTCCAGAGTGGCTGTTGGCAATTTACATCCCGCCCATCAGCATAACAAGGCTCCCAGTTCTCCATGGCCTGTCCTGCCTTTCTGGATTTTACACTTTTTTCAGATGGCCCTTTTGACCGGGGGGCAGTGAGACTTCATTGTAGTGCAGATTTCCTTTGCAAGCTTGCTTGGTTGGCCAAAAAGGGCGTATGCGTTTTTTCCTGAATATATTCAGGAAAAAACGCATACGCCCTTTTTGGCCAAGTGCATCATTGTGGACGTTCTGCCTCTTTTCCTATGCTTTACATGCAATTCCAGTCTACCTCCTGAAATCGGTTTCCTGCAATTCTGCCCCGCTTTCAAGTCCTCTTGGCAGCCTTACTTCAATATATTTTTGGACGATAGCTGTCATTTATAACTCTGCAGGTTTGTGAATTACAGTGCCCCTGAGCTCCTTTCTTCAACTCGCTTTCTTGTGAGCTGGCCGCAACACCGCAGGATTGCTTCAGGTCCTAGTGTGATTCCGGCATGGCACGCTGAACCTTTGGTTAATTCCTCTTCCTGGTGGGAAACGAGAGTTAAATTTGCCCATCCAGACACCTCCAGCTAGTCTCCCATTGGTTCTCCCTATTCCTGTTCGTCTTACACAGAAATTGCAAACTGGGCCAACAGGAGGTTAAAGGCACTGACTCTCCAAGTGGGGAGAGTGTTAGTAAAGCGTCTGGAATGTTGCACCCGAGTACCAGGGCATGAAAACTGAGACACATTTGAACACGTTTCCCGATCACACGGTGGATCATACTCTGGGTTCCACATGCATGTTTTAGCTGAAGGAAGAATCCCTTAAACCTGGAGAGTTGAGACCCATGGAATGGGTACCATTCAATATGACTTCAAAGGGTCTGCATTTGCTCACCGAACATCACCAATCCTATCACTGCTATGTTATGCCACTGTATACACGCTTGATTCTCCTTTGGAGACATATAAATCCATAGGTTTTAAGATTCTTACTAGTCAGGTATATTCTTAGGCCATTAATATGGGATGTTGTGTCCACTTCATTGAGCAAGGAGTAGCTCTTGTCTATTACATATTTGGCTTATGGAATGGTATCTGTGCTAATTTCAATCTCTGGTTTTATGCAGCACCCCAAGTCACCTTTCCCCTTAAGCAAGCATAAGTTGGTTTTCTACATTTGAGACCTTGTTCTGTTTTGTAATTCAGTTCCTGTGTAGCCAAGTTTACATTCCATGTAGTAGTGATATCTTATGATGTTTCATTTTCTGTGCGACTTATTTCACTTAGAATCATCGTACCTGAATCCACTCATTATGCTGCTACTGGCCTGATGACATAGATTTCATTGCTGAGTGATATTGCATTGTACGTAAGTACCACAACTTCTTTATCCATTTTTCGCTTTCTGTGATATTGAACTTGTACCGTAAATGAGGTTCTTGTAAACAGAGCTGTCCCAAACTTTGGGGTGGCTGTGTCTTTTTAATTTTAATTTCCCTAAGCTATAGGACCATAAGTGGAAGTGCCCTAGGCTCTGTTGCTTTGTTTTTTAGATGTTTCAGGAAACACCATACACTTCTCCAGAGTGGCTGTTGGCAATTTACATCCCGCCAATCAGCATTACAAGGCTCCCAGTTCTGCATGGCCTGTCCTGCCTTTCTGGATTTTACACTTTTTTCAGATGGCCCTTTTGACCGGGGGGCAGTGAGACTTCATTGTAGTGCAGATTTCCTTTGCAAGCTTGCTTGGTTGGCCAAAAAGGGCGTATGCATTTTTTCCTGAATATATTCAGGAAAAAACGCATACGCCGTTTTTGGCCAAGTGCATCATTGTGGACGTTCTGCCTCTTTTCCTATGCTTTACATGCAATTCCAGTCTACCTCCTGAAATCGGTTTCCTGCAATTCTGCCCCGCTTTCAAGTCCTCTTGGCAGCCTTACTTCAATATATTTTTGGACGATAGCTGTCATTTATAACTCTGCAGGTTTGTGAATTACAGTGCCCCTGAGCTCCTTTCTTCAACTCGCTTTCTTGTGAGCTGGCCGCAACACCGCAGGATTGCTTCAGGTCCTAGTGTGGTTCCAGCATGGCACGCTGAGCCTTTGGTTAATTCCTCTTCCTGGTGGGAAACGAGAGTTAAATTTGCCCATCCAGACACCTCCAGCTAGTCTCCCGTTGGTTCTCCCTATTCCTGTTCGACTTACACAGAAATTGCAAACTGGGCCAAACAGGAGGTTAAAGGCACTGACTCTCCAAGTGGGGAGAGTGTTAGTAAAGCGTCTGGAATGTTGCACCCGAGTACCAGGGCATGAAAACTGAGACACATTTGAACACGTTTCCCGATCACACGGTGGATCATACTCTGGGTTCCACATGCATGTTTTAGCTGAAGGAAGAATCCCTTACACCTGGAGAGTTGAGACCCATGGAATGGGTACCATGCAATATGACTTCAAAGGGTCTGCATTTGCTCACCGAACATCACCAATCCTATCACTGCTGCGTTATGCCACTGTACACACGCTTGATTCTCTTTTGGAGACATATAAATCCATAGGTTTTAAGATTCTTACTAGTCAGGTATATTCTTAGGCGATTAATATGGGGTGTTGAGTCCACTTCATTGAGCAAGGAGTAGCTCTTGTCTATTACATATTTGGCTTATGGAATGGTATCTGTGCTAATTTCAATCTCTAGTTTTATGCAGCACCCCAAGTCACCTTTCCCCTTAAGCAAGCATAAGTTGGTTTTCCACATTTGAGACCCTGTTCTCTTTTGTAATTCAGTTCCTGTGTAGCCAAGTTTACATTCCATGTAGTAGTGATATCTTATGATGTTTCTTTTTCTGTGCGACTTATTTCACTTAGAATCATCGTACCTGAATCCACTCATTATGATGCTACGGGCCTGATGACATAGATTTCATTGCTGAGTGATATTGCATTGTACGTAAGTACCACAACTTCTTTATCCATTTTTCGCTTTCTGTGATATTGAACTTGTACCGTAAATGAGGTCCTTGTAAACAGAGCTGTCCCAAACTTTGGGGTGGCTGTGTCTTTTTGATTTTAATTTCCCTAAGCTATAGGACCATAAGTGGAAGTGCCCTAGGCTCTGTTGCTTTGTTTTTTAGATGTTTCAGGAAACACCATACACTTCTCCAGAGTGGCTGTTGGCAATTTACATCCCGCCCATCAGCATTACAAGGCTCCCAGTTCTCCATGGCCTGTCCTGCCTTTCTGGATTTTACACTTTTTTCAGATGGCCCTTTTGACCGGGGGGCAGTGAGACTTCATTGTAGTGCAGATTTCCTTTGCAAGCTTGCTTGGTTGGCCAAAAAGGGCGTATGCGTTTTTTCCTGAATATATTCAGGAAAAAACGCATACGCCCTTTTTGGCCAAGTGCATCATTGTGGACGTTCTGCTTCTTTTCCTATGCTTTACATGCAATTCCAGTCTACCTCCTGAAATCGGTTTCCTGCAATTCTACCCCGCTTTCAAGTCCTCTAGGCAGCCTTACTTCAATATATTTTTGGACGATAGCTGTCATTTATAACTCTGCAGGTTTGTGAATTACAGTGCCCCTGAGCTCCTTTCTTCAACTCGCTTTCTTGTGAGCTGGCCGCAACACCGCAGTATTGCTTCAGGTCCTAGTGTGGTTCCGGTATGGCACGCTGAGCCTTTGGTTAATTTCTCTTCCTGGTGGGAAACGAGAGTTAAATTTGCCCATCCAGACACCTCCAGCTAGTCTCCCATTGGTTCTCCCTATTCCTGTTTTCTTACACAGAAATTGCAAACTGGGCCAAACAGGAGGTTAAAGGCACTGACTCTCCAAGTGGTGAGAGTGTTAGTAAAGCATTTGGAATGTTGCACCCGAGTACCTGGGGACGAAAACTGAGACACATTTGAACACATTTCCCGATCACATGGTGGATCATACTCTGGGTTCCACATGCATGTTTTAGCTGAAGGAAGAATCCCTTAAAACTGGAGAGTTGAGACCCATGGAATGGGTACCATGCAATATGACTTCAAAGGGTCTGCATTTGCTCACCGAACCTCACCAATCCTATCACTGCTGCGTTTATGCCACTGTACACATGCTTGATTATCTTTCGGAGACATATAAATCCATAGGTTTTTAAGATTCTTACTAGTCAGGTATATTCTTAGGCGTTTAATATGGGGTGTTGAGTCCACTTCGTTGAGCAAGGAGTAGCTCTTGTCTATTACATATTTGGCTTATGGAATGGTATCTGTGCTAATTTCAATCTCTGGTTTTATGCAGCACCCCAAGTCACCTTTCCCCTTAAGCAAGCATAAGTTGGTTTTCCACATTTGAGACCCTGTTCTCTTTTGTAATTCAGTTCCTGTGTAGCCAAGTTTACATTCCATGTAGTAGTGATATCTTATGATGTTTCTTTTTCTGTGCGACTTATTTCACTTAGAATCATCGTACCTGAATCCACTCATTATGCTGCTACGGGCCTGATGACATAGATTTCATTGCTGAGTGATATTGCATTGTACGTAAGTACCACAACTTCTTTATCCATTTTTCATGTTCTGTGATATTGAACTTGTACCGTAAAGGAGGTTTTGTAAACACAGCCGTCCCAAACTTTGGGGTGGCTGTGTCTTTTTGATTTTAATTTCCCTAAGCTATAGGACCATAAGTGGAAGTGCCCTAGGCTCTGTTGCTTTGTTTTTTAGATGTTTCAGGAAACACCATACACTTCTCCAGAGTGGCTGTTGGCAATTTACATCCCACCCATCAGCATTACAAGGCGCCCAGTTCTCCATGGCCTGTCCTGCCTTTCTGGATTTTACACTTTTTTCAGATGGCCCTTTAGACCGGGGGGCAGTGAGACTTCATTGTAGTGCAGATTTCCTTTGCAAGCTTGCTTGGTTGGCCAAAAAGGGCGTATGCGTTTTTTCCTGAATATATTCAGGAAAAAACGCATAAGCCCTTTTTGGCCAAGTGCATCATTGTGGACGTTCTGCCTCTTTTCCTATGCTTTACATGCAATTCCAGTCTACCTCCTGAAATCGGTTTCCTGCAATTCTGCCCCGCTTTCAAGTCCTCTTGGCAGCCTTACTTCAATATATTTTTGGACGATAGCTGTCATTTATAACTCTGCAGGTTTGTGAATTACAGTGCCCCTGAGCTCCTTTCTTCAACTCGCTTTCTTGTGAGCTGGCCGCAACACCGCAGGATTGCTTCAGGTCCTAGTGTGGTTCCGGCATGGCACGCTGAGCCTTTGGTTAATTCCTCTTCCTGCTGGGAAACGAGAGTTAAATTTGCCCATCCAGACACCTCCAGCTAGTCTCCCATTTGTTCTCCCTATTCCTGTTCGTCTTACACAGAAATTGCAAACTGGGCCAACAGGAGGTTAAAGGCACTGACTCTCCAAGTGGGGAGAGTGTTAGTAAAGCGTCTGGAATGTTGCACCCGAGTACCAGGGCATGAAAACTGAGACACATTTGAACACGTTTCCCGATCACACGGTGGATCATACTCTGGGTTCCACATGCATGTTTTAGCTGAAGGAAGAATCCCTTAAACCTGGAGAGTTGAGACCCATGGAATGGGTACCATGCAATATGACTTCAAAGGGTCTGCATTTGCTCACCGAACCTCTCCAATCGTATCACTGCTGCGTTATGCCACTGTACACACAGTTGATTCTCCTTTGGAGACATATAAATCCATAGGTTTTAAGATTCTTACTAGTCAGGTATATTCTTAGGCCATTAATATGGGGTGTTGAGTCCACTTCATTGAGCAAGGAGTAGCTCTTGTCTATTACATATTTGGCTTATGGAATGGTATCTGTGCTAATTTCAATCTCTGGTTTTATGCAGCACCCCAAGTCACCTTTCCCCTTAAGCAAGCATAAGTTGGTTTTCTACATTTGAGACCTTGTTCTGTTTTGTAATTCAGTTCCTGTGTAGCCAAGTTTACATTCCATGTAGTAGTGATATCTTATGATGTTTCATTTTCTGTGCGACTTATTTCACTTAGAATCATCGTACCTGAATCCACTCATTATGCTGCTACGGGCCTGATGACATAGATTTCATTGCTGAGTGATATTGCATTGTACGTAAGTACCACAACTTCTTTATCCATTTTTCGCTTTCTGTGATATTGAACTTGTACCGTAAATGAGGTTCTTGTAAACAGAGCCGTCCCAAGCTTTGGGGTGGCTGTGTCTTTTTTATTTTAATTTCCCTAAGCTATAGGACCATAAGTGGAAGTGCCCTAGGCTCTGTTGCTTTGTTTTTTAGATGTTTCAGGAAACACCATACACTTCTCCAGAGTGGCTGTTGGCAATTTACATCCCGCCCATCAGCATTACAAGGCTCCCAGTTCTCCGTGGCCTGTCCTGCCTTTCTGGATTTTACACTTTTTTCAGATGGCCCTTTTGACCGGGGGGCAGTGAGACTTCATTGTAGTGCAGATTTCCTTTGCAAGCTTGCTTGGTTGGCCAAAAAGGGCGTATGCGTTTTTTCCTGAATATATTCAGGAAAAAACGCATACGCCCTTTTTGGCCAAGTGCATCATTGTGGACGTTCTGCCTCTTTTCCTATGCTTTACATGCAATTCCAGTCTACCTCCTGAAATCGGTTTCCTGCAATTCTGCCCCGCTTTCAAGTCCTCTTGGCAGCCTTACTTCAATATATTTTTGGACGATAGCTGTCATTTATAACTCTGCAGGTTTGTGAATTACAGTGCCCCTGAGCTCCTTTCTTCAACTCGCTTTCTTGTGAGCTGGCCGCAACACCGCAGGATTGCTTCAGGTCCTAGTGTGGTTCCGGCATGGCACGCTGAGCCTTTGGTTAATTCCTCTTCCTGGTGGGAAACGAGAGTTAAATTTGCCCATCCAGACACCTCCAGCTAGTCTCCCGTTGGTTCTCCCTATTCCTGTTCGTCTTGCACAGAAATTGCAAACTGGGCCAAACAGGAGGTTAAAGGCACTGACTCTCCAAGTGGGGAGAGTGTTAGTAAAGCGTCTGGAATGTTGCACCCGAGTACCAGGGCATGAAAACTGAGACACATTTGAACACGTTTCCCGATCACACGGTGGATCATACTCTGGGTTCCACATGCATGTTTTAGCTGAAGGAAGAATCCCTTAAACCTGGAGAGTTGAGACCCATGGAATGGGTACCATGCAATATGACTTCAAAGGGTCTGCATTTGCTCACCGAACATCACCAATCCTATCACTGCTGCGTTATGCCACTGTACACACGCTTGATTCTCTTTTGGAGACATATAAATCCATAGGTTTTAAGATTCTTACTAGTCAGGTATATTCTTAGGCGATTAATATGGGGTGTTGAGTCCACTTCATTGAGCAAGGAGTAGCTCTTGTCTATTACATATTTGGCTTATGGAATGGTATCTGTGCTAATTTCAATCTCTGGTTTTATGCAGCACCCCAAGTCACCTTTCCCCTTAAGCAAGCATAAGTTGGTTTTCCACATTTGAGACCCTGTTCTCTTTTGTAATTCAGTTCCTGTGTAGCCAAGTTTACATTCCATGTAGTAGTGATATCTTATGATGTTTCATTTTCTGTGCGACTTATTTCACTTAGAATCATCGTACCTGTATCCACTCATTATGCTGCTACGGGCCTGATGACATAGATTTCATTGCTGAGTGATATTGCATTGTACGTAAGTACCACAACTTCTTTATCCATTTTTCGCTTTCTGTGATATTGAACTTGTACCGTAAATGAGGTTCTTGTAAACAGAGCTGTCCCAAACTTTGGGGTGGCTGTGTCTTTTTGATTTTAATTTCCCTAAGCTATAGGACCATAAGTGGAAGTGCCCTAGGCTCTGTTGCTTTGTTTTTTAGATGTTTCAGGAAACACCATACACTTCTCCAGAGTGGCTGTTGGCAATTTACATCCCGCCCATCAGCATTACAAGGCTCCCAGTTCTCCATGGCCTGTCCTGCCTTTCTGGATTTTACACTTTTTTCAGATGGCCCTTTTGACCGGGGGGCAGTGAGACTTCATTGTAGTGCAGATTTCCTTTGCAAGCTTGCTTGGTTGGCCAAAAAGTGCGTATGCGTTTTTTCCTGAATATATTCAGGAAAAAACGCATACGCCCTTTTTGGCCAAGTGCATCATTGTGGACGTTCTGCCTCTTTTCCTATGCTTTACATGCAATTCCAGTCTACCTCCTGAAATCGGTTTCCTGCAATTCTGCCCCGCTTTCAAGTCCTCTTGGCAGCCTTATTTCAATATATTTTTGGACGATAGCTGTCATTTATAACTCTGCAGGTTTGTGAATGACAGTGCCCCTGAGCTCCTTTTTTCAACTCGCTTTCTTGTGAGCTGGCCGCAACACCGCAGGATTGCTTCAGGTCCTAGTGTGGTTTCGGCATGGCACGCTGAGCCTTTGGTTAATTCCTCTTCCTGGTGGGAAACGAGAGTTAAATTTGCCCATCCAGACACCTCCAGCTAGTCTCCCATTGGTTCTCCCTATTCCTGTTCGTCTTACACAGAAATTGCAAACTGGGCCAAACAGGAGGTTAAAGGCACTGACTCTCCAAGTGGGGAGAGTGTTAGTAAAGCGTCTGGAATGTTGCACCCGAGTACCAGGGCATGAAAACTGAGACACATTTGAACACGTTTCCCGATCACACGGTGGATCATACTCTGGGTTCCACATGCATGTTTTAGCTGAAGGAAGAATCCCTTAAACATGGAGAGTTGAGACCCATGGAATGGGTACCATGCAATATGACTTCAAAGGGTCTGCATTTGCTCACCGAACATCACCAATCCTATCACTGCTGCGTTATGCCACTGTACACATGCTTGATTCTCTTTTGGAGACATATAAATCCATAGGTTTTAAGATTCTTACTAGTCAGGTATATTCTTAGGCGATTAATATGGGGTGTTGAGTCCACTTCATTGAGCAAGGAGTAGCTCTTGTCTATTACATATTTGGCTTATGGAATGGTATCTGTGCTAATTTCAATCTCTGGTTTTATGCAGCACCCCAAGTCACCTTTCCCCTTAAGCAAGCATAAGTTGGTTTTCCACATTTGAGACCCTGTTCTCTTTTGTAATTCAGTTCCTGTGTAGCCAAGTTTACATTCCATGTAGTAGTGATATCTTATGATGTTTCTTTCTCTGTGCGACTTATTTCACTTAGAATCATCGTACCTGAATCCACTCATTATGCTGCTACGGGCCTGATGACATAGATTTCATTGCTGAGTGATATTGCATTGTACGTAAGTACCACAACTTCTTTATCCATTTTTCGCTTTCTGTGATATTGAACTTGTACCGTAAATGAGGTTCTTGTAAACAGAGCTGTCCCAAACTTTGGGGTGGCTGTGTCTTTTTGATTTTAATTTCCCTAAGCTATAGGACCATAAGTGGAAGTGCCCTAGGCTCTGTTGCTTTGTTTTTTAGATGTTTCAGGAAACACCATACACTTCTCCAGAGTGGCTGTTGGCAATTTACATCCCGCCCATCAGCATAACAAGGTTCCCAGTTCTCCATGGCCTGTCCTGCCTTTCTGGATTTTACACTTTTTTCAGATGGCCCTTTTGACCGGGGGGCAGTGAGACTTCATTGTAGTGCAGATTTCCTTTGCAAGCTTGCTTGGTTGGCCAAAAAGGGCGTATGCGTTTTTTCCTGAATATATTCAGGAAAAAACGCATACGCCCTTTTTGGCCAAGTGCATCATTGTGGACGTTCTGCCTCTTTTCCTATGCTTTACATGCAATTCCAGTCTACCTCCTGAAATCGGTTTCCTGCAATTCTGCCCCGCTTTCAAGTCCTCTTGGCAGCCTTTCTTCAATATAGTTTTGGACGATAGCTGTCATTTATAACTCTGCAGGTTTGTGAATTACAGTGCCCCTGAGCTCCTTTCTTCAACTCGCTTTCTTGTGAGCTGGCCGCAACCCCGCAGGATTGCTTCAGGTCCTAGTGTGGTTCCGGCATGGCACGCTGAGCCTTTGGTTAATTCCTCTTCCTGGTGGGAAACGAGAGTTAAATTTGCCCATCCAGACACCTCCAGCTAGTCTCCCATTGGTTCTCCCTATTCCTGTTCGTCTTACACAGAAATTGCAAACTGGGCCAAACAGGAGGTTAAAGGCACTGACTCTCCAAGTGGGGAGAGTGTTAGTAAAGCGTCTGGAATGTTGCATCCGAGTACCAGGGCATGAAAAATGAGACACATTTGAACACGTTTCCCGATCACACGGTGGATCATACTCTGGGTTCCACATGCATGTTTTAGCTGAAGGAAGAATCCCTTAAACCTGGAGAGTTGAGACCCATGGAATGGGTACCATGCAATATGACTTCAAAGGGTCTGCATTTGCTCACCGAACATCACCAATCCTATCACTGCTGCGTTATGCCACTGTACACACGCTTGATTCTCTTTCGGAGACATATAAATCCATAGGTTTTAAGATTCTTACTAGTCAGGTATATTCTTAGGCGATTAATATGGGGTGTTGAGTCCACTTCATTGAGCAAGGAGTAGCTCTTGTCTATTACATATTTGGCTTATGGAATGGTATCTGTGCTAATTTCAATCTCTGGTTTTATGCAGCACCCCAAGTCACCTTTCCCTTTAAGCAAGCATAAGTTGGTTTTCCACATTTGAGACCCTGTTCTCTTTTGTAATTCAGTTCCTGTGTAGCCAAGTTTACATTCCATGTAGTAGTGATATCTTATGATGTTTCATTTTCTGTGCGACTTATTTCACTTAGAATCATCGTACCTGAATCCACTCATTATGCTGCTACGGGCCTGATGACATAGATTTCATTGCTGAGTGATATTGCATTGTACGTAAGTACCACAACTTCTTTATCCATTTTTCGCTTTCTGTGATATTGAACTTGTACCGTAAATGAGGTTCTTGTAAACAGAGCTGTCCCAAACTTTGGGGTGGCTGTGTCTTTTTGATTTTAATTTCCCTAAGCTATAGGACCATAAGTGGAAGTGCCCTAGGCTCTGTTGCTTTGTTTTTTAGATGTTTCAGGAAACACCATACACTTCTCCAGAGTGGCTGTTGGCAATTTACATCCCGCCCATCAGCATTACAAGGCTCCCAGTTCTCCATGGCCTGTCCTGCCTTTCTGGATTTTACACTTTTTTCAGATGGCCCTTTTGACCGGGGGGCAGTGAGACTTCATTGTAGTGCAGATTTCCTTTGCAAGCTTGCTTGGTTGGCCAAAAAGGGCGTATGCGTTTTTTCCTGAATATATTCAGGAAAAAACGCATACGCCCTTTTTGGCCAAGTGCATCATTGTGGACGTTCTGCCTCTTTTCCTATGCTTTACATGAAATTCCAGTCTACCTCCTGAAATCGGTTTCCTGCAATGCTGCCCTGCTTTCAAGTCCTCTTGGCAGCCTTACTTCAATATATTTTTGGACGATAGCTGTCATTTATAACTCTGCAGGTTTGTGAATTACAGTGCCCCTGAGCTCCTTTCTTCAACTCGCTTTCTTGTGAGCTGGCCGCAACACCGCAGGATTGCTTCAGGTCCTAGTGTGGTTCCGGCATGGCACGCTGAGCCTTTGGTTAATTCCTCTTCCTGGTGGGAAACGAGAGTTAAATTTGCCCATCCAGACACCTCCAGCTAGTCTCCCATTGGTTCTCCCTATTCCTGTTCGTCTTACACAGAAATTGCAAACTGGGCCAAACAGGAGGTTAAAGGCACTGACTCTCCAAGTGGGGAGAGTGTTAGTAAAGCGTCTGGAATGTTGCACCCGAGTACCAGGGCATGAAAACTGAGACACATTTGAACACGTTTCCCGATCACACGGTGGATCATACTCTGGGTTCCACATGCATGTTTTAGCTGAAGGAAGAATCCCTTAAACCTGGAGAGTTGAGACCCATGGAATGGGTACCATGCAATATGACTTCAAAGGGTCTGCATTTGCTCACCGAACATCACCAATCCTATCACTGCTGCGTTATGCCACTGTACACACGCTTGATTCTCTTTTGGAGACATATAAATCCATAGGTTTTAAGATTCTTACTAGTCAGGTATATTCTTAGGCGATTAATATGGGGTGTTGAGTCCACTTCATTGAGCAAGGAGTAGCTCTTGTCTATTACATATTTGGCTTATGGAGTGGTATCTGTGCTAATTTCAATCAATGGTTTTATGCAGCACCCCAAGTCACCTTTCCCCTTAAGCAAGCATAAGTTGGTTTTCTACATTTGAGACCTTGTTCTGTTTTGTAATTCAGTTCCTGTGTAGCCAAGTTTACATTCCATGTAGTAGTGATATCTTATGATGTTTCATTTTCTGTGCTACTTATTTCACTTAGAATCATCGTACCTGAATCCACTCATTATGCTGCTACGGGCCTGATGACATAGATTTCATTGCTGAGTGATATTGCATTGTACGTAAGTACCACAACTTCTTTATCCATTTTTCGCTTTCTGTGATATTGATCTTGTACCGTAAAGGAGGTTCTTGTAAACACAGCGGTCCCAAACTTTGGGATGGCTGTGTCTTTTTGATTTTAATTTCCCTAAGCTATAGGACCATAAGTGGAAGTGCCCTAGGCTCTGTTGCTTTGTTTTTTAGATGTTTCAGGAAACACCATACACTTCTCCAGAGTGGCTGTTGGCAATTTACATCCCGCCCATCAGCATAACAAGGTTCCCAGTTCTCCATGGCCTGTCCTGCCTTTCTGGATTTTACACTTTTTTCAGATGGCCCTTTTGACCGGGGGGCAGTGAGACTTCATTGTAGTGCAGATTTCCTTTGCAAGCTTGCTTGGTTGGCCAAAAAGGGCGTATGCGTTTTTTCCTGAATATATTCAGGAAAAAACGCATACGCCCTTTTTGGCCAAGTGCATCATTGTGGACGTTCTGCCTCTTTTCCTATGCTTTACATGCAATTCTAGTCTACCTCCTGAAATCGGTTTCCTGCAATTCTGCCCCGCTTTCAAGTCCTCTTGGCAGCCTTACTTCAATATATTTTTGGACGATAGCTGTCATTTATAACTCTGCAGGTTTGTGAATTACAGTGCCCCTGAGCTCCTTTCTTCAACTCGCTTTCTTGTGAGCTGGCCGCAACACCGCAGGATTGCTTCAGGTCCTAGTGTGGTTCCGGCATGGCACGCTCAGCCTTTGGTTAATTCCTCTTCCTGGTGGGAAACGAGAGTTAAATTTGCCCATCCAGACACCTCCAGCTAGTCTCCCATTGGTTCTCCCTATTCCTGTTCGTCTTACACAGAAATTGCAAACTGGGCCAAACAGGAGGTTAAAGGCACTGACTCTCCAAGTGGGGAGAGTGTTAGTAAAGCGTCTGGAATGTTGCACCCGAGTACCAGGGCATGAAAACTGAGACACATTTGAACACGTTTTCCGATCACACGGTGGATCATACTCTGGGTTCCACATGCATGTTTTAGCTGAAGGAAGAATCCCTTAAACATGGAGAGTTGAGACCCATGGAATGGGTACCATGCAATATGACTTCAAAGGGTCTGCATTTGCTCACCGAACATCACCAATCCTATCACTGCTGCGTTATGCCACTGTACACACGCTTGATTCTCTTTTGGAGACATATAAATCCATAGGTTTTAAGATTCTTACTAGTCAGGTATATTCTTAGGCGATTAATATGGGGTGTTGAGTCCACTTCATTGAGCAAGGAGTAGCTCTTGTCTATTACATATTTGGCTTATGGAATGGTATCTGTGCTAATTTCAATCTCTGGTTTTATGCAGCACCCCAAGTCACCTTTCCCCTTAAGCAAGCATAAGTTGGTTTTCTACATTTGAGACCCTGTTCTGTTTTGTAATTCAGTTCCTGTGTAGCCAAGTTTACATTCCATGTAGTAGTGATATCTTATGATGTTTCATTTTCTGTGCGACTTATTTCACTTAGAATCATCGTACCTGAATCCACTCATTATGCTGCTACGGGCCTGATGACATAGATTTCATTGCTGAGTGATATTGCATTGTACGTAAGTACCACAACTTCTTTATCCATTTTTCGCTTTCTGTGATATTGAACTTGTACCGTAAATGAGGTTCTTCTAAACAGAGCTGTCCCAAACTTTGGGGTGGCTGTGTCTTTTTTATTTTAATTTCCCTAAGCTATAGGACCATAAGTGGAAGTGCCCTAGGCTCTGTTGCTTTGTTTTTTAGATGTTTCAGGAAACACCATACACTTCTCCAGAGTGGCTGTTGGCAATTTACATCCCGCCCATCAGCATAACAAGGTTCCTAGTTCTCCATGGCCTGTCCTGCCTTTCTGGATTTTACACTTTTTTCAGATGGCCCTTTTGACCGGGGGGCAGTGAGACTTCATTGTAGTGCAGATTTCCTTTGCAAGCTTGCTTGGTTGGCCAAAAAGGGCGTATGCGTTTTTTCCTGAATATATTCAGGAAAAAACGCATACGCCCTTTTTGGCCAAGTGCATCATTGTGGACGTTCTGCCTCTTTTCCTATGCTTTACATGCAATTCCAGTCTACCTCCTGAAATCGGTTTCCTGCAATTCTGCCCCGCTTTCAAGTCCTCTTGGCAGCCTTACTTCAATATATTTTTGGATGATAGCTGTCATTTATAACTCTGCAGGTTTGTGAATTACAGTGCCCCTGAGCTCCTTTCTTCAACTCGCTTTCTTGTGAGCTGGCCGCAACACCGCAGGATTGCTTCAGGTCCTAGTGTGGTTCCGGCATGGCACGCTGAGCCTTTGGTTAATTCCTCTTCCTGGTGGGAAACGAGAGTTAAATTTGCCCATCCAGACACCTCCAGCTAGTCTCCCATTGGTTCTCCCTATTCCTGTTCATCTTACACAGAAATTGCAAACTGGGCCAAACAGGAGGTTAAAGGCACTGACTCTCCAAGTGGGGAGAGTGTTAGTAAAGCGTCTGGAATGTTGCACCCGAGTACCAGGGCATGAAAACTGAGACACATTTGAACACGTTTCCCGATCACACGGTGGATCATACTCTGGGTTCCACATGCATGTTTTAGCTGAAGGAAGAATCCCTTAAACCTGGAGAGTTGAGACCCATGGAATGGGTACCATGCAATATGACTTCAAAGGGTCTGCATTTGCTCACCGAACATCACCAATCGTATCACTGCTGCGTTATGCCACTGTACACACGCTTGATTCTCTTTTGGAGACATATAAATCCATAGGTTTTAAGATTCTTACTAGTCAGGTATATTCTTAGGCGATTAATATGGGGTGTTGAGTCCACTTTATTGAGCAAGGAGTAGCTCTTGTCTATTACATATTTGGCTTATGGAGTGGTATCTGTGCTAATTCCAATCAATGGTTTTATGCAGCACCCCAAGTCACCTTTCCCCTTAAGCAAGCATAAGTTGGTTTTCCACATTTGAGACCCTGTTCTGTTTTGTAATTCAGTTCCTGTGTAGCCAAGTTTACATTCCATGTAGTAGTGATATCTTATGATGTTTCATTTTCTGTGCTACTTATTTCACTTAGAATCATCGTACCTGAATCCACTCATTATGCTGCTACGGGCCTGATGACATAGATTTCATTGCTGAGTGATATTGCATTGTACGTAAGTACCACAACTTCTTTATCCATTTTTCGCTTTCTGTGATATTGATCTTGTACCGTAAAGGAGGTTCTTGTAAACACAGCGGTCCCAAACTTTGGGATGGCTGTGTCTTTTTGATTTTAATTTCCCTAAGCTATAGGACCATAAGTGGAAGTGCCCTAGGCTCTGTTGCTTTGTTTTTTAGATGTTTCAGGAAACACCATACACTTCTCCAGAGTGGCTGTTGGCAATTTACATCCCGCCCATCAGCATAACAAGGTTCCCAGTTCTCCATGGCCTGTCCTGCCTTTCTGGATTTTACACTTTTTTCAGATGGCCCTTTTGACCGGGGGGCAGTGAGACTTCATTGTAGTGCAGATTTCCTTTGCAAGCTTGCTTGGTTGGCCAAAAAGGGCGTATGCGTTTTTTCCTGAATATATTCAGGAAAAAACGCATACGCCCTTTTTGGCCAAGTGCATCATTGTGGACGTTCTGCCTCTTTTCCTATGCTTTACATGCAATTCTAGTCTACCTCCTGAAATCGGTTTCCTGCAATTCTGCCCCGCTTTCAAGTCCTCTTGGCAGCCTTACTTCAATATATTTTTGGACGATAGCTGTCATTTATAACTCTGCAGGTTTGTGAATTACAGTGCCCCTGAGCTCCTTTCTTCAACTCGCTTTCTTGTGAGCTGGCCGCAACACCGCAGGATTGCTTCAGGTCCTAGTGTGGTTCCGGCATGGCACGCTCAGCCTTTGGTTAATTCCTCTTCCTGGTGGGAAACGAGAGTTAAATTTGCCCATCCAGACACCTCCAGCTAGTCTCCCATTGGTTCTCCCTATTCCTGTTCGTCTTACACAGAAATTGCAAACTGGGCCAAACAGGAGGTTAAAGGCACTGACTCTCCAAGTGGGGAGAGTGTTAGTAAAGCGTCTGGAATGTTGCACCCGAGTACCAGGGCATGAAAACTGAGACACATTTGAACACGTTTTCCGATCACACGGTGGATCATACTCTGGGTTCCACATGCATGTTTTAGCTGAAGGAAGAATCCCTTAAACATGGAGAGTTGAGACCCATGGAATGGGTACCATGCAATATGACTTCAAAGGGTCTGCATTTGCTCACCGAACATCACCAATCCTATCACTGCTGCGTTATGCCACTGTACACACGCTTGATTCTCTTTTGGAGACATATAAATCCATAGGTTTTAAGATTCTTACTAGTCAGGTATATTCTTAGGCGATTAATATGGGGTGTTGAGTCCACTTCATTGAGCAAGGAGTAGCTCTTGTCTATTACATATTTGGCTTATGGAATGGTATCTGTGCTAATTTCAATCTCTGGTTTTATGCAGCACCCCAAGTCACCTTTCCCCTTAAGCAAGCATAAGTTGGTTTTCTACATTTGAGACCCTGTTCTGTTTTGTAATTCAGTTCCTGTGTAGCCAAGTTTACATTCCATGTAGTAGTGATATCTTATGATGTTTCATTTTCTGTGCGACTTATTTCACTTAGAATCATCGTACCTGAATCCACTCATTATGCTGCTACGGGCCTGATGACATAGATTTCATTGCTGAGTGATATTGCATTGTACGTAAGTACCACAACTTCTTTATCCATTTTTCGCTTTCTGTGATATTGAACTTGTACCGTAAATGAGGTTCTTCTAAACAGAGCTGTCCCAAACTTTGGGGTGGCTGTGTCTTTTTTATTTTAATTTCCCTAAGCTATAGGACCATAAGTGGAAGTGCCCTAGGCTCTGTTGCTTTGTTTTTTAGATGTTTCAGGAAACACCATACACTTCTCCAGAGTGGCTGTTGGCAATTTACATCCCGCCCATCAGCATAACAAGGTTCCTAGTTCTCCATGGCCTGTCCTGCCTTTCTGGATTTTACACTTTTTTCAGATGGCCCTTTTGACCGGGGGGCAGTGAGACTTCATTGTAGTGCAGATTTCCTTTGCAAGCTTGCTTGGTTGGCCAAAAAGGGCGTATGCGTTTTTTCCTGAATATATTCAGGAAAAAACGCATACGCCCTTTTTGGCCAAGTGCATCATTGTGGACGTTCTGCCTCTTTTCCTATGCTTTACATGCAATTCCAGTCTACCTCCTGAAATCGGTTTCCTGCAATTCTGCCCCGCTTTCAAGTCCTCTTGGCAGCCTTACTTCAATATATTTTTGGATGATAGCTGTCATTTATAACTCTGCAGGTTTGTGAATTACAGTGCCCCTGAGCTCCTTTCTTCAACTCGCTTTCTTGTGAGCTGGCCGCAACACCGCAGGATTGCTTCAGGTCCTAGTGTGGTTCCGGCATGGCACGCTGAGCCTTTGGTTAATTCCTCTTCCTGGTGGGAAACGAGAGTTAAATTTGCCCATCCAGACACCTCCAGCTAGTCTCCCATTGGTTCTCCCTATTCCTGTTCATCTTACACAGAAATTGCAAACTGGGCCAAACAGGAGGTTAAAGGCACTGACTCTCCAAGTGGGGAGAGTGTTAGTAAAGCGTCTGGAATGTTGCACCCGAGTACCAGGGCATGAAAACTGAGACACATTTGAACACGTTTCCCGATCACACGGTGGATCATACTCTGGGTTCCACATGCATGTTTTAGCTGAAGGAAGAATCCCTTAAACCTGGAGAGTTGAGACCCATGGAATGGGTACCATGCAATATGACTTCAAAGGGTCTGCATTTGCTCACCGAACATCACCAATCGTATCACTGCTGCGTTATGCCACTGTACACACGCTTGATTCTCTTTTGGAGACATATAAATCCATAGGTTTTAAGATTCTTACTAGTCAGGTATATTCTTAGGCGATTAATATGGGGTGTTGAGTCCACTTTATTGAGCAAGGAGTAGCTCTTGTCTATTACATATTTGGCTTATGGAGTGGTATCTGTGCTAATTTCAATCAATGGTTTTATGCAGCACCCCAAGTCACCTTTCCCCTTAAGCAAGCATAAGTTGGTTTTCTACATTTGAGACCTTGTTCTGTTTTGTAATTCAGTTCCTGTGTAGCCAAGATTACATTCCATGTAGTAGTGATATCTTATGATGTTTCATTTTCTGTGGGACTTACTTCACTTAGAATCACCGTACCTGAATCCACTCATTATGCTGCTACGGGCCTGATGACATAGATTTCATTGCTGAGTGATATTGCATTGTACGTAAGTACCACAACTTCTTTATCCATTTTTCATGTTCTGTGATATTGAACTTGTACCGTAAACGAGGTTCTTGTAAACAGAGCCATCCCAAACTTTGGGGTGGCTGTGTCTTTTTGATTTTAATTTCCCTAAGCTATAGGACCATAAGTGGAAGTGCCCTAGGCTCTGTTGCTTTGTTTTTTAGATGTTTCAGGAAACACCATACACTTCTCCAGAGTGGCTGTTGGCAATTTACATCCCACCCATCAGCATAACAAGGTTCCCAGTTCTCCATGGCCTGTCCTGCCTTTCTGGATTTTACACTTTTTTCAGATGGCCCTTTTGACCGGGGGGCAGTGAGACTTCATTGTAGTGCAGATTTCCTTTGCAAGCTTGCTTGGTTGGCCAAAAAGGGCGTATGCGTTTTTTCCTGAATATATTCAGGAAAAAACGAATACGCCCTTTTTGGCCAAGTGCATCATTGTGGACGTTCTGCCTCTTTTCCTATGCTTTACATGCAATTCCAGTCTACCTCCTGAAATCGGTTTCCTGCAATTCTGCCCCGCTTTCAAGTCCTCTTGGCAGCCTTACTTCAATATATTTTTGGACGATAGCTGTCATTTATAACTCTGCAGGTTTGTGAATTACAGTGCTCCTGAGCTCCTTTCTTCAACTCGCTTTCTTGTGAGCTGGCCGCAACACCGCAGGATTGCTTCAGGTCCTAGTGTGGTTCCGGTATGGCACGCTGAGCCTTTGGTTAATTCCTCTTCCTGGTGGGAAA
The DNA here is from genome assembly GCF_963455315.2 of Globicephala melas. Lineage (NCBI taxonomy): Eukaryota > Metazoa > Chordata > Mammalia > Artiodactyla > Delphinidae > Globicephala > Globicephala melas. The sequence continues at coordinate 1,417,304 of NW_027207223.1, forward strand.
CGAGAGTTAAATTTTCCCATCCAGACACCTCCAGCTAGTCTCCCATTGGTTCTCCCTATTCCTGTTCGTCTTACACAGAAAGTGCAAACTGGGCCAAACAGGAGGTTAAAGGCACTGACTCTCCAAGTGGGGAGAGTGTTAGTAAAGCGTCTGGAATGTTGCACCCGAGTACCAGGGCATGAAAACTGAGACACATTTGAACACGTTTCCCGATCACACGGTGGATCATACTCTGGGTTCCACATGCATGTTTTAGCTGAAGGAAGAATCCCTTAAACATGGAGAGTTGAGACCCATGGAATGGGTACCATGCAATATGACTTCAAAGGGTCTGCATTTGCTCACCGAACATCACCAATCGTATCACTGCTGCGTTATGCCACTGTACACACGCTTCATTCTCTTTTGGAGACATATAAATCCATAGGTTTTAAGATTCTTACTAGTCAGGTATATTCTTAGGCGATTAATATGGGGTGTTGAGTCCACTTCATTGAGCAAGGAGTAGCTCTTGTCTATTACATATTTGGCTTATGGAATGGTATCTGTGCTAATTTCAATCTCTGGTTTTATGCAGCACCCCAAGTCACCTTTCCCCTTAAGCAAGCATAAGTTGGTTTTCTACATTTGAGACCCTGTTCTGTTTTGTAATTCAGTTCCTGTGTAGCCAAGTTTACATTCCATGTAGTAGTGATATCTTATGATGTTTCATTTTCTGTGCGACTTATTTCACTTAGAATCATCGTACCTGAATCCACTCATTATGCTGCTACGGGCCTGATGACATAGATTTCATTGCTGAGTGATATTGCATTGTACGTAAGTACCACAACTTCTTTATCCATTTTTCGCTTTCTGTGATATTGAACTTGTACCGTAAATGAGGTTCTTGTAAACAGAGCTGTCCCAAACTTTGGGGTGGCTGTGTCTTTTTGATTTTAATTTCCCTAAGCTATAGGACCATAAGTGGAAGTGCCCTAGGCTCTGTTGCTTTGTTTTTTAGATGTTTCAGGAAACACCATACACTTCTCCAGAGTGGCTGTTGGCAATTTACATCCCGCCCATCAGCATAACAAGGTTCCCAGTTCTCCATGGCCTGTCCTGCCTTTCTGGATTTTACACTTTTTTCAGATGGCCCTTTTGACCGGGGGGCAGTGAGACTTCATTGTAGTGCAGATTTCCTTTGCAAGCTTGCTTGGTTGGCCAAAAAGGGCGTATGCGTTTTTTCCTGAATATATTCAGGAAAAAACGCATACGCCCTTTTTGGCCAAGTGCATCATTGTGGACGTTCTGCCTCTTTTCCTATGCTTTACATGCAATTCCAGTCTACCTCCTGAAATCGGTTTCCTGCAATTCTGCCCCGCTTTCAAGTCCTCTTGGCAGCCTTACTTCAATATATTTTTGGATGATAGCTGTCATTTATAACTCTGCAGGTTTGTGAATTACAGTGCCCCTGAGCTCCTTTCTTCAACTCGCTTTCTTGTGAGCTGGCCGCAACACCGCAGGATTGCTTCAGGTCCTAGTGTGGTTCCGGCATGGCACGCTGAGCCTTTGGTTAATTCCTCTTCCTGGTGGGAAACGAGAGTTAAATTTGCCCATCCAGACACCTCCAGCTAGTCTCCCATTGGTTCTCCCTATTCCTGTTCATCTTACACAGAAATTGCAAACTGGGCCAAACAGGAGGTTAAAGGCACTGACTCTCCAAGTGGGGAGAGTGTTAGTAAAGCGTCTGGAATGTTGCACCCGAGTACCAGGGCATGAAAACTGAGACACATTTGAACACGTTTCCCGATCACACGGTGGATCATACTCTGGGTTCCACATGCATGTTTTAGCTGAAGGAAGAATCCCTTAAACCTGGAGAGTTGAGACCCATGGAATGGGTACCATGCAATATGACTTCAAAGGGTCTGCATTTGCTCACCGAACATCACCAATCGTATCACTGCTGCGTTATGCCACTGTACACACGCTTGATTCTCTTTTGGAGACATATAAATCCATAGGTTTTAAGATTCTTACTAGTCAGGTATATTCTTAGGCGATTAATATGGGGTGTTGAGTCCACTTTATTGAGCAAGGAGTAGCTCTTGTCTATTACATATTTGGCTTATGGAGTGGTATCTGTGCTAATTTCAATCAATGGTTTTATGCAGCACCCCAAGTCACCTTTCCCCTTAAGCAAGCATAAGTTGGTTTTCCACATTTGAGACCCTGTTCTCTTTTGTAATTCAGTTCCTGTGTAGCCAAGTTTACATTCCATGTAGTAGTGATATCTTATGATGTTTCTTTTTCTGGGCGACTTATTTCACTTAGAATCATCGTACCTGAATCCACTCATTATGCTGCTACGGGCCTGATGACATAGATTTCATTGCTGAGTGATATTGCATTGTACGTAAGTACCACAACTTCTTTATCCATTTTTCGCTTTCTGTGATATTGATCTTGTACCGTAAAGGAGGTTCTTGTAAACACAGCCGTCCCAAACTTTGGGGTGGCTGTGTCTTTTTGATTTTAATTTCCCTAAGCTATAGGACCATAAGTGGAAGTGCCCTAGGCTCTGTTGCTTTGTTTTTTAGATGTTTCAGGAAACACCATACACTTCTCCAGAGTGGCTGTTGGCAATTTACATCCCGCCCATCAGCATAACAAGGTTCCCAGTTCTCCATGGCCTGTCCTGCCTTTCTGGATTTTACACTTTTTTCAGATGGCCCTTTTGACCGGGGGGGCAGTGAGACTTCATTGTAGTGCAGATTTCCTTTGCAAGCTTGCTTGGTTGGCCAAAAAGGGCGTATGCGTTTTTTCCTGAATATATTCAGGAAAAAACGCATACGCCCTTTTTGGCCAAGTGCATCATTGTGGACGTTCTGCCTCTTTTCCTATGCTTTACATGCAATTCCAGTCTACCTCCTGAAATCGGTTTCCTGCAATTCTGCCCCGCTTTCAAGTCCTCTTGGCAGCCTTACTTCAATATATTTTTGGACGATAGCTGTCATTTATAACTCTGCAGGTTTGTGAATTACAGTGCCCCTGAGCTCCTTTCTTCAACTCGCTTTCTTGTGAGCTGGCCGCAACACCGCAGGATTGCTTCAGGTCCTAGTGTGGTTCCGGCATGGCACGCTCAGCCTTTGGTTAATTCCTCTTCCTGGTGGGAAACGAGAGTTAAATTTGCCCATCCAGACACCTCCAGCTAGTCTCCCATTGGTTCTCCCTATTCCTGTTCATCTTACACAGAAATTGCAAACTGGGCCAAACAGGAGGTTAAAGGCACTGACTCTCCAAGTGGGGAGAGTGTTAGTAAAGCGTCTGGAATGTTGCACCCGAGTACCAGGGCATGAAAACTGAGACACATTTGAACACGTTTCCCGATCACACGGTGGATCATACTCTGGGTTCCACATGCATGTTTTAGCTGAAGGAAGAATCCCTTAAACCTGGAGAGTTGAGACCCATGGAATGGGTACCATGCAATATGACTTCAAAGGGTCTGCATTTGCTCACCGAACATCACCAATCGTATCACTGCTGCGTTATGCCACTGTACACACGCTTGATTCTCTTTTGGAGACATATAAATCCATAGGTTTTAAGATTCTTACTAGTCAGGTATATTCTTAGGCGATTAATATGGGGTGTTGAGTCCACTTTATTGAGCAAGGAGTAGCTCTTGTCTATTACATATTTGGCTTATGGAGTGGTATCTGTGCTAATTCCAATCAATGGTTTTATGCAGCACCCCAAGTCACCTTTCCCCTTAAGCAAGCATAAGTTGGTTTTCCACATTTGAGACCCTGTTCTGTTTTGTAATTCAGTTCCTGTGTAGCCAAGTTTACATTCCATGTAGTAGTGATATCTTATGATGTTTCATTTTCTGTGCTACTTATTTCACTTAGAATCATCGTACCTGAATCCACTCATTATGCTGCTACGGGCCTGATGACATAGATTTCATTGCTGAGTGATATTGCATTGTACGTAAGTACCACAACTTCTTTATCCATTTTTCGCTTTCTGTGATATTGATCTTGTACCGTAAAGGAGGTTCTTGTAAACACAGCGGTCCCAAACTTTGGGATGGCTGTGTCTTTTTGATTTTAATTTCCCTAAGCTATAGGACCATAAGTGGAAGTGCCCTAGGCTCTGTTGCTTTGTTTTTTAGATGTTTCAGGAAACACCATACACTTCTCCAGAGTGGCTGTTGGCAATTTACATCCCGCCCATCAGCATAACAAGGTTCCCAGTTCTCCATGGCCTGTCCTGCCTTTCTGGATTTTACACTTTTTTCAGATGGCCCTTTTGACCGGGGGGCAGTGAGACTTCATTGTAGTGCAGATTTCCTTTGCAAGCTTGCTTGGTTGGCCAAAAAGGGCGTATGCGTTTTTTCCTGAATATATTCAGGAAAAAACGCATACGCCCTTTTTGGCCAAGTGCATCATTGTGGACGTTCTGCCTCTTTTCCTATGCTTTACATGCAATTCTAGTCTACCTCCTGAAATCGGTTTCCTGCAATTCTGCCCCGCTTTCAAGTCCTCTTGGCAGCCTTACTTCAATATATTTTTGGACGATAGCTGTCATTTATAACTCTGCAGGTTTGTGAATTACAGTGCCCCTGAGCTCCTTTCTTCAACTCGCTTTCTTGTGAGCTGGCCGCAACACCGCAGGATTGCTTCAGGTCCTAGTGTGGTTCCGGCATGGCACGCTCAGCCTTTGGTTAATTCCTCTTCCTGGTGGGAAACGAGAGTTAAATTTGCCCATCCAGACACCTCCAGCTAGTCTCCCATTGGTTCTCCCTATTCCTGTTCGTCTTACACAGAAATTGCAAACTGGGCCAAACAGGAGGTTAAAGGCACTGACTCTCCAAGTGGGGAGAGTGTTAGTAAAGCGTCTGGAATGTTGCACCCGAGTACCAGGGCATGAAAACTGAGACACATTTGAACACGTTTTCCGATCACACGGTGGATCATACTCTGGGTTCCACATGCATGTTTTAGCTGAAGGAAGAATCCCTTAAACATGGAGAGTTGAGACCCATGGAATGGGTACCATGCAATATGACTTCAAAGGGTCTGCATTTGCTCACCGAACATCACCAATCCTATCACTGCTGCGTTATGCCACTGTACACACGCTTGATTCTCTTTTGGAGACATATAAATCCATAGGTTTTAAGATTCTTACTAGTCAGGTATATTCTTAGGCGATTAATATGGGGTGTTGAGTCCACTTCATTGAGCAAGGAGTAGCTCTTGTCTATTACATATTTGGCTTATGGAATGGTATCTGTGCTAATTTCAATCTCTGGTTTTATGCAGCACCCCAAGTCACCTTTCCCCTTAAGCAAGCATAAGTTGGTTTTCTACATTTGAGACCCTGTTCTGTTTTGTAATTCAGTTCCTGTGTAGCCAAGTTTACATTCCATGTAGTAGTGATATCTTATGATGTTTCATTTTCTGTGCGACTTATTTCACTTAGAATCATCGTACCTGAATCCACTCATTATGCTGCTACGGGCCTGATGACATAGATTTCATTGCTGAGTGATATTGCATTGTACGTAAGTACCACAACTTCTTTATCCATTTTTCGCTTTCTGTGATATTGAACTTGTACCGTAAATGAGGTTCTTCTAAACAGAGCTGTCCCAAACTTTGGGGTGGCTGTGTCTTTTTTATTTTAATTTCCCTAAGCTATAGGACCATAAGTGGAAGTGCCCTAGGCTCTGTTGCTTTGTTTTTTAGATGTTTCAGGAAACACCATACACTTCTCCAGAGTGGCTGTTGGCAATTTACATCCCGCCCATCAGCATAACAAGGTTCCTAGTTCTCCATGGCCTGTCCTGCCTTTCTGGATTTTACACTTTTTTCAGATGGCCCTTTTGACCGGGGGGCAGTGAGACTTCATTGTAGTGCAGATTTCCTTTGCAAGCTTGCTTGGTTGGCCAAAAAGGGCGTATGCGTTTTTTCCTGAATATATTCAGGAAAAAACGCATACGCCCTTTTTGGCCAAGTGCATCATTGTGGACGTTCTGCCTCTTTTCCTATGCTTTACATGCAATTCCAGTCTACCTCCTGAAATCGGTTTCCTGCAATTCTGCCCCGCTTTCAAGTCCTCTTGGCAGCCTTACTTCAATATATTTTTGGATGATAGCTGTCATTTATAACTCTGCAGGTTTGTGAATTACAGTGCCCCTGAGCTCCTTTCTTCAACTCGCTTTCTTGTGAGCTGGCCGCAACACCGCAGGATTGCTTCAGGTCCTAGTGTGGTTCCGGCATGGCACGCTGAGCCTTTGGTTAATTCCTCTTCCTGGTGGGAAACGAGAGTTAAATTTGCCCATCCAGACACCTCCAGCTAGTCTCCCATTGGTTCTCCCTATTCCTGTTCATCTTACACAGAAATTGCAAACTGGGCCAAACAGGAGGTTAAAGGCACTGACTCTCCAAGTGGGGAGAGTGTTAGTAAAGCGTCTGGAATGTTGCACCCGAGTACCAGGGCATGAAAACTGAGACACATTTGAACACGTTTCCCGATCACACGGTGGATCATACTCTGGGTTCCACATGCATGTTTTAGCTGAAGGAAGAATCCCTTAAACCTGGAGAGTTGAGACCCATGGAATGGGTACCATGCAATATGACTTCAAAGGGTCTGCATTTGCTCACCGAACATCACCAATCGTATCACTGCTGCGTTATGCCACTGTACACACGCTTGATTCTCTTTTGGAGACATATAAATCCATAGGTTTTAAGATTCTTACTAGTCAGGTATATTCTTAGGCGATTAATATGGGGTGTTGAGTCCACTTTATTGAGCAAGGAGTAGCTCTTGTCTATTACATATTTGGCTTATGGAGTGGTATCTGTGCTAATTTCAATCAATGGTTTTATGCAGCACCCCAAGTCACCTTTCCCCTTAAGCAAGCATAAGTTGGTTTTCTACATTTGAGACCTTGTTCTGTTTTGTAATTCAGTTCCTGTGTAGCCAAGATTACATTCCATGTAGTAGTGATATCTTATGATGTTTCATTTTCTGTGGGACTTACTTCACTTAGAATCACCGTACCTGAATCCACTCATTATGCTGCTACGGGCCTGATGACATAGATTTCATTGCTGAGTGATATTGCATTGTACGTAAGTACCACAACTTCTTTATCCATTTTTCATGTTCTGTGATATTGAACTTGTACCGTAAACGAGGTTCTTGTAAACAGAGCCATCCCAAACTTTGGGGTGGCTGTGTCTTTTTGATTTTAATTTCCCTAAGCTATAGGACCATAAGTGGAAGTGCCCTAGGCTCTGTTGCTTTGTTTTTTAGATGTTTCAGGAAACACCATACACTTCTCCAGAGTGGCTGTTGGCAATTTACATCCCACCCATCAGCATAACAAGGTTCCCAGTTCTCCATGGCCTGTCCTGCCTTTCTGGATTTTACACTTTTTTCAGATGGCCCTTTTGACCGGGGGGCAGTGAGACTTCATTGTAGTGCAGATTTCCTTTGCAAGCTTGCTTGGTTGGCCAAAAAGGGCGTATGCGTTTTTTCCTGAATATATTCAGGAAAAAACGAATACGCCCTTTTTGGCCAAGTGCATCATTGTGGACGTTCTGCCTCTTTTCCTATGCTTTACATGCAATTCCAGTCTACCTCCTGAAATCGGTTTCCTGCAATTCTGCCCCGCTTTCAAGTCCTCTTGGCAGCCTTACTTCAATATATTTTTGGACGATAGCTGTCATTTATAACTCTGCAGGTTTGTGAATTACAGTGCTCCTGAGCTCCTTTCTTCAACTCGCTTTCTTGTGAGCTGGCCGCAACACCGCAGGATTGCTTCAGGTCCTAGTGTGGTTCCGGTATGGCACGCTGAGCCTTTGGTTAATTCCTCTTCCTGGTGGGAAACGAGAGTTAAATTTTCCCATCCAGACACCTCCAGCTAGTCTCCCATTGGTTCTCCCTATTCCTGTTCGTCTTACACAGAAAGTGCAAACTGGGCCAAACAGGAGGTTAAAGGCACTGACTCTCCAAGTGGGGAGAGTGTTAGTAAAGCGTCTGGAATGTTGCACCCGAGTACCAGGGCATGAAAACTGAGACACATTTGAACACGTTTCCCGATCACACGGTGGATCATACTCTGGGTTCCACATGCATGTTTTAGCTGAAGGAAGAATCCCTTAAACATGGAGAGTTGAGACCCATGGAATGGGTACCATGCAATATGACTTCAAAGGGTCTGCATTTGCTCACCGAACATCACCAATCGTATCACTGCTGCGTTATGCCACTGTACACACGCTTCATTCTCTTTTGGAGACATATAAATCCATAGGTTTTAAGATTCTTACTAGTCAGGTATATTCTTAGGCGATTAATATGGGGTGTTGAGTCCACTTCATTGAGCAAGGAGTAGCTCTTGTCTATTACATATTTGGCTTATGGAATGGTATCTGTGCTAATTTCAATCTCTGGTTTTATGCAGCACCCCAAGTCACCTTTCCCCTTAAGCAAGCATAAGTTGGTTTTCTACATTTGAGACCCTGTTCTGTTTTGTAATTCAGTTCCTGTGTAGCCAAGTTTACATTCCATGTAGTAGTGATATCTTATGATGTTTCATTTTCTGTGCGACTTATTTCACTTAGAATCATCGTACCTGAATCCACTCATTATGCTGCTACGGGCCTGATGACATAGATTTCATTGCTGAGTGATATTGCATTGTACGTAAGTACCACAACTTCTTTATCCATTTTTCGCTTTCTGTGATATTGAACTTGTACCGTAAATGAGGTTCTTGTAAACAGAGCTGTCCCAAACTTTGGGGTGGCTGTGTCTTTTTGATTTTAATTTCCCTAAGCTATAGGACCATAAGTGGAAGTGCCCTAGGCTCTGTTGCTTTGTTTTTTAGATGTTTCAGGAAACACCATACACTTCTCCAGAGTGGCTGTTGGCAATTTACATCCCGCCCATCAGCATAACAAGGTTCCCAGTTCTCCATGGCCTGTCCTGCCTTTCTGGATTTTACACTTTTTTCAGATGGCCCTTTTGACCGGGGGGCAGTGAGACTTCATTGTAGTGCAGATTTCCTTTGCAAGCTTGCTTGGTTGGCCAAAAAGGGCGTATGCGTTTTTTCCTGAATATATTCAGGAAAAAACGCATACGCCCTTTTTGGCCAAGTGCATCATTGTGGACGTTCTGCCTCTTTTCCTATGCTTTACATGCAATTCCAGTCTACCTCCTGAAATCGGTTTCCTGCAATTCTGCCCCGCTTTCAAGTCCTCTTGGCAGCCTTACTTCAATATATTTTTGGACGATAGCTGTCATTTATAACTCTGCAGGTTTGTGAATTACAGTGCCCCTGAGCTCCTTTCTTCAACTCGCTTTCTTGTGAGCTGGCCGCAACACCGCAGGATTGCTTCAGGTCCTAGTGTGGTTCCGGCATGGCACGCTGAGCCTTTGGTTAATTCCTCTTCCTGGTGGGAAACGAGAGTTAAATTTGCCCATCCAGACACCTCCAGCTAGTCTCCCATTGGTTCTCCCTATTCCTGTTCATCTTACACAGAAATTGCAAACTGGGCCAAACAGGAGGTTAAAGGCACTGACTCTCCAAGTGGGGAGAGTGTTAGTAAAGCGTCTGGAATGTTGCACCCGAGTACCAGGGCATGAAAACTGAGACACATTTGAACACGTTTCCCGATCACACGGTGGATCATACTCTGGGTTCCACATGCATGTTTTAGCTGAAGGAAGAATCCCTTAAACCTGGAGAGTTGAGACCCATGGAATGGGTACCATGCAATATGACTTCAAAGGGTCTGCATTTGCTCACCGAACATCACCAATCGTATCACTGCTGCGTTATGCCACTGTACACACGCTTGATTCTCTTTTGGAGACATATAAATCCATAGGTTTTAAGATTCTTACTAGTCAGGTATATTCTTAGGCGATTAATATGGGGTGTTGAGTCCACTTTATTGAGCAAGGAGTAGCTCTTGTCTATTACATATTTGGCTTATGGAGTGGTATCTGTGCTAATTTCAATCAATGGTTTTATGCAGCACCCCAAGTCACCTTTCCCCTTAAGCAAGCATAAGTTGGTTTTCTACATTTGAGACCTTGTTCTGTTTTGTAATTCAGTTCCTGTGTAGCCAAGATTACATTCCATGTAGTAGTGATATCTTATGATGTTTCATTTTCTGTGGGACTTACTTCACTTAGAATCATCGTACCTGAATCCACTCATTATGCTGCTACGGGCCTGATGACATAGATTTCATTGCTGAGTGATATTGCATTGTACGTAAGTACCACAACTTCTTTATCCATTTTTCATGTTCTGTGATATTGAACTTGTACCGTAAACGAGGTTCTTGTAAACAGAGCCATCCCAAACTTTGGGGTGGCTGTGTGTTTTTGATTTTAATTTCCCTAAGCTATAGGACCATAAGTGGAAGTGCCCTAGGCTCTGTTGCTTTGTTTTTTAGATGTTTCAGGAAACACCATACACTTCTCCAGAGTGGCTGTTGGCAATTTACATCCCGCCCATCAGCATAACAAGGTTCCCAGTTCTCCATGGCCTGTCCTGCCTTTCTGGATTTTACACTTTTTTCAGATGGCCCTTTTGACCGGGGGGCAGTGAGACTTCATTGTAGTGCAGATTTCCTTTGCAAGTTTGCTTGGTTGGCCAAAAAGGGCGTATGCGTTTTTTCCTGACTATATTCAGGAAAAAACGAATACGCCCTTTTTGGCCAAGTGCATCATTGTGGACGTTCTGCCTCTTTTCCTATGCTTTACATGCAATTCCAGTCTACCTCCTGAAATCGGTTTCCTGCAATTCTGCCCCGCTTTCAAGTCCTCTTGGCAGCCTTACTTCAATATATTTTTGGACGATAGCTGTCATTTATAACTCTGCAGGTTTGTGAATTATAGTGCTCCTGAGCTCCTTTCTTCAACTCGCTTTCTTGTGAGCTGGCCGCAACACCGCAGGATTGCTTCAGGTCCTAGTGTGGTTCCGGTATGGCACGCTGAGCCTTTGGTTAATTCCTCTTCCTGGTGGGAAACGAGAGTTAAATTTTCCCATCCAGACACCTCCAGCTAGTCTCCCATTGGTTCTCCCTATTCCTGTTCGTCTTACACAGAAAGTGCAAACTGGGCCAAACAGGAGGTTAAAGGCACTGACTCTCCAAGTGGGGAGAGTGTTAGTAAAGCGTCTGGAATGTTGCACCCGAGTACCAGGGCATGAAAACTGAGAGACATTTGAACACGTTTCCCGATCACACGGTGGATCATACTCTGGGTTCCACATGCATGTTTTAGCTGAAGGAAGAATCCCTTAAACATGGAGAGTTGAGACCCATGGAATGAGTACCATGCAATATGACTTCAAAGGGTCTGCATTTGCTCACCGAACATCCCCAATCCTATCACTGCTGCGTTATGCCACTGTACACACGCTTGATTCTCTTTTGGAGACATATAAATCCATAGGTTTTAAGATTCTTACTAGTCAGGTATATTCTTAGGCGATTAATATGGGGTGTTGAGTCCACTTCATTGAGCAAGGAGTAGCTCTTGTCTATTACATATTTGGCTTATGGAATGGTATCTGTGCTAATTTCAATCTCTGGTTTTATGCAGCACCCCAAGTCACCTTTCCCCTTAAGCAAGCATAAGTTGGTTTTCCACATTTGAGACCCTGTTCTCTTTTGTAATTCAGTTCCTGTGTAGCCAAGTTTACATTCCATGTAGTAGTGATATCTTATGATGTTTCATTTTCTGTGCGACTTATTTCACTTAGAATCATCGTACCTGAATCCACTCATTATGCTGCTACGGGCCTGATGACATAGATTTCATTGCTGAGTGATATTGCATTGTACGTAAGTACCACAACTTCTTTATCCATTTTTCGCTTTCTGTGATATTGAACTTGTACCGTAAATGAGGTCCTTGTAAACAGAGCTGTCCCAAACTTTGGGGTGGCTGTGTCTTTTTGATTTTAATTTCCCTAAGCTATAGGACCATAAGTGGAAGTGCCCTAGGCTCTGTTGCTTTGTTTTTCAGATGTTTCAGGAAACACCATACACTTCTCCAGAGTGGCTGTTGGCAATTTACATCCCGCCCATCAGCATTACAAGGCTCCCAGTTCTCCATGGCCTGTCCTGCCTTTCTGGATTTTACACTTTTTTCAGATGGCCCTTTTGACCGGGGGGCAGTGAGACTTCATTGAAGTGCACATTTCCTTTGCAAGCTTGCTTGGTTGGCCAAAAAGGGCGTATGCGTTTTTTCCTGAATATATTCAGGAAAAAACGCATACGCCCTTTTTGGCCAAGTGCATCATTGTGGACGTTCTGCTTCTTTTCCTATGCTTTACATGCAATTCCAGTCTACCTCCTGAAATCGGTTTCCTGCAATTCTGCCCCGCTTTCAAGTCCTCTTGGCAGCCTTACTTCAATATATTTTTGGACAATAGCTGTCATTTATAACTCTGCAGGTTTGTGAATTACAGTGCCCCTGAGCTCCTTTCTTCAACTTGCTTTCTTGTGAGCTGGCCGCAACACCGCAGGATTGCTTCAGGTCCTAGTGTGGTTCCGGGATGGCACGCTGAGCCTTTGGTTAATTCCTCTTCCTGGTGGGAAACGAGAGTTAAATTTGCTCATCCAGACACCTCCAGCTAGTCTCCCATTGGTTCTCCCTATTCCTGTTCGTCTTACACAGAAATTGCAAACTGGGCCAAACAGGAGGTTAAAGGCACTGACTCTCCAAGTGGGGAGAGTGTTAGTAAAGTGTCCGGAATGTTGCACCCGAGTACCAGGGCATGAAAACTGAGACACATTTGAACACGTTTCCCGATCACACGGTGGATCATACTCTGGGTTCCACATGCATGTTTTAGCTGAAGGAAGAATCCCTTAAACCTGGAGAGTTGAGACCCATGGAATGGGTACCATGCAATATGACTTCAAAGGGTCTGCATTTGCTCACCGAACATCACCAATCCTATCACTGCTGCGTTATGCCACTGTACACACGCTTGATTCTCTTTTGGAGACATATAAATCCATAGGTTTTAAGATTCTTACTAGTCAGGTATATTCTTAGGCGATTAATATGGGGTGTTGAGTCCACTTCATTGAGCAAGGAGTAGCTCTTGTCTATTACATATTTGGCTTATGGAATGGTATCTGTGCTAATTTCAATCTCTGGTTTTATGCAGCACCCCAAGTCACCTTTCCCCTTAAGCAAGCATAAGTTGGTTTTCCACATTTGAGACCCTGTTCTCTTTTGTAATTCAGTTCCTGTGTAGCCAAGTTTACATTCCATGTAGTAGTGATATCTTATGATGTTTCTTTTTCTGTGCGACTTATTTCACTTAGAATCATCGTACCTGAATCCACTCATTATGCTGCTACGGGCCTGATGACATAGATTTCATTGCTGAGTGATATTGCATTGTACGTAAGTACCACAACTTCTTTATCCATTTTTCATGTTCTGTGATATTGAACTTGTACTGTAAACGAGGTTCTTGTAAACAGAGCCATCCCAAACTTTGGGGTGGCTGTGTCTTTTTGATTTTAATTTCCCTAAGCTATAGGACCATAAGTGGAAGTGCCCTAGGCTCTGTTGCTTTGTTTTTTAGATGTTTCAGGAAACACCATACACTTCTCCAGAGTGGCTGTTGGCAATTTACATCCCGCCCATCAGCATTACAAGGCTCCCAGTTCTCCATGGCCTGTCCTGCCTTTCTGGATTTTACACTTTTTTCAGATGGCCCTTTTGACCGGGGGGCAGTGAGACTTCATTGTAGTGCAGATTTCCTTTGCAAGCTTGCTTGGTTGGCCAAAAAGGGCGTATGCGTTTTTTCCTGAATATATTCAGGAAAAAACGCATACGCCCTTTTTGGCCAAGTGCATCATTGTGGACGTTCTGCCTCTTTTCCTATGCTTTACATGCAATTCCAGTCTACCTCCTGAAATCGGTTTCCTGCAATTCTGCCCCGCTTTCAAGTCCTCTTGGCAGCCTTACTTCAATATATTTTTGGACGATAGCTGTCATTTATAACTCTGCAGGTTTGTGAATTACAGTGCCCCTGAGCTCCTTTCTTCAACTCGCTTTCTTGTGAGCTGGCCGCAACACCGCAGGATTGCTTCAGGTCCTAGTGTGGTTCCGGCATGGCACGCTGAGCCTTTGGTTAATTCCTCTTCCTGGTGGGAAACGAGAGTTAAATTTGCCCATCCAGACACCTCCAGCTAGTCTCCCATTGGTTCTCCCTATTCCTGTTCGTCTTACACAGAAATTGCAAACTGGGCCAAACAGGAGGTTAAAGGCACTGACTCTCCAAGTGCGGAGAGTGTTAGTAAAGCGTCTGGAATGTTGCACCCGAGTACCAGGGCATGAAAACTGAGACACATTTGAACACGTTTCCCGATCACACGGTGGATCATACTCTGGGTTCCACATGCATGTTTTAGCTGAAGGAAGAATCCCTTAAACCTGGAGAGTTGAGACCCATGGAATGGGTACCATGCAATATGACTTCAAAGGGTCTGCATTTGCTCACCGAACATCACCAATCCTATCACTGCTGCGTTATGCCACGGTACACACGCTTGATTCTCTTTTGGAGACATATAAATCCATAGGTTTTAAGATTCTTACTAGTCAGGTATATTCTTAGGCGATTAATATGGGGTGTTGAGTCCACTTCATTGAGCAAGGAGTAGCTCTTGTCTATTACATATTTGGCTTATGGAATGGTATCTGTGCTAATTTCAATCTCTGGTTTTATGCAGCACCCCAAGTCACCTTTCCCCTTAAGCAAGCATAAGTTGGTTTTCCACATTTGAGACCCTGTTCTCTTTTGTAATTCAGTTCCTGTGTAGCCAAGTTTACATTCCATGTAGTAGTGATATCTTATGATGTTTCATTTTCTGTGCGACTTATTTCACTTAGAATCATCGTACCTGAATCCACTCATTATGCTGCTATGGGCCTGATGACATAGATTTCATTGCTGAGTGATATTGCATTGTACGTAAGTACCACAACTTCTTTATCCATTTTTCGCTTTCTGTGATATTGAACTTGTACCGTAAATGAGGTTCTTGTAAACAGAGCTGTCCCAAACTTTGGGGTGGCTGTGTCTTTTTGATTTTAATTTCCCTAAGCTATAGGACCATAAGTGGAAGTGCCCTAGGCTCTGTTGCTTTGTTTTTTAGATGTTTCAGGAAACACCATACACTTCTCCAGAGTGGCTGTTGGCAATTTACATCCCGCCCATCAGCATTACAAGGCTCCCAGTTCTCCATGGCCTGTCCTGCCTTTCTGGATTTTACACTTTTTTCAGATGGCCCTTTTGACCGGGGGGCAGTGAGACTTCATTGTAGTGCAGATTTCCTTTGCAAGCTTGCTTGGTTGGCCAAAAAGGGCGTATGCGTTTTTTCCTGAATATATTCAGGAAAAAACGCATACGCCCTTTTTGGCCAAGTGCATCATTGTGGACGTTCTGCCTCTTTTCCTATGCTTTACATGCAATTCCAGTCTACCTCCTGAAATCGGTTTCCTGCAATTCTGCCCCGCTTTCAAGTCCTCTTGGCAGCCTTACTTCAATATATTTTTGGACGATAGCTGTCATTTATAACTCTGCAGGTTTGTGAATTACAGTGCCCCTGAGCTCCTTTCTTCAACTCGGTTTCTTGTGAGCTGGCCGCACCACCGCAGGATTGCTTCAGGTCCTAGTGTGGTTCCGGCATGGCACGCTGAGCCTTTGGTTAATTCCTCTTCCTGGTGGGAAACGAGAGTTAAATTTGCCCATCCAGACACCTCCAGCTAGTCTCCCATTGGTTCTCCCTATTCCTGTTCGTCTTACACAGAAATTGCAAACTGGGCCAAACAGGAGGTTAAAGGCACTGACTCTCCAAGTGGGGAGAGTGTTAGTAAAGCGTCTGGAATGTTGCACCCGAGTACCAGGGCATGAAAACTGAGACACATTTGAACACGTTTCCCGATCACACGGTGGATCATACTCTGGGTTCCACATGCATGTTTTAGCTGAAGGAAGAATCCCTTAAACCTGGAGAGTTGAGACCCATGGAATGGGTACCATGCAATATGACTTCAAAGGGTCTGCATTTGCTCACCGAACATCACCAATCCTATCACTGCTGCGTTATGCCACTGTACACACGCTTGATTCTCTTTTGGAGACATATAAATCCATAGGTTTTAAGATTCTTACTAGTCAGGTATATTCTTAGGCGATTAATATGGGGTGTTGAGTCCACTTCATTGAGCAAGGAGTAGCTCTTGTCTATTACATATTTGGCTTATGGAGTGGTATCTGTGCTAATTTCAATCTCTGGTTTTATGCAGCACCCCAAGTCACCTTTCCCCTTAAGCAAGCATAAGTTGGTTTTCCACATTTGAGACCCTGTTCTCTTTTGTAATTCAGTTCCTGTGTAGCCAAGTTTACATTCCATGTAGTAGTGATATCTTATGACGTTTCTTTCTCTGTGCGACTTATATCACTTAGAATCATCGTACCTGAATCCACTCATTATGCTGCTACGGGCCTGATGACATAGATTTCATTGCTGAGTGATATTGCATTGTACGTAAGTACCACAACTTCTTTATCCATTTTTCATGTTCTGTGATATTGAACTTGTACCGTAAACGAGGTTCTTGTAAACAGAGCCATCCCAAACTTTGGGGTGGCTGTGTCTTTTTGATTTTAATTTCCCTAAGCTATAGGACCATAAGTGGAAGTGCCCTAGGCTCTGTTGCTTTGTTTTTTAGATGTTTCAGGAAACACCATACACTTCTCCAGAGTGGCTGTTGG
Source organism: Globicephala melas (assembly GCF_963455315.2). Lineage (NCBI taxonomy): Eukaryota > Metazoa > Chordata > Mammalia > Artiodactyla > Delphinidae > Globicephala > Globicephala melas. The sequence goes on from NW_027207223.1 coordinate 1,434,141, forward strand.
CAATTTACATCCCGCCCATCAGCATTACAAGGCTCCGAGTTCTCCATGGCCTGTCCTGCCTTTCTGGATTTTACACTTTTTTCAGATGGCCCTTTTGACCGGGGGGCACTGAGACTTCATTGTAGTGCAGATTTCCTTTGCAAGCTTGCTTGGTTGGCCAAAAAGGGCGTATGCGTTTTTTCCTGAATATATTCAGGAAAAAACGCATACGCCCTTTTTGGCCAAGTGCATCATTGTGGACGTTCTGCCTCTTTTCCTATGCTTTACATGCAATTCCAGTCTACCTCCTGAAATCGGTTTCCTGCAATTCTGCCCCGCTTTCAAGTCCTCTTGGCAGCCTTACTTCAATATATTTTTGGACGATAGCTGTCATTTATAACTCTGCAGGTTTGTGAATTACAGTGCCCCTGAGCTCCTTTCTTCAACTCGCTTTCTTGTGAGCTGGCCGCAACACCGCAGGATTGCTTCAGGTCCTAGTGTGGTTCCCGCATGGCACACTGAGCCTTCGGTTAATTCCTCTTCCTGGTGGGAAACGAGAGTTAAATTTGCCCATCCAGACACCTCCAGCTAGTCTCCCATTGGTTCTCCCTATTCCTGTTCGTCTTACACAGAAATTGCAAACTGGGCCAAACAGGAGGTTAAAGGCACTGACTCTCCAAGTGGGGAGAGTGTTAGTAAAGCGTCTGGAATGTTGCACCCGAGTACCAGGGCATGAAAACTGAGACACATTTGAACACGTTTCCCGATCACACGGTGGATCATACTCTGGGTTCCACATGCATGTTTTAGCTGAAGGAAGAATCCCTTAAACCTGGAGAGTTGAGACCCATGGAATGGGTACCATGCAATATGACTTCAAAGGGTCTGCATTTGCTCACCGAACATCACCAATCCTATCACTGCTGCATTATGCCACTGTACACACGCTTGATTCTCTTTTGGAGACATATAAATCCATAGGTTTTAAGATTCTTACTAGTCAGGTATATTCTTAGGCGATTAATATGGGGTGTTGAGTCCACTTCATTGAGCAAGGAGTAGCTCTTGTCTATTACATATTTGGCTTATGGAATGGTATCTGTGCTAATTTCAATCTCTGGTTTTATGCAGCACCCCAAGTCACCTTTCCCCTTAAGCAAGCATAAGTTGGTTTTCCACATTTGAGACCCTGTTCTCTTTTGTAATTCAGTTCCTGTGTAGCCAAGTTTACATTCCATGTAGTAGTGATATCTTATGATGTTTCTTTTTCTGTGCGACTTATTTCACTTAGAATCATCGTACCTGAATCCACTCATTATGCTGCTACGGGCCTGATGACATAGATTTCATTGCTGAGTGATATTGCATTGTACGTAAGTACCACAACTTCTTTATCCATTTCTCATGTTCTGTGATATTGAACTTGTTCCATAAACGAGGTTCTTGTAAACAGAGCCATCCCAAACTTTGGGGTGGCTGTGTCTTTTTGATTTTAATTTCCCTAAGCTATAGGACCATAAGTGGAAGTGCCCTAGGCTCTGTTGCTTTGTTTTTTAGATGTTTCAGGAAACACCATACACTTCTCCAGAGTGGCTGTTGGCAATTTACATCCCGCCCATCAGCATTACAAGGCTCCCAGTTCTCCATGGCCTGTCCTGCCTTTCTGGATTTTACACTTTTTTCAGATGGCCCTTTTGACCGGGGGGCAGTGAGACTTCATTGTAGTGCAGATTTCCTTTGCAAGCTTGCTTGGTTGGCCAAAAAGGGCGTATGCGTTTTTTCCTGAATATATTCAGGAAAAAACGCATACGCCCTTTTTGGCCAAGTGCATCATTGTGGACGTTCTGCCTCTTTTCCTATGCTTTACATGCAATTCCAGTCTACCTCCTGAAATCGGTTTCCTGCAATTCTGCCCCGCTTTCAAGTCCTCTTGGCAGCCTTACTTCAATATATTTTTGGACGATAGCTGTCATTTATAACTCTGCAGGTTTGTGAATGACAGTGCCCCTGAGCTCCTTTCTTCAACTCGCTTTCTTGTGAGCTGGCCGCAACACCGCAGGATTGCTTCAGGTCCTAGTGTGGTTCCGGCATGGCACGCTGAGCCTTTGGTTAATTCCTCTTCCTGGTGGGAAACGAGAGTTAAATTTGCCCATCCAGACACCTCCAGCTAGTCTCCCATTGGTTCTCCCTATTCCTGTTCGTCTTACACAGAAATTGCAAACTGGGCCAAACAGGAGGTTAAAGGCACTGACTCTCCAAGTGGGGAGAGTGTTAGTAAAGCGTCTGGAATGTTGCACCCGAGTACCAGGGCATGAAAACTGAGACACATTTGAACACGTTTCCCGATCACACGGTGGATCATACTCTGGGTTCCACATGCATGTTTTAGCTGAAGGAAGAATCCCTTAAACCTGGAGAGTTGAGACCCATGGAATGGATACCATGCAATATGACTTCAAAGGGTCTGCATTTGCTCACCGAACATCACCAATCCTATCACTGCTGTGTTATGCCACTATACACACGCTTGATTCTCTTTTGGAGACATATAAATCCATAGGTTTTAAGATTCTTACTAGTCAGGTATATTCTTAGGCGATTAATATGGGGTGTTGAGTCCACTTCATTGAGCAAGGAGTAGCTCTTGTCTATTACATATTTGGCTTATGGAATGGTATCTGTGCTAATTTCAATCTCTGGTTTTATGCAGCACCCCAAGTCACCTTTCCCCTTAAGCAAGCATAAGTTGGTTTTCCACATTTGAGACCCTGTTCTCTTTTGTAATTCAGTTCCTGTGTAGCCAAGTTTACATTCCATGTAGTAGTGATATCTTATGATGTTTCTTTTTCTGTGCGACTTATTTCACTTAGAATCATCGTACCTGAATCCACTCATTATGCTGCTACGGGCCTGATGACATAGATTTCATTGCTGAGTGATATTGCATTGTACGTAAGTACCACAACTTCTTTATCCATTTCTCATGTTCTGTGATATTGAACTTGTACCATAAACGAGGTTCTTGTAAACAGAGCCATCCCAAACTTTGGGGTGGCTGTGTCTTTTTGATTTTAATTTCCCTAAGCTATAGGACCATAAGTGGAAGTGCCCTAGGCTCTGTTGCTTTGTTTTTTAGATGTTTCAGGAAACACCATATACTTCTCCAGAGTGGCTGTTGGCAATTTACATCCAGCCCATCAGCATTACAAGGCTCCCAGTTCTCCATGGCCTGTCCTGCCTTTCTGGATTTTACACTTTTTTCAGATGGCCCTTTTGACCGGGGGGCAGTGAGACTTCATTGTAGTGCAGATTTCCTTTGCAAGCTTGCTTGGTTGGCCAAAAAGGGCGTATGCGGTTTTTCCTGAATATATTCAGGAAAAAACGCATACGCCCTTTTTGGCCAAGTGCATCATTGTGGACGTTCTGCCTCTTTTCCTATGCTTTACATGCAATTCCAGTCTACCTCCTGAAATCGGTTTCCTGCAATTCTGCCCCGCTTTCAAGTCCTCTTGGCAGCCTTACTTCAATATATTTTTGGACGATAGCTGTCATTTATAACTCTGCAGGTTTGTGAATTACAGTGCCCCTGAGCTCCTTTCTTCAACTCGCTTTCTTGTGAGCTGGCCGCAACACCGCAGGATTGCTTCAGGTCCTAGTGTGGTTCCGGCATGGCACGCTGAGCCTTTGGTTAATTCCTCTTCCTGGTGGGAAACGAGAGTTAAATTTGCCCATCCAGACACCTCCAGCTAGTCTCCCATTGGTTCTCCCTATTCCTGTTCGTCTTACACAGAAATTGCAAACTGGGCCAACAGGAGGTTAAAGGCACTGACTCTCCAAGTGGGGAGAGTGTTAGTAAAGCGTCTGGAATGTTGCACGAGAGTACCAGGGCATGAAAACTGAGACACATTTGAACACGTTTCCCGATCACACAGTGGATCATACTCTGGGTTCCACATGCATGTTTTAGCTGAAGGAAGAATCCCTTAAACCTGGAGAGTTGAGACCCATGGAATGGGTACCATGCAATATGACTTCAAAGGGTCTGCATTTGCTCACTGAACATCACCAATCCTATCACTGCTGCGTTATGCCACTGTACACACGCTTGATTCTCTTTTGGAGACATATAAATCCATAGGTTTTAAGATTCTTACTAGTCAGGTATATTCTTAGGGAATTAATATGGGGTGTTGAGTCCACTTCATTGAGCAAGGAGTAGCTCTTGTCTATTACATATTTGGCTTATGGAATGGTATCTGTGCTAATTTCAATCTCTGGTTTTATGCAGCACCCCAAGTCACCTTTCCCCTTAAGCAAGCATAAGTTGGTTTTCCACATTTGAGACCCTGTTCTCTTTTGTAATTCAGTTCCTGTGTAGCCAAGTTTACATTCCATGTAGTAGTGATATCTTATGATGTTTCTTTTTCTGTGCGACTTATTTCACTTAGAATCATCGTACCTGAATCCACTCATTATGTTGCTACGGGCCTGATGACATAGATTTCATTGCTGAGTGATATTGCATTGTACGTAAGTACAACAACTTCTTTATCCATTTTTCGCTTTCTGTGATATTGAACTTGTACCGTAAATGAGGTTCTTGTAAACAGAGCTGTCCCAAACTTTGGGGTGGCTGTGTCTTTTTGATTTTAATTTCCCTAAGCTATAGGACCATAAGTGGAAGTGCCCTAGGCTCTGTTGCTTTGTTTTTTAGATGTTTCAGGAAACACCATACACTTCTCCAGAGTGGCTGTTGGCAATTTACATCCCACCCATCAGCATTACAAGGCTCCTAGTTCTCCATGGCCTGTCCTGCCTTTCTGGATTTTACACTTTTTTCAGATGGCCCTTTTGACCGGGGGGCAGTGAGACTTCATTGTAGTGCAGATTTCCTTTGCAAGCTTGCTTGGTTGGCCAAAAAGGGCGTATGCGTTTTTTCCTGAATATATTCAGGAAAAAACGCATACGCCCTTTTTGGCCAAGTGCATCATTGTGGACGTTCTGCCTCTTTTCCTATGCTTTACATGCAATTCCAGTCTACCTCCTGAAATCGGTTTCCTGCAATTCTGCCCCGCTTTCAAGTCCTCTTGGCAGCCTTACTTCAATATATTTTTGGACGATAGCTGTCATTTATAACTCTGCAGGTTTGTGAATTACAGTGCCCCTGAGCTCCTTTCTTCAACTCGCTTTCTTGTGAGCTGGCCGCAACACCGCAGGATTGCTTCAGGTCCTAGTGTGGTTCCGGCATGGCACGCTGAGCCTTTGGTTAATTCCTCTTCCTGGTGGGAAACGAGAGTTAAATTTGCCCATCCAGACACCTCCAGCTAGTCTCCCATTGGTTCTCCCTATTCCTGTTCGTCTTACACAGAAATTGCAAACTGGGCCAACAGGAGGTTAAAGGCACTGACTCTCCAAGTGGGGAGAGTGTTAGTAAAGCGTCTGGAATGTTGCACCAGAGTACCAGGGCATGAAAACTGAGACACATTTGAACACGTTTCCCGATCACACAGTGGATCATACTCTGGGTTCCACATGCATGTTTTAGCTGAAGGAAGAATCCCTTAAACCTGGAGAGTTGAGACCCATGGAATGGGTACCATGCAATATGACTTCAAAGGGTCTGCATTTGCTCACTGAACATCACCAATCCTATCACTGCTGCGTTATGCCACTGTACACACGCTTGATTCTCTTTTGGAGACATATAAATCCATAGGTTTTAAGATTCTTACTAGTCAGGTATATTCTTAGGGGATTAATATGGGGTGTTGAGTCCACTTCATTGAGCAAGGAGTAGCTCTTGTCTATTACATATTTGGCTTATGGAATGGTATCTGTGCTAATTTCAATCTCTGGTTTTATGCAGCACCCCAAGTCACCTTTCCCCTTAAGCAAGCATAAGTTGGTTTTCCACATTTGAGACCCTGTTCTCTTTTGTAATTCAGTTCCTGTGTAGCCAAGTTTACATTCCATGTAGTAGTGATATCTTATGATGTTTCTTTTTCTGTGCGACTTATTTCACTTAGAATCATCGTACCTGAATCCACTCATTATGCTGCTACGGGCCTGATGACATAGATTTCATTGCTGAGTGATATTGCATTGTACGTAAGTACAACAACTTCTTTATCCATTTTTCGCTTTCTGTGATATTGAACTTGTACTGTAAATGAGGTTCTTGTAAACAGAGCTGTCCCAAACTTTGGGGTGGCTGTGTCTTTTTGATTTTAATTTCCCTAAGCTATAGGACCATAAGTGGAAGTGCCCTAGGCTCTGTTGCTTTGTTTTTTAGATGTTTCAGGAAACACCATACACTTCTCCAGAGTGGCTGTTGGCAATTTACATCCTGCCCATCAGCATAACAAGGCTCCCAGTTCTCCATGGCCTGTCCTGCCTTTCTGGATTTTACACTTTCTTCAGATGGCCATTTTGACCGGGGGGCAGTGAGACTTCATTGTAGTGCAGATTTCCTTTGCAAGATTGCTTGGTTGGCCAAAAAGGGCGTATGCGTTTTTTCCTGAATATATTCAGGAAAAAACGCATACGCCCTTTTTGGCCAAGTGCATCATTGTGGACGTTCTGCCTCTTTTCCTATGCTTTACATGCAATTCCAGTCTACCTCCTGAAATCGGTTTCCTGAAATTCTGCCCCGCTTTCAAGTCCTCTTGGCAGCCTTACTTCAATATATTTTTGGACGATAGCTGTCATTTATAACTCTGCAGGTTTGTGAATTACAGTGCGCCTGAGCTCCTTTCTTCAACTCGCTTTCTTGTGAGCTAGCCGCAATACCGCAGGATTGCTTCAGGCCCTAGTGTGGTTCCGGCATGGCACGCTGAGCCTTTGGTTAATTCTTCTTCCTGGTGGGAAACGAGAGTTAAATTTGCCCATCCAGACACCTCCAGCTAGTCTCCCATTGGTTCTCCCTATTCCTGTTTTCTTACACAGAAATTGCAAACTGGGCCAAACAGGAGGTTAAAGGCACTTACTCTCCAAGTGGTGAGAGTGTTAGTAAAGCATTTGGAATGTTGCACCCGAGTACCAGGGGACGAAAACTGAGACACATTTGAACACATTTCCCGATCACATGGTGGATCATACTCTGGGTTCCACATGCATGTTTTAGCTGAAGGAAGAATCCCTTAAACCTGGAGAGTTGAGACCCATGGAATGGGTACCATGCAATATGACTTCAAAGGGTCTGCATTTGCTCACCGATCCTCACCAATCCTATCACTGCTGCGTTTATGCCACTATACACATGCTTGATTATCTTTCGGAGACATATAAATCCATAGGTTTTTAAGATTCTTACTAGTCAGGTATATTCTTAGGCGTTTAATATGGGGTGTTGAGTCCACTTCATTGAGCAAGGAGTAGCTCTTGTCTATTACATATTTGGCTTATGGAATGGTATCTGTGCTAATTTCAATCTCTGGTTTTATGCAGCACCCCAAGTCACCTTTCCCCTTAAGCAAGCATAAGTTGGTTTTCCACATTTGAGACCCTGTTCTCTTTTGTAATTCAGTTCCTGTGTAGCCAAGTTTACATTCCATGTAGCAGTGATATCTTATGATGTTTCATTTTCTGTGTGACATATTTCACTTAGAATAATCGTACCTGAATCCACTCATTATGCTGCTACGGGCCTGATGACATAGATTTCATTGCTGAGTGATATTGCATTGTACGTAAGTACCACAACTTCTTTATCCATTTTTCGCTTTCTGTGATATTGAACTTGTACCCTAAAGGAGGTTCTTGTAAACAGAGCTGTCCCAAACTTTGGGGTGGCTGTGTCTTTTTGATTTTAATTTCCCGAAGCTATAGGACCATAAGTGGAAGTGCCCTAGGCTCTGTTGCTTTGTTTTTTAGATGTTTCAGGAAACACCATACACTTCTCCAGAGTGGCTGTTGGCAATTTACATCCCACCCATCAGCATTACAAGGCTCCCAGTTCTCCATGGCCTGTCCTGCCTTTCTGGATTTTACACTTTTTTCAGATGGCCCTTTTGACCGGGGGGCAGTGAGACTTCATTGTAGTGCAGATTTCCTTTGCAAGCTTGCTTGGTTGGCCAAAAAGGGCGTATGCGTTTTTTCCTGAATATATTCAGGAAAAAACGCATACGCCCTTTTTGGCCAAGTGCATCATTGTGGACGTTCTGCCTCTTTTCCTATGCTTTACATGCAATTCCAGTCTACCTCCTGAAATCGGTTTCCTGCAATTCTGCCCCGCTTTCAAGTCCTCTTGGCAGCCTTACTTCAATATATTTTTGGACGATAGCTGTCATTTATAACTCTGCAGGTTTGTGAATTACAGTGCCCCTGAGCTCCTTTCTTCAACTCGCTTTCTTGTGAGCTGGCCGCAACACCGCAGGATTGCTTCAGGTCCTAGTGTGGTTCCGGCATGGCACGCTGAGCCTTTGGTTAATTCCTCTTCCTGGTGGGAAACGAGAGTTAAATTTGCCCATCCAGACACCTCCAGCTAGTCTCCCATTGGTTCTCCCTATTCCTGTTCGTCTTACACAGAAATTGCAAACTGGGCCAAACAGGAGGTTAAAGGCACTGACTCTCCAAGTGGGGAGAGTGTTAGTAAAGCGTCTGGAATGTTGCACCCGAGTACCAGGGCATGAAAACTGAGACACATTTGAACACGTTTCCCGATCACACGGTGGATCATACTCTGGGTTCCACATGCATGTTTTAGCTGAAGGAAGAATCCCTTAAACCTGGAGAGTTGAGACCCATGGAATGGGTACCATGCAATATGACTTCAAAGGGTCTGCATTTGCTCACCGAACATCACCAATCCTATCACTGCTGCGTTATGCCACTGTACACACGCTTGATTCTCTTTTGGAGACATATAAATCCATAGGTTTTAAGATTCTTACTAGTCAGGTATATTCTTAGGCGATTAATATGGGGTGTTGAGTCCACTTCATTGAGCAAGGAGTAGCTCTTGTCTATTACATATTTGGCTTATGGAATGGTATCTGTGCTAATTTCAATCTCTGGTTTTATGCAGAACCCCAAGTCACCTTTCCCCTTAAGCAAGCATAAGTTGGTTTTCCACATTTGAGACCCTGTTCCTTTTGTAATTCAGTTCCTGTGTAGCCAAGTTTACATTCCATGTAGTAGTGATATCTTATGATGTTTCTTTTTCTGTGCGACTTATTTCACTTAGAATCATCGTACCTGAATCCACTCATTATGCTGCTACGGGCCTGATGACATAGATTTCATTGCTGAGTGATATTGCATTGTACGTAAATACCACAACTTCTTTATCCATTTTTCGCTTTCTGTGATATTGAACTTGTACCGTAAATGAGGTTCTTGTAAACAGAGCTGTCCCAAACTTTGGGGTGGCTGTGTCTTTTTGATTTTAATTTCCCTAAGCTATAGGACCATAAGTGGAAGTGCCCTAGGCTCTGTTGCTTTGTTTTTTAGATGTTTCAGGAAACACCATACACTTCTCCAGAGTGGCTGTTGGCAATTTACATCCCGCCCATCAGCATTACAAGGCTCCCAGTTCTCCATGGCCTGTCCTGCCTTTCTGGATTTTACACTTTTTTCAGATGGCCCTTTTGACCGGGGGGCAGTGAGACTTCATTGTAGTGCAGATTTCCTTTGCAAGCTTGCTTGGTTGGCCAAAAAGGGCGTATGCGTTTTTTCCTGAATAGATTCAGGAAAAAACGCATACGCCCTTTTTGGCCAAGTGCATCATTGTGGACGTTCTGCCTCTTTTCCTATGCTTTACATGCAATTCCAGTCTACCTCCTGAAATCGGTTTCCTGCAATTCTGCCCCGCTTTCAAGTCCTCTTGGCAGCCTTACTTCAATATATTTTTGGACGATAGCTGTCATTTATAACTCTGCAGGTTTGTGAATTACAGTGCCCCTGAGCTCCTTTCTTCAACTCGCTTTCTTGTGAGCTGGCCGCAACACCGCAGGATTGCTTCAGGTCCTAGTGTGGTTCCGGCATGGCACGCTGAGCCTTTGGTTAATTCCTCTTCCTGGTGGGAAACGAGAGTTAAATTTGCCCATCCAGACACCTCCAGCTAGTCTCCCATTGGTTCTCCCTATTCCTGTTCGTCTTACACAGAAATTGCAAACTGGGCCAAACAGGAGGTTAAAGGCACTGACTCTCCAAGTGGGGAGAGTGTTAGTAAAGCGTCTGGAATGTTGCACCCGAGTACCAGGGCATGAAAACTGAGACACATTTGAACACGTTTCCCGATCACACGGTGGATCATACTCTGGGTTCCACATGCATGTTTTAGCTGAAGGAAGAATCCCTTAAACCTGGAGAGTTGAGACCCATGGAATGGGTACCATGCAATATGACTTCAAAGGGTCTGCATTTGCTCACCGAACATCACCAATCCTATCACTGCTGCGTTATGCCACTGTACACACGCTTGATTCTCTTTTGGAGACATATAAATCCATAGGTTTTAAGATTCTTACTAGTCAGGTATATTCTTAGGCGATTAATATGGGGTGTTGAGTCCACTTCATTGAGCAAGGAGTAGCTCTTGTCTATTACATATTTGGCTTATGGAATGGTATCTGTGCTAATTTCAATCTCTGGTTTTATGCAGAACCCCAAGTCACCTTTCCCCTTAAGCAAGCATAAGTTGGTTTTCCACATTTGAGACCCTGTTCCTTTTGTAATTCAGTTCCTGTGTAGCCAAGTTTACATTCCATGTAGTAGTGATATCTTATGATGTTTCTTTTTCTGTGCGACTTATTTCACTTAGAATCATCGTACCTGAATCCACTCATTATGCTGCTACGGGCCTGATGACATAGATTTCATTGCTGAGTGATATTGCATTGTACGTAAATACCACAACTTCTTTATCCATTTTTCGCTTTCTGTGATATTGAACTTGTACCGTAAATGAGGTTCTTGTAAACAGAGCTGTCCCAAACTTTGGGGTGGCTGTGTCTTTTTGATTTTAATTTCCCTAAGCTATAGGACCATAAGTGGAAGTGCCCTAGGCTCTGTTGCTTTGTTTTTTAGATGTTTCAGGAAACACCATACACTTCTCCAGAGTGGCTGTTGGCAATTTACATCCCGCCCATCAGCATTACAAGGCTCCCAGTTCTCCATGGCCTGTCCTGCCTTTCTGGATTTTACACTTTTTTCAGATGGCCCTTTTGACCGGGGGGCAGTGAGACTTCATTGTAGTGCAGATTTCCTTTGCAAGCTTGCTTGGTTGGCCAAAAAGGGCGTATGCGTTTTTTCCTGAATAGATTCAGGAAAAAACGCATACGCCCTTTTTGGCCAAGTGCATCATTGTGGACGTTCTGCCTCTTTTCCTATGCTTTACATGCAATTCCAGTCTACCTCCTGAAATCGGTTTCCTGCAATTCTGCCCCGCTTTCAAGTCCTCTTGGCAGCCTTACTTCAATATATTTTTGGACGATAGCTGTCATTTATAACTCTGCAGGTTTGTGAATTATAGTGCCCCTGAGCTCCTTTCTTCAACTCGCTTTCTTGTGAGCTGGCCGCAACACCGCAGGATTACTTCAGGTCCTAGTGTGGTTCCGGCATGGCACGCTGAGCCTTTGGTTAATTCCTCTTCCTGGTGGGAAACGAGAGTTAAATTTGCCCATCCAGACACCTCCAGCTAGTCTCCCATTGGTTCTCCCTATTCCTGTTTGTCTTACACAGAAATTGCAAACTGGGCCAAACAGGAGGTTAAAGGCACTGACTCTCCAAGTGAGGAGAGTGTTAGTAAAGCGTCTGGAATGTTGCACCCGAGTACCAGGGCATGAAAACTGAGACACATTTGAACACGTTTCCCGATCACACGGTGGATCATACTCTGGGTTCCACATGCATGTTTTAGCTGAAGGAAGAATCCCTTAAACCTGGAGAGTTGAGACCCATGGAATGGGTACCATGCAATATGACTTCAAAGGGTCTGCATTTGCTCACCGAACATCACCAATCCTATCACTGCTGCGTTATGCCACTGTACACACGCTTGATTCTCTTTTGGAGACATATAAATCCATAGGTTTTAAGATTCTTACTAGTCAGGTATATTCTTATGCGATTAATATGGGGTGTTGAGTCCACTTCATTGAGCAAGGAGTAGCTCTTGTCTATTACATATTTGGCTTATGGAATGGTATCTGTGCTAATTTCAATCTCTGGTTTTATGCAGCACCCCAAGTCACCTTTCCCCTTAAGCAAGCATAAGTTGGTTTTCCACATTTGAGACCCTGTTCTCTTTTGTAATTCAGTTCCTGTGTAGCCAAGTTTACATTCCATGTAGCAGTGATATCTTATGATGTTACATTTTCTGTGTGACATATTTCACTTAGAATAATCGTACCTGAATCCACTCATTATGCTGCTACGGGCCTGATGACATAGATTTCATTGCTGAGTGATATTGCATTGTACATAAGTACCACAACTTCTTTATCCATTTTTCGCTTTCTGTGATATTGAACTTGTACTGTAAACGAGGTATTTGTAAACAGAGCCATCCCAAACTTTGGGGTGGCTGTGTCTTTTTGATTTTAATTTCCCTAATCTATAGGACCATAAGTGGAAGTGCCCTAGGCTCTGTTGCTTTGTTTTTTAGATGTTTCAGGAAACACCATACACTTCTCTAGAGTGGCTGTTGGCAATTTACATCCTGCCCATCAGCATAACAATGCTCCCAGTTCTCCATGGCCTGTCCTGCCTTTCTGGATTTTACACTTTCTTCAGATGGCCATTTTGACCGGGGGGCAGTGAGACTTCATTGTAGTGCAGATTTCCTTTGCAAGATTGCTTGGTTGGCCAAAAAGGGCGTATGTGTTTTTTCCTGAATATATTCAGGAAAAAACGCATACGCCCTTTTTGGCCAAGTGCATCATTGTGGACGTTCTGCCTCTTTTCCTATGCTTTACATGCAATTCCAGTCTACCTCCTGAAATCGGTTTCCTGAAATTCTGCCCCGCTTTCAAGTCCTCTTGGCAGCCTTACTTCAATATATTTTTGGACGATAGCTGTCATTTATAACTCTGCAGGTTTGTGAATTACAGTGCGCCTGAGCTCCTTTCTTCAACTCGCTTTCTTGTGATCTAGCCGCAATACCGCAGGATTGCTTCAGGCCCTAGTGTGGTTCCGGCATGGCACGCTGAGCCTTTGGTTAATTCTTCTTCCTGGTGGGAAACGAGAGTTAAATTTGCCCATCCAGACACCTCCAGCTAGTCTCCCATTGGTTCTCCCTATTCCTGTTTTCTTACACAGAAATTGCAAACTGGGCCAAACAGGAGGTTAAAGGCACTGACTCTCCAAGTGGTGAGAGTGTTAGTAAAGCATTTGGAATGTTGCACCCGAGTACCAGGGGACGAAAACTGAGACACATTTGAACACATTTCCCGATCACATGGTGGATCATACTCTGGGTTCCACATGCATGTTTTAGCTGAAGGAAGAATCCCTTAAACCTGGAGAGTTGAGACCCATGGAATGGGTACCATGCAATATGACTTCAAAGGGTCTGCATTTGCTCACCGAACCTCACCAATCCTATCACTGCTGCGTTTATGCCACTATACACATGCTTGATTATCTTTCGGAGACATATAAATCCATAGGTTTTTAAGATTCTTACTAGTCAGGTATATTCTTAGGCGTTTAATATGGGGTGTTGAGTCCACTTCGTTGAGCAAGGAGTAGCTCTTGTCTATTACATATTTGGCTTATGGAATGGTATCTGTGCTAATTTCAATCTCTGGTTTTATGCAGCACCCCAAGTCACCTTTCCCCTTAAGCAAGCATAAGTTGGTTTTCCACATTTGAGACCCTGTTCTCTTTTGTAATTCAGTTCCTGTGTAGCCAAGTTTACATTCCATGTAGCAGTGATATCTTATGATGTTTCATTTTCTGTGTGACATATTTCACTTAGAATAATCGTACCTGAATCCACTCATTATGCTGCTACGGGCCTGATGACATAGATTTCATTGCTGAGTGATATTGCATTGTACGTAAGTACCACAACTTCTTTATCCATTTTTCGCTTTCTGTGATATTGAACTTGTACCGTAAATGAGGTTCTTGTAAACAGAGCCGTCCCAAACTTTGGGGTGGCTGTGTCTTTTTGATTTTAATTTCCCTAAGCTATAGGACCATAAGTGGAAGTGCCCTAGGCTCTGTTGCTTTGTTTTTTAGATGTTTCAGGAAACACCATACACTTCTCCAGAGTGGCTGTTGGCAATTTACATCCCACCCATCAGCATTACAAGGCTCCCAGTTCTCCATGGCCTGTCCTGCCTTTCTGGATTTTACACTTTTTTCAGATGGCCCTTTTGACCGGGGGGCAGTGAGACTTCATTTTAGTGCAGATTTCCTTTGCAAGCTTGCTTGGTTGGCCAAAAAGGGCATATGCGTTTTTTCCTGAATATATTCAGGAAAAAACGCATACGCCCTTTTTGGCCAAGTGCATCATTGTGGATGTTCTGCCTCTTTTCCTATGCTTTACATGCAATTCCAGTCTACCTCCTGAAATCGGTTTCCTGCAATTCTGCCCCGCTTTCAAGTCCTCTTGGCAGCCTTACTTCAATATATTTTTGGACGATAGCTGTCATTTATAACTCTGCAGGTTTGTGAATTACAGTGTCCCTGAGCTCCTTTCTTCAACTCGCTTTCTTGTGAGCTGGCCGCAACACCGCAGGATTGCTTCAGGTCCTAGTGTGGTTCCGGCATGGCACGCTGAGCCTTTGGTTAATTCCTCTTCCTGGTGGGACACGAGAGTTAAATTTGCCCATCCAGACACCTCCAGCTAGTCTCCCATTGGTTCTCCCTATTCCTGTTCGTCTTACACAGAAATTGCAAACTGGGCCAAACAGGAGGTTAAAGGCACTGACTCTCCAAGTGGGGAGAGTGTTAGTAAAGCGTCTGGAATGTTGCACCCGAGTACCAGGGCATGAAAACTGAGACACATTTGAACACGTTTCCCGATCACACGGTGGATCATACTCTGGGTTCCACATGCATGTTTTAGCTGAAGGAAGAATCCCTTAAACCTGGAGAGTTGAGACCCATGGAATGGGTACCATGCAATATGACTTCAAAGGGTCTGCATTTGCTCACCGAACATCACCAATCGTATCACTGCTGCGTTATGCCACTGTACACACGCTTGATTCTCTTTTGGAGACATATAAATCCATAGGTTTTAAGATTCTTACTAGTCAGGTATATTCTTAGGCGATTAATATGGGGTGTTGAGTCCACTTCATTGAGCAAGGAGTAGCTCTTGTCTATTACATATTTGGCTTATGGAATGGTATCTGTGCTAATTTCAATCTCTGGTTTTATGCAGCACCCCAAGTCACCTTTCCCCTTAAGCAAGCATAAGTTGGTTTTCCACATTTGAGACCCTGTTCTCTTTTGTAATTCAGTTCCTGTGTAGCCAAGTTTTCATTCCATGTAGTAGTGATATCTTATGATGTTTCTTTTTCTGTGCGACTTATTTCACTTAGAATCATCGTACCTGAATCCACTCATTATGCTGCTACGGGCCTGATGACATAGATTTCATTGCTGAGTGATATTGCATTGTACGTAAGTACCACAACTTCTTTATCCATTTTTCGCTTTCTGTGATATTGAACTTGTACCGTAAATGAGGTTCTTGTAAACAGAGCCATCCCAAACTTTGGGGTGGCTGTGTCTTTTTGATTTTAATTTCCCTAAGCTATAAGACCATAAGTGGAAGTGCCCTAGGCTCTGTTGCTTTGTTTTTTAGATGTTTCAGGAAACACCATACACTTCTCCAGAGTGGCTGTTGGCAATTTACATCCCGCCCATCAGCATAACAAGGTTCCCAGTTCTCCATGGCCTGTCCTGCCTTTCTGGATTTTACACTTTTTTCAGATGGCCCTTTTGACCGGGGGGCAGTGAGACTTCATTGTAGTGCAGATTTCCTTTGCAAGCTTGCTTGGTTGGCCAAAAAGGGCGTATGCGTTTTTTCCTGAATAGATTCAGGAAAAAACGCATACGCCCTTTTTGGCCAAGTGCATCATTGTGGACGTTCTGCCTCTTTTCCTATGCTTTACATGCAATTCCAGTCTACCTCCTGAAATCGGTTTCCTGCAATTCTGCCCCGCTTTCAAGTCCTCTTGGCAGCCTTACTTCAATATATTTTTGGACGATAGCTGTCATTTATAACTCTGCAGGTTTGTGAATTACAGTGCCCCTGAGCTCCTTTCTTCAACTCGCTTTCTTGTGAGCTGGCCGCAACACCGCAGGATTGCTTCAGGTCCTAGTGTGGTTCCGGCATGGCACGCTGAGCCTTTGGTTAATTCCTCTTCCTGGTGGGAAACGAGAGTTAAATTTGCCCATCCAGACACCTCCAGCTAGTCTCCCATTGGTTCTCCCTATTCCTGTTCGTCTTACACAGAAATTGCAAACTGGGCCAAACAGGAGGTTAAAGGCACTGACTCTCCAAG
This sequence comes from Globicephala melas, assembly GCF_963455315.2. Classification (NCBI taxonomy): domain Eukaryota; kingdom Metazoa; phylum Chordata; class Mammalia; order Artiodactyla; family Delphinidae; genus Globicephala; species Globicephala melas. The sequence continues at coordinate 1,450,589 of NW_027207223.1, forward strand.
TGAGGAGAGTGTTAGTAAAGCGTCTGGAATGTTGCACCCGAGTACCAGGGCATGAAAACTGAGACACATTTGAACACGTTTCCCGATCACACGGTGGATCATACTCTGGGTTCCACATGCATGTTTTAGCTGAAGGAAGAATCCCTTAAACCTGGAGAGTTGAGACCCATGGAATGGGTACCATGCAATATGACTTCAAAGGGTCTGCATTTGCTCACCGAACATCACCAATCCTATCACTGCTGCGTTATGCCACTGTACACACGCTTGATTCTCTTTTGGAGACATATAAATCCATAGGTTTTAAGATTCTTACTAGTCAGGTATATTCTTAGGCGATTAATATGGGGTGTTGAGTCCACTTCATTGAGCAAGGAGTAGCTCTTGTCTATTACATATTTGGCTTATGGAGTGGTATCTGTGCTAATTTCAATCTCTGGTTTTATGCAGCACCCCAAGTCACCTTTCCCCTTAAGCAAGCATAAGTTGGTTTTCTACATTTGAGACCTTGTTCTGTTTTGTAATTCAGTTCCTGTGTAGCCAAGTTTACATTCCATGTAGTAGTGATATCTTATGATGTTTCATTTTCTGTGGGACTTATTTCACTTAGAATCATCGTACCTGAATCCACTCATTATGCTGCTACGGGCCTGATGACATAGATTTCATTGCTGAGTGATATTGCATTGTACGTAAGTACCACAACTTCTTTATCCATTTTTCATGTTCTGTGATATTGAACTTGTACCGTAAACGAGGTTCTTGTAAACAGAGCCGTCCCAAACTTTGGGGTGGCTGTGTCTTTTTGATTTTAATTTCCCTAAGCTATAGGACCATAAGTGGAAGTGCCCTAGGCTCTGTTGCTTTGTTTTTTAGATGTTTCAGGAAACACCATACACTTCTCCAGAGTGGCTGTTGGCAATTTACATCCCGCCCATCAGCATTACAAGGCTCCCAGTTCTCCATGGCCTGTCCTGCCTTTCTGGATTTTACACTTTTTTCAGATGGCCCTTTTGACCGGGGGGCAGTGAGACTTCATTGTAGTGCAGATTTCCTTTGCAAGCTTGCTTGGTTGGCCAAAAAGGGCGTATGCGTTTTTTCCTGAATATATTCAGGAAAAAACGCATACGCCCTTTTTGGCCAAGTGCATCATTGTGGACGTTCTGCCTCTTTTCCTATGCTTTACATGCAATTCCAGTCTACCTCCTGAAATCGGTTTCCTGCAATTCTGCCCCGCTTTCAAGTCCTCTTGGCAGCCTTACTTCAATATATTTTTGGACGATAGCTGTCATTTATAACTCTGCAGGTTTGTGAATGACAGTGCCCCTGAGCTCCTTTCTTCAACTCGGTTTCTTGTGAGCTGGCCGCACCACCGCAGGATTGCTTCAGGTCCTAGTGTGGTTCCAGCATGGCACGCTGAGCCTTTGGTTAATTCCTCTTCCTGGTGGGAAACGAGAGTTAAATTTGCCCATCCAGACACCTCCAGCTAGTCTCCCATTGGTTCTCCCTATTCCTGTTCGTCTTACACAGAAATTGCAAACTGGGCCAAACAGGAGGTTAAAGGCACTGACTCTCCAAGTGGGGAGAGTGTTAGTAAAGCGTCTGGAATGTTGCACCCGAGTACCAGGGCATGAAAACTGAGACACATTTGAACACGTTTCCCGATCACACGGTGGATCATACTCTGGGTTCCACATGCATGTTTTAGCTGAAGGAAGAATCCCTTAAACCTGGAGAGTTGAGACCCATGGAATGGGTACCATGCAATATGACTTCAAAGGGTCTGCATTTGCTCACCGAACATCACCAATCCTATCACTGCTGCGTTATGCCACTGTACACACGCTTGATTCTCTTTTGGAGACATATAAATCCATAGGTTTTAAGATTCTTACTAGTCAGGTATATTCTTAGGCGATTAATATGGGGTGTTGAGTCCACTTCATTGAGCAAGGAGTAGCTCTTGTCTATTACATATTTGGCTTATGGAGTGGTATCTGTGCTAATTTCAATCAATGGTTTTATGCAGCACCCCAAGTCACCTTTCCCCTTAAGCAAGCATAAGTTGGTTTTCTACATTTGAGACCTTGTTCTGTTTTGTAATTCAGTTCCTGTGTAGCCAAGTTTACATTCCATGTAGTAGTGATATCTTATGATGTTTCATTTTCTGTGGGACTTATTTCACTTAGAATCATCGTACCTGAATCCACTCATTATGCTGCTACGGGCCTGATGACATAGATTTCATTGCTGAGTGATATTGCATTGTACGTAAGTACCACAACTTCTTTATCCATTTTTCATGTTCTGTGATATTGAACTTGTACCGTAAACGAGGTTCTTGTAAACAGAGCCGTCCCAAACTTTGGGGTGGCTGTGTCTTTTTGATTTTAATTTCTCTAAGCTATAGGACCATAAGTGGAAGTGCCCTAGGCTCTGTTGCTTTGTTTTTTAGATGTTTCAGGAAACACCATACACTTCTCCAGAGTGGCTGTTGGCAATTTACATCCCGCCCATCAGCATAACAAGGTTCCCAGTTCTCCATGGCCTGTCCTGCCTTTCTGGATTTTACACTTTTTTCAGATGGCCCTTTTGACCGGGGGGCAGTGAGACTTCATTGTAGTGCAGATTTCCTTTGCAAGCTTGCTTGGTTGGCCAAAAAGGGCGTATGCGTTTTTTCCTGAATATATTCAGGAAAAAACGCATACGCCCTTTTTGGCCAAGTGCATCATTGTGGACGTTCTGCCTCTTTTCCTATGCTTTACATGCAATTCCAGTCTACCTCGTGAAATCGGTTTCCTGCAATTCTGCCCCGCTTTCAAGTCCTCTTGGCAGCCTTACTTCAATATATTTTTGGACGATAGCTGTCATTTATAACTCTGCAGGTTTGTGAATTACAGTGCCCCTGAGCTCCTTTCTTCAACTCGCTTTCTTGTGAGCTGGCCGCAACACCGCAGGATTGCTTCAGGTCCTAGTGTGGTTCCGGCATGGCACGCTGAGCCTTTGGTTAATTCCTCTTCCTGGTGGGAAACGAGAGTTAAATTTGCCCATCCAGACACCTCCAGCTAGTCTCCCATTGGTTCTCCCTATTCCTGTTCGTCTTACACAGAAATTGCAAACTGGGCCAAACAGGAGGTTAAAGGCACTGACTCTCCAAGTGGGGAGAGTGTTAGTAAAGCGTCTGGAATGTTGCACCCGAGTACCAGGGCATGAAAACTGAGACACATTTGAACACGTTTCCCGATCACACGGTGGATCATACTCTGGGTTCCACATGCATGTTTTAGCTGAAGGAAGAATCCCTTAAACCTGGAGAGTTGAGACCCATGGAATGGGTACCATGCAATATGACTTCAAAGGGTCTGCATTTGCTCACCGAACATCACCAATCCTATCACTGCTGCGTTATGCCACTGTACACACGCTTGATTCTCTTTTGGAGACATATAAATCCATAGGTTTTAAGATTCTTACTAGTCAGGTATATTCTTAGGCGATTAATATGGGGTGTTGAGTCCACTTCATTGAGCAAGGAGTAGCTCTTGTCTATTACATATTTGGCTTATGGAATGGTATCTGTGCTAATTTCAATCTCTGGTTTTATGCAGCACCCCAAGTCACCTTTCCCCTTAAGCAAGCATAAGTTGGTTTTCCACATTTGAGACCCTGTTCTCTTTTGTAATTCAGTTCCTGTGTAGCCAAGTTTACATTCCATGTAGTAGTGATATCTTATGATGTTTCTTTTTCTGTGCGACTTATTTCACTTAGAATCATCGTACCTGAATCCACTCATTATGCTGCTACGGGCCTGATGACATAGATTTCATTGCTGAGTGATATTGCATTGTACGTAAGTACCACAACTTCTTTATCCATTTTTCGCTTTCTGTGATATTGAACTTGTACCGTAAATGAGGTTCTTGTAAACAGAGCTGTCCCAAACTTTGGGGTGGCTGTGTCTTTTTGATTTTAATTTCCCTAAGCTATAGGACCATAAGTGGAAGTGCCCTAGGCTCTGTTGCTTTGTTTTTTAGATGTTTCAGGAAACACCATACACTTCTCCAGAGTGGCTGTTGGCAATTTACATCCCGCCCATCAGCATTACAAGGCTCCCAGTTCTCCATGGCCTGTCCTGCCTTTCTGGATTTTACACTTTTTTCAGATGGCCCTTTTGACCGGGGGGCAGTGAGACTTCATTGTAGTGCAGATTTCCTTTGCAAGCTTGCTTGGTTGGCCAAAAAGGGCGTATGCGTTTTTTCCTGAATATATTCAGGAAAAAACGCATACGCCCTTTTTGGCCAAGTGCATCATTGTGGACGTTCTGCCTCTTTTCCTATGCTTTACATGCAATTCCAGTCTACCTCCTGAAATCGGTTTCCTGCAATTCTGCCCCGCTTTCAAGTCCTCTTGGCAGCCTTACTTCAATATATTTTTGGACGATAGCTGTCATTTATAACTCTGCAGGTTTGTGAATGACAGTGCCCCTGAGCTCCTTTCTTCAACTCGGTTTCTTGTGAGCTGGCCGCACCACCGCAGGATTGCTTCAGGTCCTAGTGTGGTTCCGGCATGGCACGCTGAGCCTTTGGTTAATTCCTCTTCCTGGTGGGAAACGAGAGTTAAATTTGCCCATCCAGACACCTCCAGCTAGTCTCCCATTGGTTCTCCCTATTCCTGTTCGTCTTACACAGAAATTGCAAACTGGGCCAAACAGGAGGTTAAAGGCACTGACTCTCCAAGTGGGGAGAGTGTTAGTAAAGCGTCTGGAATGTTGCACCCGAGTACCAGGGCATGAAAACTGAGACACATTTGAACACGTTTCCCGATCACACGGTGGATCATACTCTGGGTTCCACATGCATGTTTTAGCTGAAGGAAGAATCCCTTAAACCTGGAGAGTTGAGACCCATGGAATGGGTACCATGCAATATGACTTCAAAGGGTCTGCATTTGCTCACCGAACATCACCAATCGTATCACTGCTGCGTTATGCCACTGTACACACGCTTGATTCTCTTTTGGAGACATATAAATCCATAGGTTTTAAGATTCTTACTAGTCAGGTATATTCTTAGGCGATTAATATGGGGTGTTGAGTCCACTTCATTGAGCAAGGAGTAGCTCTTGTCTATTACATATTTGGCTTATGGAATGGTATCTGTGCTAATTTCAATCTCTGGTTTTATGCAGCACCCCAAGTCACCTTTCCCCTTAAGCAAGCATAAGTTGGTTTTCCACATTTGAGACCCTGTTCTCTTTTGTAATTCAGTTCCTGTGTAGCCAAGTTTACATTCCATGTAGTAGTGATATCTTATGATGTTTCTTTTTCTGTGCGACTTATTTCACTTAGAATCATCGTACCTGAATCCACTCATTATGCTGCTACGGGCCTGATGACATAGATTTCATTGCTGAGTGATATTGCATTGTACGTAAGTACCACAACTTCTTTATCCATTTCTCATGTTCTGTGATATTGAACTTGTACCGTAAATGAGGTCCTTGTAAACAGAGCTGTCCCAAACTTTGGGGTGGCTGTGTCTTTTTGATTTTAATTTCCCTAAGCTATAGGACCATAAGTGGAAGTGCCCTAGGCTCTGTTGCTTTGTTTTTTAGATGTTTCAGGAAACACCATACACTTCTCCAGAGTGGCTGTTGGCAATTTACATCCCGCCCATCAGCATTACAAGGCTCCCAGTTCTCCATGGCCTGTCCTGCCTTTCTGGATTTTACACTTTTTTCAGATGGCCCTTTTGACCGGGGGGCAGTGAGACTTCATTGTAGTGCAGATTTCCTTTGCAAGCTTGCTTGGTTGGCCAAAAAGGGCGTATGCGTTTTTTCCTGAATATATTCAGGAAAAAACGCATACGCCCTTTTTGGCCAAGTGCATCATTGTGGACGTTCTGCCTCTTTTCCTATGCTTTACATGCAATTCCAGTCTACCTCCTGAAATCGGTTTCCTGCAATTCTGCCCCGCTTTCAAGTCCTCTTGGCAGCCTTACTTCAATATATTTTTGGACGATAGCTGTCATTTATAACTCTGCAGGTTTGTGAATGACAGTGCCCCTGAGCTCCTTTCTTCAACTCGCTTTCTTGTGAGCTGGCCGCAACACCGCAGGATTGCTTCAGGTCCTAGTGTGGTTCCGGCATGGCACGCTGAGCCTTTGGTTAATTCCTCTTCCTGGTGGGAAACGAGAGTTAAATTTGCCCATCCAGACACCTCCAGCTAGTCTCCCATTGGTTCTCCCTATTCCTGTTCGTCTTACACAGAAATTGCAAACTGGGCCAAACAGGAGGTTAAAGGCACTGACTCTCCAAGTGGGGAGAGTGTTAGTAAAGCGTCTGGAATGTTGCACCCGAGTACCAGGGCATGAAAACTGAGACACATTTGAACACGTTTCCCGATCACACGGTGGATCATACTCTGGGTTCCACATGCATGTTTTAGCTGAAGGAAGAATCCCTTAAACCTGGAGAGTTGAGACCCATGGAATGGGTACCATGCAATATGACTTCAAAGGGTCTGCATTTGCTCACCGAACATCACCAATCCTATCACTGCTGCGTTATGCCACTGTACACACGCTTGATTCTCTTTTGGAGACATATAAATCCATAGGTTTTAAGATTCTTACTAGTCAGGTATATTCTTAGGCGATTAATATGGGGTGTTGAGTCCACTTCATTGAGCAAGGAGTAGCTCTTGTCTATTACATATTTGGCTTATGGAATGGTATCTGTGCTAATTTCAATCTCTGGTTTTATGCAGCACCCCAAGTCACCTTTCCCCTTAAGCAAGCATAAGTTGGTTTTCCACATTTGAGACCCTGTTCTCTTTTGTAATTCAGTTCCTGTGTAGCCAAGTTTACATTCCATGTAGTAGTGATATCTTATGATGTTTCTTTTTCTGTGCGACTTATTTCACTTAGAATCATCGTACCTGAATCCACTCATTATGCTGCTACGGGCCTGATGACATAGATTTCATTGCTGAGTGATATTGCATTGTACGTAAGTACCACAACTTCTTTATCCATTTTTCGCTTTCTGTGATATTGAACTTGTACCATAAATGAGGTTCTTGTAAACAGAGCCGTCCCAAACTTTGGGGTGGCTGTGTCTTTTTGATTTTAATTTCCCTAAGCTATAGGACCATAAGTGGAAGTGCCCTAGGCTCTGTTGCTTTGTTTTTTAGATGTTTCAGGAAACACCATACACTTCTCCAGAGTGGCTGTTGGCAATTTACATCCCGCCCATCAGCATTACAAGGCTCCCAGTTCTCCATGGCCTGTCCTGCCTTTCTGGATTTTACACTTTTTTCAGATGGCCCTTTTGACCGGGGGGCAGTGAGACTTCATTGTAGTGCAGATTTCCTTTGCAAGCTTGCTTGGTTGGCCAAAAAGGGCGTATGCGTTTTTTCCTGAATAGATTCAGGAAAAAACGCATACGCCCTTTTTGGCCAAGTGCATCATTGTGGACGTTCTGCCTCTTTTCCTATGCTTTACATGCAATTCCAGTCTACCTCCTGAAATCGGTTTCCTGCAATTCTGCCCCGCTTTCAAGTCCTCTTGGCAGCCTTACTTCAATATATTTTTGGACGATAGCTGTCATTTATAACTCTGCAGGTTTGTGAATTATAGTGCCCCTGAGCTCCTTTCTTCAACTCGCTTTCTTGTGAGCTGGCCGCAACACCGCAGGATTACTTCAGGTCCTAGTGTGGTTCCGGCATGGCACGCTGAGCCTTTGGTTAATTCCTCTTCCTGGTGGGAAACGAGAGTTAAATTTGCCCATCCAGACACCTCCAGCTAGTCTCCCATTGGTTCTCCCGATTCCTGTTTGTCTTACACAGAAATTGCAAACTGGGCCAAACAGGAGGTTAAAGGCACTGACTCTCCAAGTGAGGAGAGTGTTAGTAAAGCGTCTGGAATGTTGCACCCGAGTACCAGGGCATGAAAACTGAGACACATTTGAACACGTTTCCCGATCACACGGTGGATCATACTCTGGGTTCCACATGCATGTTTTAGCTGAAGGAAGAATCCCTTAAACCTGGAGAGTTGAGACCCATGGAATGGGTACCATGCAATATGACTTCAAAGGGTCTGCATTTGCTCACCGAACATCACCAATCCTATCACTGCTGCGTTATGCCACTGTACACACGCTTGATTCTCTTTTGGAGACATATAAATCCATAGGTTTTAAGATTCTTACTAGTCAGGTATATTCTTATGCGATTAATATGGGGTGTTGAGTCCACTTCATTGAGCAAGGAGTAGCTCTTGTCTATTACATATTTGGCTTATGGAATGGTATCTGTGCTAATTTCAATCTCTGGTTTTATGCAGCACCCCAAGTCACCTTTCCCCTTAAGCAAGCATAAGTTGGTTTTCCACATTTGAGACCCTGTTCTCTTTTGTAATTCAGTTCCTGTGTAGCCAAGTTTACATTCCATGTAGCAGTGATATCTTATGATGTTACATTTTCTGTGTGACATATTTCACTTAGAATAATCGTACCTGAATCCACTCATTATGCTGCTACGGGCCTGATGACATAGATTTCATTGCTGAGTGATATTGCATTGTACATAAGTACCACAACTTCTTTATCCATTTTTCGCTTTCTGTGATATTGAACTTGTACTGTAAACGAGGTATTTGTAAACAGAGCCATCCCAAACTTTGGGGTGGCTGTGTCTTTTTGATTTTAATTTCCCTAATCTATAGGACCATAAGTGGAAGTGCCCTAGGCTCTGTTGCTTTGTTTTTTAGATGTTTCAGGAAACACCATACACTTCTCTAGAGTGGCTGTTGGCAATTTACATCCTGCCCATCAGCATAACAATGCTCCCAGTTCTCCATGGCCTGTCCTGCCTTTCTGGATTTTACACTTTCTTCAGATGGCCATTTTGACCGGGGGGCAGTGAGACTTCATTGTAGTGCAGATTTCCTTTGCAAGCTTGCTTGGTTGGCCAAAAAGGGCGTATGTGTTTTTTCCTGAATATATTCAGGAAAAAACGCATACGCCCTTTTTGGCCAAGTGCATCATTGTGGACGTTCTGCCTCTTTTCCTATGCTTTACATGCAATTCCAGTCTACCTCCTGAAATCGGTTTCCTGAAATTCTGCCCCGCTTTCAAGTCCTCTTGGCAGCCTTACTTCAATATATTTTTGGACGATAGCTGTCATTTATAACTCTGCAGGTTTGTGAATTACAGTGCGCCTGAGCTCCTTTCTTCAACTCGCTTTCTTGTGATCTAGCCGCAATACCGCAGGATTGCTTCAGGCCCTAGTGTGGTTCCGGCATGGCACGCTGAGCCTTTGGTTAATTCTTCTTCCTGGTGGGAAACGAGAGTTAAATTTGCCCATCCAGACACCTCCAGCTAGTCTCCCATTGGTTCTCCCTATTCCTGTTTTCTTACACAGAAATTGCAAACTGGGCCAAACAGGAGGTTAAAGGCACTGACTCTCCAAGTGGTGAGAGTGTTAGTAAAGCATTTGGAATGTTGCACCCGAGTACCAGGGGACGAAAAATGAGACACATTTGAACACATTTCCCGATCACATGGTGGATCATACTCTGGGTTCCACATGCATGTTTTAGCTGAAGGAAGAATCCCTTAAACCTGGAGAGTTGAGACCCATGGAATGGGTACCATGCAATATGACTTCAAAGGGTCTGCATTTGCTCACCGAACCTCACCAATCCTATCACTGCTGCGTTTATGCCACTATACACATGCTTGATTATCTTTCGGAGACATATAAATCCATAGGTTTTTAAGATTCTTACTAGTCAGGTATATTCTTAGGCGTTTAATATGGGGTGTTGAGTCCACTTCGTTGAGCAAGGAGTAGCTCTTGTCTATTACATATTTGGCTTATGGAATGGTATCTGTGCTAATTTCAATCTCTGGTTTTATGCAGCACCCCAAGTCACCTTTCCCCTTAAGCAAGCATAAGTTGGTTTTCCACATTTGAGACCCTGTTCTCTTTTGTAATTCAGTTCCTGTGTAGCCAAGTTTACATTCCATGTAGCAGTGATATCTTATGATGTTTCATTTTCTGTGTGACATATTTCACTTAGAATAATCGTACCTGAATCCACTCATTATGCTGCTACGGGCCTGATGACATAGATTTCATTGCTGAGTGATATTGCATTGTACGTAAGTACCACAACTTCTTTATCCATTTTTCGCTTTCTGTGATATTGAACTTGTACCGTAAATGAGGTTCTTGTAAACAGAGCCGTCCCAAACTTTGGGGTGGCTGTGTCTTTTTGATTTTAATTTCCCTAAGCTATAGGACCATAAGTGGAAGTGCCCTAGGCTCTGTTGCTTTGTTTTTTAGATGTTTCAGGAAACACCATACACTTCTCCAGAGTGGCTGTTGGCAATTTACATCCCACCCATCAGCATTACAAGGCTCCCAGTTCTCCATGGCCTGTCCTGCCTTTCTGGATTTTACACTTTTTTCAGATGGCCCTTTTGACCGGGGGGCAGTGAGACTTCATTTTAGTGCAGATTTCCTTTGCAAGCTTGCTTGGTTGGCCAAAAAGGGCGTATGCGTTTTTTCCTGAATATATTCAGGAAAAAACGCATACGCCCTTTTTGGCCAAGTGCATCATTGTGGATGTTCTGCCTCTTTTCCTATGCTTTACATGCAATTCCAGTCTACCTCCTGAAATCGGTTTCCTGCAATTCTGCCCCGCTTTCAAGTCCTCTTGGCAGCCTTACTTCAATATATTTTTGGACGATAGCTGTCATTTATAACTCTGCAGGTTTGTGAATTACAGTGCCCCTGAGCTCCTTTCTTCAACTCGCTTTCTTGTGAGCTGGCCGCAACACCGCAGGATTGCTTCAGGTCCTAGTGTGGTTCCGGCATGGCACGCTGAGCCTTTGGTTAATTCCTCTTCCTGGTGGGACACGAGAGTTAAATTTGCCCATCCAGACACCTCCAGCTAGTCTCCCATTGGTTCTCCCTATTCCTGTTCGTCTTACACAGAAATTGCAAACTGGGCCAAACAGGAGGTTAAAGGCACTGACTCTCCAAGTGGGGAGAGTGTTAGTAAAGCGTCTGGAATGTTGCACCCGAGTACCAGGGCATGAAAACTGAGACACATTTGAACACGTTTCCCGATCACACGGTGGATCATACTCTGGGTTCCACATGCATGTTTTAGCTGAAGGAAGAATCCCTTAAACCTGGAGAGTTGAGACCCATGGAATGGGTACCATGCAATATGACTTCAAAGGGTCTGCATTTGCTCACCGAACATCACCAATCCTATCACTGCTGCGTTATGCCACTGTACACACGCTTGATTCTCTTTTGGAGACATATAAATCCATAGGTTTTAAGATTCTTACTAGTCAGGTATATTCTTAGGCGATTAATATGGGGTGTTGAGTCCACTTCATTGAGCAAGGAGTAGCTCTTGTCTATTACATATTTGGCTTATGGAATGGTATCTGTGCTAATTTCAATCTCTGGTTTTATGCAGCACCCCAAGTCACCTTTCCCCTTAAGCAAGCATAAGTTGGTTTTCCACATTTGAGACCCTGTTCTCTTTTGTAATTCAGTTCCTGTGTAGCCAAGTTTACATTCCATGTAGTAGTGATATCTTATGATGTTTCTTTTTCTGTGCGACTTATTTCACTTAGAATCATCGTACCTGAATCCACTCATTATGCTGCTACGGGCCTGATGACATAGATTTCATTGCTGAGTGATATTGCATTGTACGTAAGTACCACAACTTCTTTATCCATTTTTCGCTTTCTGTGATATTGAACTTGTACCATAAATGAGGTTCTTGTAAACAGAGCCGTCCCAAACTTTGGGGTGGCTGTGTCTTTTTGATTTTAATTTCCCTAAGCTATAGGACCATAAGTGGAAGTGCCCTAGGCTCTGTTGCTTTGTTTTTTAGATGTTTCAGGAAACACCATACACTTCTCCAGAGTGGCTGTTGGCAATTTACATCCCGCCCATCAGCATTACAAGGCTCCCAGTTCTCCATGGCCTGTCCTGCCTTTCTGGATTTTACACTTTTTTCAGATGGCCCTTTTGACCGGGGGGCAGTGAGACTTCATTGTAGTGCAGATTTCCTTTGCAAGCTTGCTTGGTTGGCCAAAAAGGGCGTATGCGTTTTTTCCTGAATAGATTCAGGAAAAAACGCATACGCCCTTTTTGGCCAAGTGCATCATTGTGGACGTTCTGCCTCTTTTCCTATGCTTTACATGCAATTCCAGTCTACCTCCTGAAATCGGTTTCCTGCAATTCTGCCCCGCTTTCAAGTCCTCTTGGCAGCCTTACTTCAATATATTTTTGGACGATAGCTGTCATTTATAACTCTGCAGGTTTGTGAATTATAGTGCCCCTGAGCTCCTTTCTTCAACTCGCTTTCTTGTGAGCTGGCCGCAACACCGCAGGATTACTTCAGGTCCTAGTGTGGTTCCGGCATGGCACGCTGAGCCTTTGGTTAATTCCTCTTCCTGGTGGGAAACGAGAGTTAAATTTGCCCATCCAGACACCTCCAGCTAGTCTCCCATTGGTTCTCCCGATTCCTGTTTGTCTTACACAGAAATTGCAAACTGGGCCAAACAGGAGGTTAAAGGCACTGACTCTCCAAGTGAGGAGAGTGTTAGTAAAGCGTCTGGAATGTTGCACCCGAGTACCAGGGCATGAAAACTGAGACACATTTGAACACGTTTCCCGATCACACGGTGGATCATACTCTGGGTTCCACATGCATGTTTTAGCTGAAGGAAGAATCCCTTAAACCTGGAGAGTTGAGACCCATGGAATGGGTACCATGCAATATGACTTCAAAGGGTCTGCATTTGCTCACCGAACATCACCAATCCTATCACTGCTGCGTTATGCCACTGTACACACGCTTGATTCTCTTTTGGAGACATATAAATCCATAGGTTTTAAGATTCTTACTAGTCAGGTATATTCTTATGCGATTAATATGGGGTGTTGAGTCCACTTCATTGAGCAAGGAGTAGCTCTTGTCTATTACATATTTGGCTTATGGAATGGTAGCTGTGCTAATTTCAATCTCTGGTTTTATGCAGCACCCCAAGTCACCTTTCCCCTTAAGCAAGCATAAGTTGGTTTTCCACATTTGAGACCCTGTTCTCTTTTGTAATTCAGTTCCTGTGTAGCCAAGTTTACATTCCATGTAGCAGTGATATCTTATGATGTTACATTTTCTGTGTGACATATTTCACTTAGAATAATCGTACCTGAATCCACTCATTATGCTGCTACGGGCCTGATGACATAGATTTCATTGCTGAGTGATATTGCATTGTACATAAGTACCACAACTTCTTTATCCATTTTTCGCTTTCTGTGATATTGAACTTGTACTGTAAACGAGGTATTTGTAAACAGAGCCATCCCAAACTTTGGGGTGGCTGTGTCTTTTTGATTTTAATTTCCCTAATCTATAGGACCATAAGTGGAAGTGCCCTAGGCTCTGTTGCTTTGTTTTTTAGATGTTTCAGGAAACACCATACACTTCTCTAGAGTGGCTGTTGGCAATTTACATCCTGCCCATCAGCATAACAATGCTCCCAGTTCTCCATGGCCTGTCCTGCCTTTCTGGATTTTACACTTTCTTCAGATGGCCATTTTGACCGGGGGGCAGTGAGACTTCATTGTAGTGCAGATTTCCTTTGCAAGATTGCTTGGTTGGCCAAAAAGGGCGTATGTGTTTTTTCCTGAATATATTCAGGAAAAAACGCATACGCCCTTTTTGGCCAAGTGCATCATTGTGGACGTTCTGCCTCTTTTCCTATGCTTTACATGCAATTCCAGTCTACCTCCTGAAATCGGTTTCCTGAAATTCTGCCCCGCTTTCAAGTCCTCTTGGCAGCCTTACTTCAATATATTTTTGGACGATAGCTGTCATTTATAACTCTGCAGGTTTGTGAATTACAGTGCGCCTGAGCTCCTTTCTTCAACTCGCTTTCTTGTGATCTAGCCGCAATACCGCAGGATTGCTTCAGGCCCTAGTGTGGTTCCGGCATGGCACGCTGAGCCTTTGGTTAATTCTTCTTCCTGGTGGGAAACGAGAGTTAAATTTGCCCATCCAGACACCTCCAGCTAGTCTCCCATTGGTTCTCCCTATTCCTGTTTTCTTACACAGAAATTGCAAACTGGGCCAAACAGGAGGTTAAAGGCACTGACTCTCCAAGTGGTGAGAGTGTTAGTAAAGCATTTGGAATGTTGCACCCGAGTACCAGGGGACGAAAAATGAGACACATTTGAACACATTTCCCGATCACATGGTGGATCATACTCTGGGTTCCACATGCATGTTTTAGCTGAAGGAAGAATCCCTTAAACCTGGAGAGTTGAGACCCATGGAATGGGTACCATGCAATATGACTTCAAAGGGTCTGCATTTGCTCACCGAACCTCACCAATCCTATCACTGCTGCGTTTATGCCACTATACACATGCTTGATTATCTTTCGGAGACATATAAATCCATAGGTTTTTAAGATTCTTACTAGTCAGGTATATTCTTAGGCGTTTAATATGGGGTGTTGAGTCCACTTCGTTGAGCAAGGAGTAGCTCTTGTCTATTACATATTTGGCTTATGGAATGGTATCTGTGCTAATTTCAATCTCTGGTTTTATGCAGCACCCCAAGTCACCTTTCCCCTTAAGCAAGCATAAGTTGGTTTTCCACATTTGAGACCCTGTTCTCTTTTGTAATTCAGTTCCTGTGTAGCCAAGTTTACATTCCATGTAGCAGTGATATCTTATGATGTTTCATTTTCTGTGTGACATATTTCACTTAGAATAATCGTACCTGAATCCACTCATTATGCTGCTACGGGCCTGATGACATAGATTTCATTGCTGAGTGATATTGCATTGTACGTAAGTACCACAACTTCTTTATCCATTTTTCGCTTTCTGTGATATTGAACTTGTACCGTAAATGAGGTTCTTGTAAACAGAGCCGTCCCAAACTTTGGGGTGGCTGTGTCTTTTTGATTTTAATTTCCCTAAGCTATAGGACCATAAGTGGAAGTGCCCTAGGCTCTGTTGCTTTGTTTTTTAGATGTTTCAGGAAACACCATACACTTCTCCAGAGTGGCTGTTGGCAATTTACATCCCACCCATCAGCATTACAAGGCTCCCAGTTCTCCATGGCCTGTCCTGCCTTTCTGGATTTTACACTTTTTTCAGATGGCCCTTTTGACCGGGGGGCAGTGAGACTTCATTTTAGTGCAGATTTCCTTTGCAAGCTTGCTTGGTTGGCCAAAAAGGGCGTATGCGTTTTTTCCTGAATATATTCAGGAAAAAACGCATACGCCCTTTTTGGCCAAGTGCATCATTGTGGATGTTCTGCCTCTTTTCCTATGCTTTACATGCAATTCCAGTCTACCTCCTGAAATCGGTTTCCTGCAATTCTGCCCCGCTTTCAAGTCCTCTTGGCAGCCTTACTTCAATATATTTTTGGACGATAGCTGTCATTTATAACTCTGCAGGTTTGTGAATTACAGTGCCCCTGAGCTCCTTTCTTCAACTCGCTTTCTTGTGAGCTGGCCGCAACACCGCAGGATTGCTTCAGGTCCTAGTGTGGTTCCGGCATGGCACGCTGAGCCTTTGGTTAATTCCTCTTCCTGGTGGGACACGAGAGTTAAATTTGCCCATCCAGACACCTCCAGCTAGTCTCCCATTGGTTCTCCCTATTCCTGTTCGTCTTACACAGAAATTGCAAACTGGGCCAAACAGGAGGTTAAAGGCACTGACTCTCCAAGTGGGGAGAGTGTTAGTAAAGCGTCTGGAATGTTGCACCCGAGTACCAGGGCATGAAAACTGAGACACATTTGAACACGTTTCCCGATCACACGGTGGATCATACTCTGGGTTCCACATGCATGTTTTAGCTGAAGGAAGAATCCCTTAAACCTGGAGAGTTGAGACCCATGGAATGGGTACCATGCAATATGACTTCAAAGGGTCTGCATTTGCTCACCGAACATCACCAATCCTATCACTGCTGCGTTATGCCACTGTACACACGCTTGATTCTCTTTTGGAGACATATAAATCCATAGGTTTTAAGATTCTTACTAGTCAGGTATATTCTTAGGCGATTAATATGGGGTGTTGAGTCCACTTCATTGAGCAAGGAGTAGCTCTTGTCTATTACATATTTGGCTTATGGAATGGTATCTGTGCTAATTTCAATCTCTGGTTTTATGCAGCACCCCAAGTCACCTTTCCCCTTAAGCAAGCATAAGTTGGTTTTCCACATTTGAGACCCTGTTCTCTTTTGTAATTCAGTTCCTGTGTAGCCAAGTTTACATTCCATGTAGTAGTGATATCTTATGATGTTTCTTTTTCTGTGCGACTTATTTCACTTAGAATCATCGTACCTGAATCCACTCATTATGCTGCTACGGGCCTGATGACATAGATTTCATTGCTGAGTGATATTGCATTGTACGTAAGTACCACAACTTCTTTATCCATTTTTCGCTTTCTGTGATATTGAACTTGTACCGTAAATGAGGTTCTTGTAAACAGAGCCATCCCAAACTTTGGGGTGGCTGTGTCTTTTTGATTTTAATTTCCCTAAGCTATAAGACCATAAGTGGAAGTGCCCTAGGCTCTGTTGCTTTGTTTTTTAGATGTTTCAGGAAACACCATACACTTCTCCAGAGTGGCTGTTGGCAATTTACATCCCGCCCATCAGCATAACAAGGTTCCCAGTTCTCCATGGCCTGTCCTGCCTTTCTGGATTTTACACTTTTTTCAGATGGCCCTTTTGACCGGGGGGCAGTGAGACTTCATTGTAGTGCAGATTTCCTTTGCAAGCTTGCTTGGTTGGCCAAAAAGGGCGTATGCGTTTTTTCCTGAATAGATTCAGGAAAAAACGCATACGCCCTTTTTGGCCAAGTGCATCATTGTGGATGTTCTGCCTCTTTTCCTATGCTTTACATGCAATTCCAGTCTACCTCCTGAAATCGGTTTCCTGCAATTCTGCCCCGCTTTCAAGTCCTCTTGGCAGCCTTACTTCAATATATTTTTGGACGATAGCTGTCATTTATAACTCTGCAGGTTTGTGAATTACAGTGCCCCTGAGCTCCTTTCTTCAACTCGCTTTCTTGTGAGCTGGCCGCAACACCGCAGGATTGCTTCAGGTCCTAGTGTGGTTCCGGCATGGCACGCTGAGCCTTTGGTTAATTCCTCTTCCTGTTGGGAAACGAGAGTTAAATTTGCCCATCCAGACACCTCCAGCTAGTCTCCCATTGGTTCTCCCTATTCCTGTTCGTCTTACACAGAAATTGCAAACTGGGCCAAACAGGAGGTTAAAGGCACTGACTCTCCAAGTGGGGAGAGTGTTAGTAAAGCGTCTGGAATGTTGCACCCGAGTACCAGGGCATGAAAACTGAGACACATTTGAACACGTTTCCCGATCACACGGTGGATCATACTCTGGGTTCCACATGCATGTTTTAGCTGAAGGAAGAATCCCTTAAACCTGGAGAGTTGAGACCCATGGAATGGGTACCATGCAATATGACTTCAAAGGGTCTGCATTTGCTCACCGAACATCACCAATCCTATCACTGCTGCGTTATGCCACTGTACACACGCTTGATTCTCTTTTGGAGACATATAAATCCATAGGTTTTAAGATTCTTACTAGTCAGGTATATTCTTAGGCGATTAATATGGGGTGTTGAGTCCACTTCATTGAGCAAGGAGTAGCTCTTGTCTATTACATATTTGGCTTATGGAGTGGTATCTGTGCTAATTTCAATCAATGGTTTTATGCAGCACCCCAAGTCACCTTTCCCCTTAAGCAAGCATAAGTTGGTTTTCTACATTTGAGACCTTGTTCTGTTTTGTAATTCAGTTCCTGTGTAGCCAAGTTTACATTCCATGTAGTAGTGATATCTTATGATGTTTCATTTTCTGTGGGACTTATTTCACTTAGAATCATCGTACCTGAATCCACTCATTATGCTGCTACGGGCCTGATGACATAGATTTCATTGCTGAGTGATATTGCATTGTACGTAAGTACCACAACTTCTTTATCCATTTTTCATGTTCTGTGATATTGAACTTGTACCGTAAACGAGGTTCTTGTAAACAGAGCCGTCCCAAACTTTGGGGTGGCTGTGTCTTTTTGATTTTAATTTCCCTAAGCTATAGGACCATAAGTGGAAGTGCCCTAGGCTCTGTTGCTTTGTTTTTTAGATGTTTCAGGAAACACCATACACTTCTCCAGAGTGGCTGTTGGCAATTTACATCCCGCCCATCAGCATAACAAGGTTCCCAGTTCTCCATGGCCTGTCCTGCCTTTCTGGATTTTACACTTTTTTCAGATGGCCCTTTTGACCGGGGGGCAGTGAGACTTCATTGTAGTGCAGATTTCCTTTGCAAGCTTGCTTGGTTGGCCAAAAAGGGCGTATGCGTTTTTTCCTGAATAGATTCAGGAAAAAACGCATACGCCCTTTTTGGCCAAGTGCATCATTGTGGACGTTCTGCCTCTTTTCCTATGCTTTACATGCAATTCCAGTCTACCTCCTGAAATCGGTTTCCTGCAATTCTGCCCCGCTTTCAAGTCCTCTTGGCAGCCTTACTTCAATATATTTTTGGACGATAGCTGTCATTTATAACTCTGCAGGTTTGTGAATTACAGTGCCCCTGAGCTCCTTTCTTCAACTCGCTTTCTTGTGAGCTGGCCGCAACACCGCAGGATTGCTTCAGGTCCTAGTGTGGTTCCGGCATGGCACGCTGAGCCTTTGGTTAATTCCTCTTCCTGGTGGGAAACGAGAGTTAAATTTGCCCATCCAGACACCTCCAGCTAGTCTCCCATTGGTTCTCCCTATTCCTGTTCGTCTTACACAGAAATTGCAAACTGGGCCAAACAGGAGGTTAAAGGCACTGACTCTCCAAGTGGGGAGAGTGTTAGTAAAGCGTCTGGAATGTTGCACCCGAGTACCAGGGCATGAAAACTGAGACACATTTGAACACGTTTCCCGATCACACGGTGGATCATACTCTGGGTTCCACATGCATGTTTTAGCTGAAGGAAGAATCCCTTAAACCTGGAGAGTTGAGACCCATGGAATGGGTACCATGCAATATGACTTCAAAGGGTCTGCATTTGCTCACCGAACATCACCAATCGTATCACTGCTGCGTTATGCCACTGTACACACGCTTGATTCTCTTTTGGAGACATATAAATCCATAGGTTTTAAGATTCTTACTAGTCAGGTATATTCTTAGGCGATTAATATGGGGTGTTGAGTCCACTTCATTGAGCAAGGAGTAGCTCTTGTCTATTACATATTTGGCTTATGGAATGGTATCTGTGCTAATTTCAATCTCTGGTTTTATGCAGCACCCCAAGTCACCTTTCCCCTTAAGCAAGCATAAGTTGGTTTTCCACATTTGAGACCCTGTTCTCTTTTGTAATTCAGTTCCTGTGTAGCCAAGTTTACATTCCATGTAGTAGTGATATCTTATGATGTTTCTTTTTCTGTGCGACTTATTTCACTTAGAATCATCGTACCTGAATCCACTCATTATGCTGCTACGGGCCTGATGACATAGATTTCATTGCTGAGTGATATTGCATTGTACGTAAGTACCACAACTTCTTTATCCATTTTTCGCTTTCTGTGATATTGAACTTGTACCGTAAATGAGGTCCTTGTAAACAGAGCTGTCCCAAACTTTGGGGTGGCTGTGTCTTTTTGATTTTAATTTCCCTAAGCTATAGGACCATAAGTGGAAGTGCCCTAGGCTCTGTTGCTTTGTTTTTTAGATGTTTCAGGAAACACCATACACTTCTCCAGAGTGGCTGTTGGCAATTTACATCCCGCCCATCAGCATTACAAGGCTCCCAGTTCTCCATGGCCTGTCCTGCCTTTCTGGATTTTACACTTTTTTCAGATGGCCCTTTTGACCGGGGGGCAGTGAGACTTCATTGTAGTGCAGATTTCCTTTGCAAGCTTGCTTGGTTGGCCAAAAAGGGCGTATGCGTTTTTTCCTGAATATATTCAGGAAAAAACGCATACGCCCTTTTTGGCCAAGTGCATCATTGTGGACGTTCTGCCTCTTTTCCTATGCTTTACATGCAATTCCAGTCTACCTCCTGAAATCAGTTTCCTGCAATTCTGCCCCGCTTTCAAGTCCTCTTGGCAGCCTTACTTCAATATATTTTTGGACGATAGCTGTCATTTATAACTCTGCAGGTTTGTGAATTACAGTGCCCCTGAGCTCCTTTCTTCAACTCGCTTTCTTGTGAGCTGGCCGCAACACCGCAGGATTGCTTCAGGTCCTAGTGTGGTTCCGGTATGGCACGCTGAGCCTTTGGTTAATTCCTCTTCCTGGTGGGAAACGAGAGTTAAATTTGCTCATTCAGACACCTCCAGCTAGTCTCCCATTGGTTCTCCCTATTCCTGTTCGTCTTACACAGAAATTGCAAACTGGGCCAAACAGGAGGTTAAAGGCACTGACTCTCCAAGTGGGGAGAGTGTTAGTAAAGCGTCTGGAATGTTGCACCCGAGTACCAGGGCATGAAAACTGAGACACATTTGAACACGTTTCCCGATCACACGGTGGATCATACTCTGGGTTCCACATGCATGTTTTAGCTGAAGGAAGAATCCCTTAAACCTGGAGAGTTGAGACCCATGGAATGGGTACCATGCAATATGACTTCAAAGGGTCTGCATTTGCTCACCGAACATCACCAATCCTATCACTGCTGCGTTATGCCACTGTACACACGCTTGATTCTCTTTTGGAGACATATAAATCCATAGGTTTTAAGATTCTTACTAGTCAGGTATATTCTTAGGCGATTAATATGGGGTGTTGAGTCCACTTCATTGAGCAAGGAGTAGCTCTTGTCTATTACATATTTGGCTTATGGAATGGTATCTGTGCTAATTTCAATCTCTGGTTTTATGCAGCACCCCAAGTCACCTTTCCCCTTAAGCAAGCATAAGTTGGTTTTCCACATTTGAGACCCTGTTCTCTTTTGTAATTCAGTTCCTGTGTAGCCAAGTTTACATTCCATGTAGTAGTGATATCTTATGATGTTTCTTTTTCTGTGCGACTTATTTCACTTAGAATCATCGTACCTGAATCCACTCATTATGTTGCTACGGGCCTGATGACATAGATTTCATTGCTGAGTGATATTGCATTGTATGTAAGTACCACAACTTCTTTATCCATTTTTCGCTTTCTGTGATATTGAACTTGTTCCATAAACGAGGTTCTTGTAAACAGAGCCATCCCAAACTTTGGGGTGGCTGTGTCTTTTTGATTTTAATTTCCCTAAGCTATAGGACCATAAGTGGAAGTGCCCTAGGCTCTGTTGCTTTGTTTTTTAGATGTTTCAGGAAACACCATACACTTCTCCAGAGTGGCTGTTGGCAATTTACATCCCGCCCATCAGCATTACAAGGCTCCCAGTTCTCCATGGCCTGTCCTGCCTTTCTGGATTTTACACTTTTTTCAGATGGCCCTTTTGACTGGGGGGAAGTGAGACTTCATTGTAGTGCAGATTTCCTTTGCAAGCTTGCTTGGTTGGCCAAAAAGGGCGTATGCGTTTTTTCCTGAATATATTCAGGAAAAAACGCATACGCCCTTTTTGGCCAAGTGCATCATTGTGGACGTTCTGCCTCTTTTCCTATGCTTTCAATGCAATTCCAGTCTACCTCCTGAAATCGGTTTCCTGCAATTCTGCCCCGCTTTCAAGTCCTCTTGGCAGCCTTACTTCAGTATATTTTTGGACGATAGCTGTCATTTATAACTCTGCAGGTTTGTGAATTACAGTGCCCCTGAGCTCCTTTCTTCAACTCGCTTTCTTGTGAGCTGGCCGCAACACCGCAGGATGGCTTCTGGCCCTAATCTGGTTCCGGCACGGCACGCTGAGCCTTTGGTTAATTCCTCTTCCTGGTGGGAAATGAGAGTTAAATTTGCCCGTCCAGACACCTCCAGCTAGTCTCTCATTGGTTCTCGCTATTCCTGTTCATCTTCCGCTGAAATTGCAAACTGGGCCAAACAGGAGGTTAAAGGGACCGACTCTCCAAGTCGGGAGCGTGTTAGTAAAGCGTCTGGAATGTTGCACCCGAGTACCAGGGTACGAAAACTGAGACATATTTGAACACGTCTCCCGATCACATGGTTAATCATACTCTAGGTTCCACATGCATGTTTTAGCTGAAGGAAGAATACCTTAAACGTGGATAGTTGAAACCCGTGGAATGGGTACCATGCAATATGACTTCAAAGGGTCTTCATTTGCTCACCGAACCTCTCCAATCCTATCACTGCTGCGTTTATGCCCCTGTACACATGCTTGATTCTCTTTCGGAGACATAGCAA
Source organism: Globicephala melas (assembly GCF_963455315.2). Lineage (NCBI taxonomy): Eukaryota > Metazoa > Chordata > Mammalia > Artiodactyla > Delphinidae > Globicephala > Globicephala melas. Next base: position 1,472,991 of record NW_027207223.1, read on the forward strand.
TCCATAGGTTTTAAGATACTTACTAGTCAGGTACATTCTTAGGCGTTTAATATGGGTTGTTGAGTCCATTTCGTTGAGCAAGGAGTAGCTCTTGTGTATTCCATATTTGGCTTAAGGAACTTTATCTGTGCTCATTTCAATCTCTGGTTTTATGCAGCACCCCAACTCACCTTTCCCCTTAAGCAAGCATAAGTTGGTTTTCTAAATTTGAGACCCTGTTCTGTTCTGTAATTCAGTTCCTGTGTAGCCAAGTTTACATTCCATGTATTACTGATATCTTATGATGTTTCTTTTTCTGTGTGACTTATTTCAGTTAGAATCATCATACCTGAATCCACTCATTGTGCTGCTAAGGGCCTGATGACATAGATTTCATTGCTGAGTGATATTGCTTTGTAAGTAAATACCACAACTTCTTTATCCATTTTTCACTTTCTGCGATGTTGAACTTGTACTGTAAACGAGGTTCTTGTAAACAGAGCCGTTCCAAACTTTGGGGTGGCTGTGTCTTTTTGATTTTAATTTCCTAAGCTATAGGACCATAAGTGGAAGTGCCCTAGGCTCTGTTGCTTTGTTTCTTAGATGTTTCAGGCAACACCATACACTTCTCCCGAGTGTCTGTTGGCAATTTACATCCCGCCCATCAGCATAACAAGGCTCCCAGTTCTCCATGGCCTGTCCTGCCTTTCTGGATTTTACACTTTTTTCAGATGGCCCTTTTGACCGGGGGGAAGTGAGACTTCATTGTAGTGCAGATTTCCTTTGCAAGCTTGCTTGGTTGGCCAAAAAGGGCGTATGCGTTTTTTCCTGAATATATTCAGGAAAAAACGCATACGCCCTTTTTGGCCAAGTGCATCATTGTGGACGTTCTGCCTCTTTTCCTATGCTTTCAATGCAATTCCAGTCTACCTCCTGAAATCGGTTTCCTGCAATTCTGCCCCGCTTTCAAGTCCTCTTGGCAGCCTTACTTCAGTATATTTTTGGACGATAGCTGTCATTTATAACTCTGCATGTTTGTGAATTACAGTGCCCCTGAGCTCCTTTCTTCAACTCGCTTTCTTTTGAGCTGGCCGCAACACCGCAGGATGGCTTCAGGCCCTAATCTGGTTCCGGCACGGCACACTGAGCCTTTGGTTATTTCCTCTTCCTGGTGGGAAATGAGAGTTAAATTTGCCCGTCCAGACACCTCCAGCTAGTCTCTCATTGGTTCTCGCTATTCCTGTTCATCTTCCGCTGAAATTGCAAACTGGGCCAAACAGGAGGTTAAAGGGACTGACTCTCCAAGTCGGGAGAGTGTTAGTAAAGCGTCTGGAATGTTGCACGCGAGTACCAGGGTACGAAAACTGAGACATATTTGAACACGTCTCCCGATCACATGGTTAATCATACTCTAGGTTCCACATGCATGTTTTAGCTGAAGGAAGAATACCTTAAACCTGGGTAGTTGAAACCCGTGGAATGGGTACCATGCAATATGACTTCAAAGGGTCTTCATTTTCTCACCGAACCTCTCCAATCCTATCACTGCTGCGTTTATGCCCCTGTACACATGCTTGATTCTCTTTCGGAGACATAGCAATCCATAGGTTTTAAGATACTTACTAGTCAGGTACATTCTTAGGCGTTTAATATGCGGTGTTGAGTCCATTTCGTTGAGCAAGGAGTAGCTCTTGTCTATTCCATATTTGGCTTAAGGAACTTTATCTGTGCTCATTTCAATCTCTTGTTTTATGCAGCACCCCAACTCACCTTTCCCCTTAAGCAAGCATTAGTTGGTTTTCTAAATTTGAGACCCTGTTCTGTTTTGGAATTCAGTTCCTGTGTAGCCAAGTTTACATTCCGTGTATTAGTGATATCTTATGATGTTTCTTTTTCTGTGTGACTTATTTCAGTTAGAATCATCGTACCTGAATCCACTCACTGTGCTGCTAAGGGCCTGATGACATAGATTTCATTGCTGAGTGATATTGCTTTATAAGTAAATACCACAACTTCTTTATCCATTTTTCACTTTCTGCGATGTTGAACTTGTACTGTAAACGAGGTTCTTGTAAACAGAGCCGTTCCAAACTTTGGGGTGGCTGTGTCTTTTTGATTTTAATTTCCCTAAGCTATAGGACCATAAGTGGAAGTGCCCTAGGCTCTGTTGCTTTGTTTCTTAGATGTTTCAGGAAACACCATACACTTCTCCCGAGTGTCTGTTGGCAATTTACATCCCGCCCATCAGCATAACAAGGCTCCCAGTTCTCCATGGCCTGTCCCGCCTTTCTGGATTTTACACTTTTTTCAGATGGCCCTTTTGACCGGGGGGAAGTGAGACTTCATTGTAGTGCAGATTTCCTTTGCAAGCTTGCTTGGTTGGCCAAAAAGGGCGTATGCGTTTTTTCCTGAATATATTCAGGAAAAAACCCATACGCCCTTTTTGGCCAAGTGCATCATTGTGGACGTTCTGCCTCTTTTCGTATGCTTTCAATGCAATTCCAGTCTACCTCCTGAAATCGGTTTCCTGCAATTCTGCCCCGCTTTCAAGTCCACTTGGCAGCCTTACTTCAGTATATTTTTGGACGATATCTGTCATTTATAACTCTGCAGGTTTGTGAATTACAGTGCCCCTGAGCTCCTTTCTTCAACTCGCTTTCTTGTGAGCTGGCCGCAACACCGCAGGATGGCTTCAGGCCCTAATCTGGTTCCGGCACGGCACGCTGAGCCTTTGGTTATTTCCTCATCCTGGTGGGAAATGAGAGTTAAATTTGCCCGTCCAGACACCTCCAGCTAGTCTCTCATTGGTTCTCGCTATTCCTGTTCATCTTCCGCAGAAATTGCAAACTGGGTCAAACAGGAGGTTAAAGGGACTGACTCTCCAAGTCGGGAGAGGGTTAGTAAAGCGTCTGGAATGTTGCACCCGAGTACCAGGGTACGAAAACTGAGACATATTTGAACACGTCTCCCGATCACATGGTTGATCATACTCTAGGTTCCACATGCATGTTTTAGCTGAAGGAAGAATACCTTAAACCTGGGTAGTTGAAACCCATGGAATGGTACCATGCAATATGACTTCAAACGGTCTTCATTTGCTCACCGAACCTCTCCAATCCTATCACTGCTGCGTTTATGCCCCTGTACACATGCTTGATTCTCTTTCGGAGACATAGCAATCCATAGGTTTTAAGATACTTACTAGTCAGGTACATTCTTAGGCGTTTAATATGCGGTGTTGAGTCCATTTCGTTGAGCAAGGAGTAGCTCTTGTCTATTCCATATTTGGCTTAAGGAACTTTATCTGTGCTCATTTCAATCTCTGGTTTTATGCAGCACCCCAACTCACCTTTCCCCTTAAGCAAGCATAAGATGGTTTTCTAAATTTGAGACCCTGTTCTGTTTCGGAATTCAGTTCCTGTGTAGCCAAGTTTACATTCCGTGTATTAGTGATATCTTATGATGTTTCTTTTTCTGTGTGACTTATTTCAGTTAGAATCATCGTACCTGAATCCACTCATTATGCTGCTACGGGCCTGATGACATAGATTTCATTGCTGAGTGATACTGCATTGTACGTAAGTACCACAAGTTCTTTATCCATTTTCCACTTTCTGTGATATTGAACTTGTACGGTAAACGAGGTTCTTGTAAACAGAGGCGTCCCAAACTTTGGGGTGGCTGTATCTTTTTGATTTTAATTCCCCTAAGCTATAGGACCATAAGTGGAAGTGCCCTAGGCTCTGTTGCTTTGTTTTTCAGATGTTTCAGGAAACACCATACACTTCTCCCGAGTGTCTGTTGGCAATTTACATCCCGCCCATCAGCATAACAAGGCTCCAAGTTCTCCATGGCCTGTCCTGCCTTTCTGGATTTTACACTTTTATCAGATGGCCCGTTTGACCGGGGGGAAGTGAGACTTCATTGTAGTGCAGATTTCCTTTGCAAGCTTGCTTGGTTGGCCAAAAAGGGCGTATGCGTTTTTTCCTGAATATATTCAGGAAAAAACGCATACGCCCTTTTTGGCCAAGTGCATCATTGTGGACATTCTGTCTCTTTTCCTATGCTTTCAATGCAATTCCAGTCTACCTCCTGAAATCGGTTTCCTGCAATTCTGCCCCGCTTTCAAGTCCTCTTGGCAGCCTTACTTCAGTATATTTTTGGACGATAGCTGTCATTTATAACTCTGCAGGTTTGTGAATTACAGTGCCCCTGAGCTCCTTTCTTCAACTCGCTTTCTTGTGACCTGGCCGCAACACCGCAGGATGGCTTCAGGCCCTAATCTGGTTCCGGCACGGCACGCTGAGCCTTTGGTTAATTCCTCTTCCTGGTGGGAAATGAGAGTTAAATTTGCCCGTCCAGACACCTCCAGCTAGTCTCTCATTGGTTCTCGCTATTCCTGTTCATCTTCCGCAGAAATTGCAAACTGGGCCAAACAGGAGGTTAAAGGGACTGACTCTCCAAGTCGGGAGAGTGTTAGTAAAGCGTCTGGAATGTTGCACCCGAGTACCAGGGTACGAAAACTGAGACATATTTGAACACGTCTCCCGATCACATGGTTGATCAAACTCTATGTTCCACATGAATATTTTAGCTGAAGGAAGAATACCATAAACCTGGGTAGTTGAGACCCGTGGAATGGGTACCATGCAATGTGACTTCAAACGGTCTTCATTTGCTCACCGAACCTCTCCAATCCTATCACTGCTGCGTTTATGCCCCTGTACACATGCTTGATTCTCTTTCGGAAACATAGCAATCCATAGGTTTTAAGATACTTACTAGTCAGGTACATTCTTAGGCGTTTAATATGCGGTGTTGAGTCCATTTCGTTGAGCAAGGAGTAGCTCTTGTCTATTCCATATTTGGCTTAAGGAACTTTATCTGTGCTCATTTCAATCTCTGGTTTTATGCAGCACCCCAACTCACCTTTCCCTTAAGCAAGCATAAGTTGGTTTTCTAAATTTGAGACCCTGTTCTGTTTTGGAATTCAGTTCCTGTGTAGCCAAGTTTACATTCCGTGTATTAGTGATATCTTATGATGTTTCTTTTTCTGTGTGACTTATTTCAGTTAGAATCATCGTACCTGAATCCACTCATTATGCTGCTACGGGCCTGATGACATAGATTTCATTGCTGAGTGATACTGCATTGTACGTAAGTACCACAAGTTCTTTATCCATTTTTCACTTTCTGTGATATTGAACTTGTACTGTAAACGAGGTTCTTGAAAACAGAGGCGTCCCAAACTTTGGGGTGGCTGTGTCTTTTTGAATTTAATTTTCCTAAGCTATAGGACCATAAGTGGAAGTGCCCTAGGCTCTGTTGCTTTGTTTTTTAGATGTTTCAGGAAACACCATACACTTCTCCCGAGTGTCTGTTGGCAACTTACATCCCGCCCATCAGCATAACAAGGCTCCCAGTTCTCCATGGCCTGTCCTGCCTTTCTGGATTTTACACTTTTTTCAGATGGCCCTTTTGACCGGGGGGAAGTGAGACTTCATTGTAGTGCAGATTTCCTTTGCAAGCTTGCTTGGTTGGCCAAAAAGGGCGTATGCGTTTTTTCCTGAATATATTCAGGAAAAAACGCATACGCCCTTTTTGGCCAAGTGCATCATTGTGGACGTTCTGCCTCTTTTCCTATGTTTTCAATGCAATTCCAGTCTACCTCCTGAAATCGGTTTCCTGCAATTCTGCCCCGCTTTCAAGTCCTCTTGGCAGCCTTACTTCAGTATATTTTTGGACGATAGCTGTCATTTATAACTCTGCAGCTTTGTGAATTACAGTGCCCCTGAGCTCCTTTCTTCAACTCGCTTTCTTGTGAGCTGGCCGCAACACCGCAGGATGGCTTCAGGCCCTAATCTGGTTCCGACACGGCACACTGAGCCTTTGGTTATTTCCTCTTCCTGGTGGGAAATGAGAGTTAAATTTGCCCGTCCAGACACCTCCAGCTAGTCTCTCATTGGTTCTCGCTATTCCTGTTCATCTTCCGCTGAAATTGCAAACTGGGCCAAACAGGAGGTTAAAGGGACTGACTCTCCAAGTCGGGAGAGTGTTAGTAAAGCATCTGGAATGTTGCACCCGAGTACCAGGGTACGAAAACTGAGACATATTTGAACACGTCTCCCGATCACATGGTTGATCATACTCTAGATTCCACATGCATGTTTTAGCTGAAGGAAGAATACCTTAAACCTGGGTAGTTGAGACCCGTGGAATGGGTACCATGCAATATGACTTCAAAGGGTCTTCATTTGCTCACCGAACCTCTCCAATCCTATCACTGCTGCGTTTATGCCCCTGTACACATGCTTGATTCTCTTTCGGAGACAAAGCAATCCATAGGGTTTAAGATACTTAAGAGTCAGGTACATTCTTAGGCGTTTAATATGCGGTGTTGAGTCCATTTCGTTGAGCAAGGAGTAGCTCTTGTCTATTCCATTTTTGGCTTAAGGAACTTTATCTGTGCTCATTTCAATCTCTGGTTTTATGCAGCACCCCAACTCACCTTTCCCCTTAAGCAAGCATAAGTTGGTTTTCTAAATTTGAGACCCTGTTCTGTTTTGGAATTCAGTTCCTGTGTAGCCAAGTTTACATTCCGTGTATTAGTGATATCTTATGATGTTTCTTTTTCTGTGTGACTTATTTCAGTTACAATCATCGTACCTGAATCCACTCATTATGCTGCTACGGGCCTGATGACATAGATTTCATTGCTGAGTGATACTGCATTGTACGTAAGTACCACAATTTCTTTATCCATTTTCCACTTTCTGTGATATTGAACTTGTACGGTAAATGAGGTTCTTGTAAACAGAGGCGTCCCAAACTTTGGGGTGGCTGTATCTTTTTGATTTTAATTCCCCTAAGCTATAGGACCATAAGTGGAAGTGCCCTAGGCTCTGTTGCTTTGTTTTTTAGATGTTTCAGGAAACACCATACACTTCTCCCGAGTGTCTGTTGGCAATTTACATCCCGTCCATCAGCATAACAAGGCTCCCAGTTCTCCATGGCCTGTCCTGCCTTTCTGGATTCTACACTTTTTTCAGATGGCCCGTTTGACCGGGGGGAAGTGAGACTTCATTGTAGTGCAGATTTCCTTTGCAAGCTTGCTTGGTTGGCCAAAAAGGGCGTATGCGTTTTTTCCTGAATATATTCAGGAAAAACGCATACGCCCTTTTTGGCCAAGTGCATCATTGTGGACGTTCTGTCTCTTTTCCTATGCTTTCAATGCAATTCCAGTCTACCTCCTGAAATCGGTTTCCTGCAATTCTGCCCCGCTTTCAAGTCCTCTTGGCAGCCTTACTTCACTATATTTTTGGACGATAGCTGTCATTTATAACTCTGCAGGTTTGTGAATTACAGTACCCCTGAGCTCCTTTCTTCAACTGGCTTTCTTGTGACCTGGCCACAACACCGCAGGATGGCTTCAGGCCCTAATCTGGTTCCGGCACGGCACGCTGAGCCTTTGGTTAATTCCTCTTCCTGGTGGGAAATGAGAGTTAAATTTGCCCGTCCAGACACCTCCAGCTAGTCTCTCATTGGTTTTCGCTATTCCTGTTCATCTTCCGCAGAAATTGCAAACTGGGCCAAACAGGAGGTTAAAGGGACTGACTCTCCAAGTCGGGAGAGTGTTAGTAAAGCGTCTGGAATGTTACACCCAAGTACCAGGGGAGGAAAACTGAGACATATTTGAACACGTTTCCCGATCATATGGTTGATCATACTCTAGGTTCCACATGCATGTTTTAGCTGAAGGAAGAATACCTTAAACCTGGAGAGTTGAGACCCGTGGAATGGGTACCATGCAATATGACTTCAAAGGGTCTTCATTTGCTCACCGAACCTCTCCAATCCTATCACTGCTGCGTTTATGCCCCTGTACACACGCTTGATTCTCTTTTGGAGACATAGCAATCCATAGGTTTTAAGATACTTACTAGTCAGGTACATTCTTAGGCGTTTAATATGCGGTGTTGAGTCCATTTCGTTGAGCAAGGAGTAGCTCTTGTCTATTCCATATTTGGCTTAAGGAACTTTATCTGTGCTCATTTGAATCTCTGGTTTTATGCAGCACCCCAACTCACCTTTACCCTTAAGCAAGCATAAGTTGGTTTTCTGAATTTGAGACCCTGTTCTGTTCTGTAATTCAGTTCCTGTGTAGCTAAGTTTACATTCCATGTATTACTGATATCTTATGATGTTTCTTTTCCTGTGTGACCTATTTCAGTTAGAATCATCATACCTGAATCCACTCATTGTGCTGCTAAGGGCCTGATGACATAGATTTCATTGCTGAGTGATATTGCTTTGTAAGTAAATACCACAAGTTCTTTATCCATTTTTCACTTTCTGCGATGTTGAACTTGTACTGTAAACGAAGTTCTTGTAAACAGAGCCGTTCCAAACTTTGGGCTGGCTGTGTCTTTTTGAGTTTAATTTCCCTAAGCTATAGGACCATAAGTGGAAGTGCCCTAGGCTCTGTTGCTTTGTTTTTTAGATGTTTCAGGAAACACCATACACTTCTTCCGAGTGTCTGTTGGCAATTTACATCCCGCCCATCAGCATAACAAGGCTCCCAGTTCTCCATGGCCTGTCCTGCCTTTCTGGATTTTACACTTTTTTCAGATGGCCCTTTTGACCGGGGGGCAGTGAGACTTCATTGTAGTGCAGATTTCCTTTGCAAGCTTGCTTGGTTGGCCAAAAAGGGCGTATGCTTTTTTTCCTGAATATATTCAGGAAAAAACGCATACGCCCTTTTTGGCCAAGTGCATCATTGTGGACGTTCTGCCTCTTTTCCTATGCTTTCAATGCAATTCCAGTCTACCTCCTGAAATCGGTTTCCTGCAATTCTGCCCCGCTTTCAAGTCCTCTTGGCAGCCTTACTTCAGTATATTTTTGGACGATAGCTGTCATTTATAACTCTGCAGGTTTGTGAATTACAGTGCCCCTGAGCTCCTTTCTTCAACTCGCTTTCTTGTGAGCTGGCCGAAACACCGCAGGATGGCTTCAGGCCCTAATCTGGTTCTGGCACGGAACGCTGAGCCTTTGGTTATTTCCTCTTCCTGGTGGGAAATGAGAGTTAAATTTGCCTGTCCAGACACCTCCAGCTAGTCTCTCATTGGTTCTCGCTATTCCTGTTCATCTTCTGCAGAAATTGCAAACTGGGCCAAACAGGAGGTTAAAGGGACTGACTCTCCAAGTCGGGAGAGTGTTAGTAAAGCGTCTGGAATGTTGCACCCGAGTACCAGGGGAGGAAAACTGAGACATATTTGAACACGTTTCCCGATCATATGGTTGATCATACTCTAGGTTCCACATGCATGTTTTAGCTGAAGGAAGAATACCTTAAACCTGGAGAGTTGAGACCCGTGGAATGGGTACCATGCAATATGACTTCAAAGGGTCTTCATTTGCTCACCGAACCTCTCCAATCCTATCACTGCTGCGTTTATGCCCCTGTACACACGCTTGATTCTCTTTTGGAGACATAGCAATCCATAGGTTTTAAGATACTTACTAGTCAGGTACATTCTTAGGCGTTTAATATGGGGTGTTGAGTCCATTTCGTTGAGCAAGGAGTAGCTCTTGTCTATTCCATATTTGGCTTAAGGAACTTTATCTGTGCTCATTTCAATCTCTGGTTTTATGCAGCACCCCAACTCACCTCTCCCCTTAAGCAAGCATAAGTTGGTTTTCTAAATTTGAGACCCTGTTCTGTTTTGGAATTCAGTTCCTGTGTAGCCAAGTTTACATTCCGTGTATTAGTGATATCTTATGATGTTTCTTTTTCTGTGCGACTTATTTCAGTTAGAATCATCGTACCTGAATCCACTCATTATGCTGCTACGGGCCTGATGACATAGATTTCATTGCTGAGTGATATTGCATTGTACGTAAGTACCACAACTTCTTTATCCATTTTTCGCTTTCTGTGATATTGAACTTGTACCGTAAATGAGGTTCTTGTAAACAGAGCCGTCCCAAACTTTGGGGTGGCTGTGTCTTTTTGATTTTAATTTCCCTAAGCTATAGGACCATAAGTGGAAGTGCCCTAGGCTCTGTTGCTTTGTTTTTTAGATGTTTCAGGAAACACCATACACTTCTCCAGAGTGGCTGTTGGCAATTTACATCCCGCCCATCAGCATAACAAGGTTCCCAGTTCTCCATGGCCTGTCCTGCCTTTCTGGATTTTACACTTTTTTCAGATGGCCCTTTTGACCGGGGGGCAGTGAGACTTCATTGTAGTGCAGATTTCCTTTGCAAGCTTGCTTGGTTGGCCAAAAAGTGCGTATGCGTTTTTTCCTGAATATATTCAGGAAAAAACGCATATGCCCTTTTTGGCCAAGTGCATCATTGTGGACGTTCTGCCTCTTTTCCTATGCTTTCAATGCAATTCCAGTCTACCTCCTGAAATCGGTTTCCTGCAATTCTGCCCCGCTTTCAAGTCCTCTTGGCAGCCTTACTTCAATATATTTTTGGACGATAGCTGTCATTTATAACTCTGCAGGTTTGTGAATTACAGTGCCCCTGAGCTCCTTTCTTCAACTCGCTTTCTTGTGAGCTGGCCGCAACACCGCAGGATTGCTTCAGGTCCTAGTGTGGTTCCGGCATGGCACGCTGAGCCTTTGGTTAATTCCTCTTCCTGGTGGGACACGAGAGTTAAATTTGCCCATCCAGACACCTCCAGCTAGTCTCCCATTGGTTCTCCCTATTCCTGTTCGTCTTACACAGAAATTGCAAACTGGGCCAAACAGGAGGTTAAAGGCACTGACTCTCCAAGTGGGGAGAGTGTTAGTAAAGCGTCTGGAATGTTGCACCCGAGTACCAGGGCATGAAAACTGAGACACATTTGAACACGTTTCCCGATCACACGGTGGATCATACTCTGGGTTCCACATGCATGTTTTAGCTGAAGGAAGAATCCCTTAAACCTGGAGAGTTGAGACCCATGGAATGGGTACCATGCAATATGACTTCAAAGGGTCTGCATTTGCTCACCGAACATCACCAATCCTATCACTGCTGCGTTATGCCACTGTACACACGCTTGATTCTCTTTTGGAGACATATAAATCCATAGGTTTTAAGATTCTTACTAGTCAGGTATATTCTTAGGCGATTAATATGGGGTGTTGAGTCCACTTCATTGAGCAAGGAGTAGCTCTTGTCTATTACATATTTGGCTTATGGAATGGTATCTGTGCTAATTTCAATCTCTGGTTTTATGCAGCACCCCAAGTCACCTTTCCCCTTAAGCAAGCATAAGTTGGTTTTCTAAATTTGAGACCCAGTTCTGTTCTGTAATTCAGTTCCTGTGTAGCTAAGTTTACATTCCATGTATTACTGATATCTTATGATGTTTCTTTTCCTGTGTGACCTATTTCAGTTAGAATCATCATACCTGAATCCACTCATTGTGCTGCTAAGGGCCTGATGACATAGATTTCATTGCTGAGTGATATTGCTTTGTAAGTAAATACCACAAGTTCTTTATCCATTTTTCACTTTCTGCGATGTTGAACTTGTACTGTAAACGAAGTTCTTGTAAACAGAGCCCTTCCAAACTTTGGGCTGGCTGTGTCTTTTTGAGTTTAATTTCCCTAAGCTATAGGACCATAAGTGGAAGTGCCCTAGGCTCTGTTGCTTTGTTTTTTAGATGTTTCAGGAAACACCATACACTTCTTCCGAGTGTCTGTTGGCAATTTACATCCCGCCCATCAGCATAACAAGGCTCCCAGTTCTCCATGGCCTGTCCTGCCTTTCTGGATTTTACACTTTTTTCAGATGGCCCTTTTGACCGGGGGGAAGTGAGACTTCATTGTAGTGCAGATTTCCTTTGCAAGCTTGCTTGGTTGGCCAAAAAGGGCGTATGCTTTTTTTCCTGAATATATTCAGGAAAAAACACATACGCCCTTTTTGGCCAAGTGCATCATTGTGGACGTTCTGCCTCTTTTCCTATGCTTTCAATGCAATTCCAGTCTACCTCCTGAAATCGGTTTCCTGCAATTCTGCCCCGCTTTCAAGTCCTCTTGGCAGCCTTACTTCAGTATATTTTTTGACGATAGCTGTCATTTATAACTCTGCAGGTTTGTGAATTACAGTGCCCCTGAGCTCCTTTCTTCAACTCGCTTTCTTGTGAGCTGGCCGAAACACCGCAGGATGGCTTCAGGCCCTAATCTGGTTCTGGCACGGAATGCTGAGCCTTTGGTTATTTCCTCTTCCTGGTGGGAAATGAGAGTTAAATTTGCCTGTCCAGACACCTCCAGCTAGTCTCTCATTGGTTCTCGCTATTCCTGTTCATCTTCTGCAGAAATTGCAAACTGGGCCAAACAGGAGGTTAAAGGGACTGACTCTCCAAGTCGGGAGAGTGTTAGTAAAGCGTCTGGAATGTTGCACCCGAGTACCAGGGGAGGAAAACTGAGACATATTTGAACACGTTTCCCGATCATATGGTTGATCATACTCTAGGTTCCACATGCATGTTTTAGCTGAAGGAAGAATACCTTAAACCTGGAGAGTTGAGACCCGTGGAATGGGTACCATGCAATATGACTTCAAAGGGTCTTCATTTGCTCACCGAACCTCTCCAATCCTATCACTGCTGCGTTTATGCCCCTGTACACACGCTTGATTCTCTTTTGGAGACATATAAATCCATAGGTTTTAAGATACTTACTAGTCAGGTACATTCTTAGGCGTTTAATATGGGGTGTTGAGTCCATTTCGTTGAGCAAGGAGTAGCTCTTGTCTATTCCATATTTGGCTTAAGGAACTTTATCTGTGCTCATTTGAATCTCTGCTTTTATGCAGCACCCCAACTCACCTTTCCCCTTAAGCAAGCATAAGTTGGTTTTCTAAATTTGAGACCCTGTTCTGTTTTGGAATTCAGTTCCTGTGTAGCCAAGTTTATATTCCGTGTATTAGTGATATCTTATGATGTTTCTTTTTCTGTGCGACTTATTTCACTTAGAATCATCGTACCTGAATCCACTCATTATGCTGCTACGGGCCTGATGACATAGATTTCATTGCTGAGTGATATTGCATTGTACGTAAGTACCACAACTTCTTTATCCATTTTTCGCTTTCTGTGATATTGAACTTGTACCGTAAATGAGGTTCTTGTAAACAGAGCCGTCCCAAACTTTGGGGTGGCTGTGTCTTTTTGATTTTAATTTCCCTAAGCTATAGGACCATAAGTGGAAGTGCCCTAGGCTCTGTTGCTTTGTTTTTTAGATGTTTCAGGAAACACCATACACTTCTCCAGAGTGGCTGTTGGCAATTTACATCCCGCCCATCAGCATAACAAGGTTCCCAGTTCTCCATGGCCTGTCCTGCCTTTCTGGATTTTACACTTTTTTCAGATGGCCCTTTTGACCGGGGGGCAGTGAGACTTCATTGTAGTGCAGATTTCCTTTGCAAGCTTGCTTGGTTGGCCAAAAAGGGCGTATGCGTTTTTTCCTGAATATATTCAGGAAAAAACGCATACGCCCTTTTTGGCCAAGTGCATCATTGTGGACGTTCTGCCTCTTTTCCTATGCTTTCAATGCAATTCCAGTCTACCTCCTGAAATCGGTTTCCTGCAATTCTGCCCCGCTTTCAAGTCCTCTTGGCAGCCTTACTTCAATATATTTTTGGACGATAGCTGTCATTTATAACTCTGCAGGTTTGTGAATTACAGTGCCCCTGAGCTCCTTTCTTCAACTCGCTTTCTTGTGAGCTGGCCGCAACACCGCAGGATTGCTTCAGGTCCTAGTGTGGTTCCGGCATGGCACGCTGAGCCTTTGGTTAATTCCTCTTCCTGGTGGGACACGAGAGTTAAATTTGCCCATCCAGACACCTCCAGCTAGTCTCCCATTGGTTCTCCCTATTCCTGTTCGTCTTACACAGAAATTGCAAACTGGGCCAAACAGGAGGTTAAAGGCACTGACTCTCCAAGTGGGGAGAGTGTTAGTAAAGCGTCTGGAATGTTGCACCCGAGTACCAGGGCATGAAAACTGAGACACATTTGAACACGTTTCCCGATCACACGGTGGATCATACTCTGGGTTCCACATGCATGTTTTAGCTGAAGGAAGAATCCCTTAAACCTGGAGAGTTGAGACCCATGGAATGGGTACCATGCAATATGACTTCAAAGGGTCTGCATTTGCTCACCGAACATCACCAATCCTATCACTGCTGCGTTATGCCACTGTACACACGCTTGATTCTCTTTTGGAGACATATAAATCCATAGGTTTTAAGATTCTTACTAGTCAGGTATATTCTTAGGCGATTAATATGGGGTGTTGAGTCCACTTCATTGAGCAAGGAGTAGCTCTTGTCTATTACATATTTGGCTTATGGAATGGTATCTGTGCTAATTTCAATCTCTGGTTTTATGCAGCACCCCAAGTCACCTTTCCCCTTAAGCAAGCATAAGTTGGTTTTCCACATTTGAGACCCTGTTCTCTTTTGTAATTCAGTTCCTGTGTAGCCAAGTTTACATTCCATGTAGTAGTGATATCTTATGATGTTTCATTTTCTGTGCGACTTATTTCACTTAGAATCATCGTACCTGAATCCACTCATTATGCTGCTACGGGCCTGATGACATAGATTTCATTGCTGAGTGATATTGCATTGTACATAAGTAGCACAACCTCTTTATCCATTTTTCATGTTCTGTGATATTGAACTTGTACTGTAAACGAGGTTCTTGTAAACAGAGCCTTCCCAAACTTTGGGGTGGCTGTGTCTTTTTGATTTTAATTTCCCGAAGCTATAGGACCATAAGTGGAAGTGCCCTAGGCTCTGTTGCTTTGTTTCTTAGATGTTTCAGGAAACACCATACACTTCTCCAGAGTGGCTGTTGGCAATTTACATCCCGCCCATCAGCATAACAAGGCTCCCAGTTCTCCATGGCCTGTCCTGCCTTTCTGGATTTTACACTTTTTTCAGATGGCCCTTTTGACCGGGGGGCAGTGAGACTTCATTGTAGTGCAGATTTCCTTTGCAAGCTTGCTTGGTTGGCCAAAAAGGGCGTATGCGTTTTTTCCTGAATATATTCAGGAAAAAACGCATACGCCCTTTTTGGCCAAGTGCATCATTGTGGACGTTCTGCCTCTTTTCCTATGCTTTACATGCAATTCCAGTCTACCTCCTGAAATCGGTTTCCTGCAATTCTGCCCCGCTTTCAAGTCCTCTTGGCAGCCTTACTTTAGTATATTTTTTGATGATAGCTGTCATTTATAACTCTGCAGGTTTGTGAATTACAGTGCCCCTGAGCTCCTTTCTTCAACTCGATTTCTTGTGAGCTGGCCGCAACACCGCAGGATGGCTTCATGCCCTAATCTGGTTCCGGCACGGCACGCTGAGCCTTTGGTTAATTCCTCTTCCTGGTGGGAAATGAGAGTTAAATTTGCCCATCCAGACACCTCCAGCTAGTCTCTCATTTGTTCTCGCTATTCCTGTTCATCTTCCGCTGAAATTGCAAACTGGGCCAAACAGGAGGTTAAAGGGACTGACTCTCCAAGTCGGGAGAGTGTTAGTAAAGCGTCTGGAATGTTGCACCCGAGTACCAGGGTACGAAAACTGAGACATATTTGAACACGTCTCCCGATCACATGGTTGATCATACTCTAGGTTCCACATGCATGTTTTAGCTGAAGGAAGAAAACCTTAAACCTTTGTAGTTGAGACCCGTGGAATGGGTACCATGCAATATGACTTCAAAGGGTCTTCATTTGCTCACCGAACCTCTCCAATCCTATCACTGCTGCTTTTATGCCCCTCTACACATGCTTGATTCTCTTTCGGAGACATAGCAATCCATAGGGTTTAAGATACTTAAGAGTCAGGCACATTCTTAGGCGTTTAATATGCGGTGTTGAGTCCATTTCGTTGAGCAAGGAGTAGCTCTTGTCTATTCCATATTTGGCTTAAGGAACTTTATCTGTGCTCATTTCAATCTCTTGTTTTATGCAGCACCCCAACTCACCTTTCCCCTTAAGCAAGCATAAGTTGGTTTTCTAAATTTGAGACCCTGTTCTGTTTTGGAATTCAGTTCCTGTGTAGCCAAGTTTACATTCCGTGTATTAGTGATATCTCATGATGTTTCTTTTTCTGTGTGACTTATTTCAGTTAGAATCATCGTACCTGAATCCACTCACTGTGCTGCTAAGGGCCTGATGACATAGATTTCATTGCTGAGTGATATTGCTTTGTAAGTAAATACCACAACTTCTTTATCCATTTTTCACTTTCTGCGATGTTGAACTTGTACTGTAAACAAGGTTCTTGTAAACAGAGCCGTTCCAAACTTTGGGGTGGCTGTGTCTTTTTGATTTTAATTTCCCTAAGCTATAGGACCGTAAGTGGAAGTGCCCTAGGCTCTGTTGCTTTGTTTCTTAGATGTTTCAGGAAACACCATACACTTCTCCCGAGTGTCTGTTGGCAATTTACATCCCGCCCATCAGCATAACAAGGCTCCCAGTTCTCCATGGCCTGTCCTGCCTTTCTGGATTTTACACTTTTTTCAGATGGCCCTTTTGACCGGGGGGAAGTGAGACTTCATTGTAGTGCAGATTTCCTTTGCAAGCTTGCTTGGTTGGCCAAAAAGGGCGTATGCGTTTTTTCCTGAATATATTCAGGAAAAAACGCATACGCCCTTTTTGGCCAAGTGCATCATTGTGGACGTTCTGCCTCTTTTCCTATGCTTTCAATGCAATTCCAGTCTACCTCCTGAAATCGGTTTCCTGCAATTCTGCCCCGCTTTCAAGTCCTCTTGGCAGCCTTACTTCAGTATATTTTTGGACGATAGCTGTCATTTATAACTCTGCAGGTTTGTGAATTACAGTGCCCCTGAGCTCCTTTCTTCAACTCGCTTTCTTGTGAGCTGGCCGCAACACCGCAGGATGGCTTCTGGCCCTAATCTGGTTCCGGCACGGCACGCTGAGCCTTTGGTTAATTCCTCTTCCTGGTGGGAAATGAGAGTTAAATTTGCCCGTCCAGACACCTCCAGCTAGTCTCTCATTGGTTCTCGCTATTCCTGTTCATCTTCCGCTGAAATTGCAAACTGGGCCAAACAGGAGGTTAAAGGGACTGACTCTCCAAGTCGGGAGCGTGTTAGTAAAGCGTCTGGAATGTTGCACCCGAGTACCAGGGTACGAAAACTGAGACATATTTGAACACGTCTCCCGATCACATGGTTAATCATACTCTAGGTTCCACATGCATGTTTTAGCTGAAGGAAGAATACCTTAAACGTGGATAGTTGAAACCCGTGGAATGGGTACCATGCAATATGACTTCAAAGGGTCTTCATTTGCTCACCGAACCTCTCCAATCCTATCACTGCTGCGTTTATGCCCCTGTACACATGCTTGATTCTCTTTCGGAGACATAGCAATCCATAGGTTTTAAGATACTTACTAGTCAGGTACATTCTTAGGCGTTTAATACGGGGTGTTGAGTCCATTTCGTTGAGCAAGGAGTAGCTCTTGTGTATTCCATATTTGGCTTAAGGAACTTTATCTGTGCTCATTTCAATCTCTGGTTTTATGCAGCACCCCAACTCACCTTTCCCCTTAAGCAAGCATAAGTTGGTTTTCTAAATTTGAGACCCTGTTCTGTTCTGTAATTCAGTTCCTGTGTAGCCAAGTTTACATTCCGTGTATTACTGATATCTTATGATGTTTCTTTTTCTGTGTGACTTATTTCAGTTAGAATCATCATACCTGAATCCACTCATTGTGCTGCTAAGGGCCTGATGACATAGATTTCATTGTTGAGTGATATTGCTTTGTAAGTAAATACCACAACTTCTTTATCCATTTTTTACTTTCTGCGATGTTGAACTTGTACTGTAAACGAGGTTCTTGTAAACAGAGCCGTTCCAAACTTTGGGGTGGCTGTGTCTTTTTGATTTTAATTTCCTAAGCTATAGGACCATAAGTGGAAGTGCCCTAGGCTCTGTTGCTTTGTTTCTTAGATGTTTCAGGCAACACCATACACTTCTCCCGAGTGTCTGTTGGCAATTTACATCCCGCCCATCAGCATAACAAGGCTCCCAGTTCTCCATGGCCTGTCCTGCCTTTCTGGATTTTACACTTTTTTCAGATGGCCCTTTTGACCGGGGGGAAGTGAGACTTCATTGTAGTGCAGATTTCCTTTGCAAGCTTGCTTGGTTGGCCAAAAAGGGCGTATGCGTTTTTTCCTGAATATATTCAGGAAAAAACGCATACGCCCTTTTTGGCCAAGTGCATCATTGTGGACGTTCTGCCTCTTTTCCTATGCTTTCAATGCAATTCCAGTCTACCTCCTGAAATCGGTTTCCTGCAATTCTGCCCCGCTTTCAAGTCCTCTTGGCAGCCTTACTTCAGTATATTTTTGGACGATAGCTGTCATTTATAACTCTGCAGGTTTGTGAATTACAGTGCCCCTGAGCTCCTTTCTTCAACTCGCTTTCTTTTGAGCTGGCCGCAACACCGCAGGATGGCTTCAGGCCCTAATCTGGTTCCGGCACGGCACACTGAGCCTTTGGTTATTTCCTCTTCCTGGTGGGAAATGAGAGTTAAATTTGCCCGTCCAGACACCTCCAGCTAGTCTCTCATTGGTTCTCGCTATTCCTGTTCATCTTCCGCTGAAATTGCAAACTGGGCCAAACAGGAGGTTAAAGGGACTGACTCTCCAAGTCGGGAGAGTGTTAGTAAAGCGTCTGGAATGTTGCACCCGAGTACCAGGGTACGAAAACTGAGACATATTTGAACACGTCTCCCGATCACATGGTTGATCATACTCTAGGTTCCACATGCATGTTTTAGCTGAAGGAAGAATACCTTAAACCTGGGTAGTTGAGACCCGTGGAATGGGTACCATGCAATAAGACTTCAAAGGGTCTTCATTTGCTCACCGAACCTCTCCAATCCTATCACTGCTGCGTTTATGCCCCTGTACACATGCTTGATTCTCTTTCGGAGACATAGCAATCCATAGGTTTTAAGATACTTACTAGTCAGGTACATTCTTAGGCGTTTAATATGCGGTGTTGAGTCCATTTCGTTGAGCAAGGAGTAGCTCTTGTCTATTCCATATTTGGCTTAAGGAACTTTATCTGTGCTCATTTCAATCTCTTGTTTGATGCAGCACCCCAACTCACCTTTCCCCTTAAGCAAGCATAAGTTGGTTTTCTAAATTTGAGACCCTGTTCTGTTTTGGAATTCAGTTCCTGTGTAGCCAAGTTTACATTCCGTGTATTAGTGATATCTTATGATGTTTCTTTTTCTGTGTGACTTATTTCAGTTAGAATCATCGTACCTGAATCCACTCACTGTGCTGCTAAGGGCCTGATGACATAGATTTCATTGCTGAGTGATATTGCTTTGTAAGTAAATACCACAACTTCTTTATCCATTTTTCACTTTCTGCGATGTTGAACTTGTACTGTAAACGAGGTTCTTGTAAACAGAGCCGTTCCAAACTTTGGGGTGGCTGTGTCTTTTTGATTTTAATTTCCCTAAGCTATAGGACCATAAGTGGAAGTGCCCTAGGCTCTGTTGCTTTGTTTCTTAGATGTTTCAGGAAACACCATACACTTCTCCCGAGTGTCTGTTGGCAATTTACATCCCGCCCATCAGCATAACAAGGCTCCCAGTTCTCCATGGCCTGTCCCGCCTTTGTGGATTTTACACTTTTTTCAGATGGCCCTTTTGACCGGGGGAAGTGAGACTTCATTGTAGTGCAGATTTCCTTTGCAAGCTTGCTTGGTTGGCCAAAAAGGGCGTATGCGTTTTTTCCTGAATATATTCAGGAAAAAACGCATACGCCCTTTTTGGCCAAGTGCATCATTGTGGACGTTCTGCCTCTTTTCCTATGCTTTCAATGCAATTCCAGTCTACCTCCTGAAATCGGTTTCCTGCAATTCTGCCCCGCTTTCAAGTCCTCTTGGCAGCCTTACTTCAGTATATTTTTGGACGATAGCTGTCATTTATAACTCTGCAGGTTTGTGAATTACAGTGCCCCTGAGCTCCTTTCTTCAACTCGCTTTCTTGTGAGCTGGCCGCAACACCGCAGGATGGCTTCTGGCCCTAATCTGGTTCCGGCACGGCACGCTGAGCCTTTGGTTAATTCCTCTTCCTGGTGGGAAATGAGAGTTAAATTTGCCCGTCCAGACACCTCCAGCTAGTCTCTCATTGGTTCTCGCTATTCCTGTTCATCTTCCGCTGAAATTGCAAACTGGGCCAAACAGGAGGTTAAAGGGACTGACTCTCCAAGTCGGGAGAGTGTTAGTAAAGCGTCTGGAATGTTGCACCCGAGTACCACGGTACGAAAACTGAGACATATTTGAACACGTCTCCCGATCACATGGTTAATCATACTCTAGGTTCCACATGCATGTTTTAGCTGAAGGAAGAATACCTTAAACGTGGATAGTTGAAACCCGTGGAATGGGTACCATGCAATATGACTTCAAAGGGTCTTCATTTGCTCACCGAACCTCTCCAATCCTATCACTGCTGCGTTTATTCCCCTGTACACATGCTTGATTCTCTTTCGGAGACATAGCAATCCATAGGTTTTAAGATACTTACTAGTCAGGTACATTCTTAGGCGTTTAATATGGGGTGTTGAGTCCATTTCGTTGAGCAAGGAGTAGCTCTTGTCTATTCCATATTTGGCTTAAGGAACTTTATCTGTGCTCATTTCAATCTCTGGTTTTATGCAGCACCCCAGCTCACCTTTCCCCTTAAGCAAGCATAAGTTGGTTTTCTAAATTTGAGACCCTGTTCTGTTTTGGAATTCAGTTCCTGTGTAGCCAAGTTTACATTCCGTGTATTACTGATATCTTATGATGTTTCTTTTTCTGTGTGACTTATTTCAGTCAGAATCATCGTACCTGAATCCACTCATTGTGCTGCTAAGGGCCTGATGACATAGATTTCATTGCTGAGTGATATTGCTTTGTAAGTAAATACCACAACTTCTTTATCCATTTTTCACTTTCTGCGATGTTGAACTTGTACTGTAAACGAGGTTCTTGTAAACAGAGGCGTCCCAAACTTTGGGGTGGCTGTGTGTTTTTGATTTTAATTTCCCTAAGCTATAGGACCATAAGTGGAAGTGCCCTAGGCTCTGTTGCTTTGTTTTTTAGATGTTTCAGGAAACACCATACACTTCTCCCGAGTGTCTGTTGGCAATTTACATCCCGCCCATCAGCATAACAAGGCTCCCAGTTCTCCATGGCCTGTCCTGCCTTTCTGGATTTTACACTTTTTTCAGATGGCCCTTTTGACCGGGGGGAAGTGAGACTTCATTGTAGTGCAGATTTCCTTTGCAAGCTTGCTTGGTTGGCCAAAAAGGGCGTATGCGTTTTTTCCTGAATATATTCAGGAAAAAACGCATACGCCCTTTTTGGCCAAGTGCATCATTGTGGACGTTCTGTCTCTTTTCCTATGCTTTACATGCAATTCCAGTCTACCTCCTGAAATCGGTTTCCTGCAATTCTGCCCCGCTTTCAAGTCCTCTTGGCAGCCTTACTTCAGTATATTTTTGGACGATAGCTGTCATTTATAACTCTGCAGGTTTGTGAATTACAGTGCCCCTGAGCTCCTTTCTTCAACTCGCTTTCTTGTGACCTGGCCGCAACACCGCAGGATGGCTTCTGGCCCTAATCTGGTTCCGGCACGGCACGCTGAGCCTTTGGTTAATTCCTCTTCCTGGTGGGAAATGAGAGTTAAATTTGCCCGTCCAGACACCTCCAGCTAGTCTCTCATTGGTTCTCGCTATTCCTGTTCATCTTCCGCAGAAATTGCAAACTGGGCCAAACAGGAGGTTAAAGGGACTGACTCTCCAAGTGGGGAGAGTGTTAGTAAAGCGTCTGGAATGTTGCACCCGAGTACCAGGGTACGAAAACTGAGACATATTTGAACACGTCTCCCGATCACATGGTTGATCATACTCTAGGTTCCACATGCATGTTTTAGCTGAAGGAAGAATACCTTAAACCTGGGTAGTTGAAACCCATGGAATGGGTACCATGCAATATGACTTCAAACGGTCTTCATTTGCTCACCGAACCTCTCCAATCCTATCACTGCTGCGTTTATGCCCCTGTACACATGCTTGATTCTCTTTCGGAGACATAGCAATCCATAGGTTTTAAGATACTTACTAGTCAGGTACATTCTTAGGCGTTTAATATGGGGTGTTGAGTCCATTTCGTTGAGCAAGGAGTAGCTCTTGTCTATTCCATATTTGGCTTAAGGAACTTTATCTGTGCTCATTTCAATCTCTGGTTTTATGCAGCACCCCAACTCACCTTTCCCCTTAAGCAAGCATAAGTTGGTTTTCTAAATTTGAGACCCTGTTCTGTTTTGGAATTCAGTTCCTGTGTAGCCAAGTTTACATTCCGTGTATTAGTGATATCTTATGATGTTTCTTTTTCTGTGTGACTTATTTCAGTTAGAATCATCGTACCTGAATCCACTCATTATGCTGCTACGGGCCTGATGACATAGATTTCATTGCTGAGTGATACTGCATTGTACGTAAGTACCACAAGTTCTTTATCCATTTTCCACTTTCTGTGATATTGAACTTGTACGGTAAACGAGGTTCTTGTAAACAGAGGCGTCCCAAACTTTGGGGTGGCTGCATCTTTTTGATTTTAATTCCCCTAAGCTATAGGACCATAAGTGGAAGTGCCCTAGGCTCTGTTGCTTTGTTTTTTAGATGTTTCAGGAAACACCATACACTTCTCCCGAGTGTCTGTTGGCAATTTACATCCCGCCCATCAGCATAACAAGGCTTCCAGTTCTCCATGGCCTGTCCTGCCTTTCTGGATTTTACACTTTTTTCAGATGACCCTTTTGACCGGGGGGAAGTGAGACTTCATTGTAGTGCAGATTTCCTTTGCAAGCTTGCTTGGTTGGCCAAAAAGGGTGTATGCGTTTTTTCCTGAATATATTTAGGAAAAAACGCATACGCCCTTTTTGGCCAAGTGCATCATTGTGGACGTTCTGCCTCTTTTCGTATGCTTTCAATGCAATTCCAGTCTACCTCCTGAAATCGGTTTCCTGCAATTCTGCCCCGCTTTCAAGTCCTCTTGGCAGCCTTACTTCAGTATATTTTTGGACGATATCTGTCATTTATAACTCTGCAGGTTTGTGAATTACAGTGCCCCTGAGCTCCTTTCTTCAACTCGCTTTCTTGTGAGCTGGCCGCAACACCGCAGGATGGCTTCAGGCCCTAATCTGGTTCCGGCACGGCACGCTGAGCCTTTGGTTATTTCCTCTTCCTGGTGGGAAATGAGAGTTAAATTTGCCCGTCCAGACACCTCCAGCTAGTCTCTCATTGGTTCTCGCTATTCCTGTTCATCTTCCGCAGAAATTGCAAACTGGGTCAAACAGGAGGTTAAAGGGACTGACTCTCCAAGTCGGGAGAGTGTTAGTAAAGCGTCTGGAATGTTGCACCCGAGTACCAGGGGAGGAAAACTGAGACATATTTGAACACGTCTCCCGATCACATGGTTGATCATACTCTAGGTTCCACATGCATGTTTTAGCTGAAGGAAGAATACCTTAAACCTGGGTAGTTGAAACCCATGGAATGGTACCATGCAATATGACTTCAAACGGTCTTCATTTGCTCACCGAACCTCTCCAATCCTATCACTGCTGCGTTTATGCCCCTGTACAAACGCTTGATTCTCTTTTGGAGACATAGCAATCCATAGGTTTTAAGATACTTACTAGTCAGGTACATTCTTAGGCGTTTAATATGCGGTGTTGAGTCCATTTCGTTGAGCAAGGAGTAGCTCTTGTCTATTCCATATTTGGCTTAAGGAACTTTATCTGTGCTCATTTGAATCTCTGGTTTTATGCAGCACCCCAACTCACCTTTACCCTTAAGCAAGCATAAGTTGGTTTTCTAAATTTGAGACCCTGTTCTGTTCTGTAATTCAGTTCCTGTGTAGCTAAGTTTACATTCCATGTATTACTGATATCTTATGATGTTTCTTTTCCTGTGTGACTTATTTCAGTTAGAATCATCATACCTGAATCCACTCATTGTGCTGCTAAGGGCCTGATGACATAGATTTCATTGCTGAGTGATATTGCTTTGTAAGTAAATACCACAAGTTCTTTATCCATTTTTCACTTTCTGCGATGTTGAACTTGTACTGTAAACGAAGTTCTTGTAAACAGAGCCGTTCCAAACTTTGGGCTGGCTGTGTCTTTTTGAGTTTAATTTCCCTAAGCTATAGGACCATAAGTGGAAGTGCCCTAGGCTCTGTTGCTTTGTTTTTTAGATGTTTCAGGAAACACCATACACTTCTCCCGAGTGTCTGTTGGCAATTTACATCCCGCCCATCAGCATAACAAGGCTCCCAGTTCTCCATGGCCTGTCCTGCCTTTCTGGATTTTACACTTTTATCAGATGGCCCGTTTGACCGGGGGGACGTGAGACTTCATTGTAGTGCAGATTTCCTTTGCAAGCTTGCTTGGTTGGCCAAAAAGGGCGTATGCGTTTTTTCCTGAATATATTCAGGAAAAAACGCATACGCCCTTTTTGGCCAAGTGCATCATTGTGGACGTTCTGTCTCTTTTCCTATGCTTTCAATGCAATTCCAGTCTACCTCCTGAAATCGGTTTCCTGCAATTCTGCCCCGCTTTCAAGTCCTCTTGGCAGCCTTACTTCAGTATATTTTTGGACGATAGCTGTCATTTATAACTCTGCAGGTTTGTGAATTACAGTGCCCCTGAGCTCCTTTCTTCAACTCGCTTTCTTGTGACCTGGCCGCAACACCGCAGGATGGCTTCAGGCCCTAATCTGGTTCCGGCACGGCACGCTGAGCCTTTGGTTAATTCCTCTTCCTGGTGGGAAATGAGAGTTAAATTTGCCCGTCCAGACACCTCCAGCTAGTCTCTCATTGGTTCTCGCTATTCCTGTTCATCTTCCGCAGAAATTGCAAACTGGGCCAAACAGGAGGTTAAAGGGACTGACTCTCCAAGTAGGGAGAGTGTTAGTAAAGCGTCTGGAATGTTGCACCCGAGTACCAGGGTACGAAAACTGAGACATATTTGAACACGTTTCCCGATCACACGGTTGATCATACTCTGGGTTCCACATGCATGTTTTAGCTGAAGGAAGAATACCTTAAACCTGGAGAGTTGAGACCCGTGGAATGGGTACCATGCAATATGACTTCAAAGGGTCTTCATTTGCTCACCGAACCTCTCCAATCCTATCACTGCTGCGTTTATGCCCCTGTACACACGCTTGATTCTCTTTTGGAGACATAGCAATCCATAGGTTTTAAGATACTTACTAGTCAGGTACATTCTTAGGCGTTTAATATGCGGTGTTGAGTCCATTTCGTTGAGCAAGGAGTAGCTCTTGTCTATTCCATATTTGGCTTAAGGAACTTTATCTGTGCTCATTTGAATCTCTGGTTTTATGCAGCACCCCAACTCACCTTTACCCTTAAGCAAGCATAAGTTGGTTTTCTAAATTTGAGACCCTGTTCTGTTCTGTAATTCAGTTCCTGTGTAGCTAAGTTTACATTCCATGTATTACTGATATCGTATGATGTTTCTTTTCCTGTGTGACTTATTTCAGTTAGAATCATCATACCTGAATCCACTCATTGTGCTGCTAAGGGCCTGATGACATAGATTTCATTGCTGAGTGATATTGCTTTGTAAGTAAATACCACAAGTTCTTTATCCATTTTTCACTTTCTGCGATGTTGAACTTGTACTGTAAACGAAGTTCTTGTAAACAGAGCCGTTCCAAACTTTGGGCTGGCTGTGTCTTTTTGAGTTTAATTTCCGTAAGCTATAGGACCATAAGTGGAAGTTCCCTAGGCTCTGTTGCTTTGTTTTTTAGATGTTTCAGGAAACACCATACACTTCTCCCGAGTGTCTGTTGGCAATTTACATCCCGCCCATCAGCATAACAAGGCTCCCAGTTCTCCATGGCCTGTCCTGCCTTTCTGGATTTTATACTTTTTTCAGATGGCCCTTTTGACCGGGGGGAAGTGAGACTTCATTGTAGTGCAGATTTCCTTTGCAAGCTTGCTTGGTTGGCCAAAAAGGGCGTATGCTTTTTTTCCTGAATATATTCAGGAAAAAACGCATACGCCCTTTTTGGCCAAGTGCATCATTGTGGACGTTCTGCCTCTTTTCCTATGCTTTCAATGCAATTCCAGTCTACCTCCTGAAATCGGTTTCCTGCAATTCTGCCCCGCTTTCAAGTCCTCTTGGCAGCCTTACTTCAGTATATTTTTGGACGATAGCTGTCATTTATAACTCTGCAGGTTTGTGAATTACAGTGCCCCTGAGCTCCTTTCTTCAACTCGCTTTCTTGTGAGCTGGCCGAAACACCGCAGGATGGCTTCAGGCCCTAATCTGGTTCCGGCATGGCACGCTGAGCCTTTGGTTAGTTCCTCTTCCTGGTGGGAAATGAGAGTTAAATTTGCCCGTCCAGACACCTCCAGCTAGTCTCTCATTGGTTCTCACTATTCCTGTTCATCTTCCGCAGAAATTGCAAACTGGGCCAAACAGGAGGTTAAAGGGACTGACTCTCCAAGTCGGGAGAGTGTTAGTAAAGCGTCCGGAATGTTGCACCCAAGTACCAGGGGAGGAAAACTGAGACATATTTGAACACGTTTCCCGATCATATGGTTGATCATACTCTAGGTTCCACATGCATGTTTTAGCTGAAGGAAGAATACCTTAAACCTGGAGAGTTGAGACCCGTGGAATGGGTACCATGCAATATGACGTCAAAGGGTCTTCATTTGCTCACCGAACCTCTCGAATCCTATCACTGCTGCGTTTATGCCCCTGTACACATGCTTGATTCTCTTTCGGAGACATAGCAATCCATAGGTTTTAAGATACTTACTAGTCAGGTACATTCTTAGGCGTTTAATATGCGGTGTTGAGTCCATTTCGTTGAGCAAGGAGTAGCTCTTGTCTATTCCATATTTGGCTTAAGGAACTTTATCTGTGCTCATTTCAATCTCTGGTTTTATGCAGCACCCCAACTCACCTTTCCCCTTAAGCAAGCATAAGTTGGTTTTCTAAATTTGAGACCCTGTTCTGTTCTGTAATTCAGTTCCTGTGTAGCCAAGTTTACATTCCGTGTATTAGTGATATCTTATGATGTTTCTTTTTCTGTGTGACTTATTTCAGTTAGAATCATCATACCTGAATCCACTCATTGTGCTGCTACGGGCCTGATGACATAGAGTTCATTGCTGAGTGATATTGCTTTGTAAGTAAATACCACAAGTTCTTTATCCATTTTTCACTTTCTGCAATGTTGACCTTGTACTGTAAACGAGGTTCTTGTAAACAGAGCCGTTCCAAACTTTCGGGTGGCTGTGTCTTTTTGATTTTAATTTCCCTAAGCTATAGGACCATAAGTGGAAGTGCCCTAGGCTCTGTTGCTTTGTTTTTCAGATGTTTCAGGAAACACCATACACTTCCTCCGAGTGTCTGTTGGCAATTTACATCCCGCCCATCAGCATAACAAGGCTCCCAGTTCTCCATGGCCTGTCCTGCCTTTCTGGATTTTACACTTTTTTCAGATGGCCCTTTTGACCGGGGGGAAGTGAGACTTCATTGTAGTGCAGATTTCCTTTGCAAGCTTGCTTGGTTGACCAAAAAGGGCGTATGCGTTTTTTCCTGAATATATTCAGGAAAAAACGCATACGCCCTTTTTGGCCAAGTGCATCATTGTGGACGTTCTGCCTCTTTTCCTATGCTTTCAATGCAATTCCAGTCTACCTCCTGAAATCGGTTTCCTGCAATTCTGCCCCGCTTTCAAGTCCTCTTGGCAGCCTTACTTCAGTATATTTTTGGACGATAGCTGTCATTTGTAACTCTGCAGGTTCGTGAATTCCACTGCCCCTGAGCTGCTTTCTTCAACTCGCTTTCTTGTGAGCCGGCCGCAACACCGCTGGATGGCTTCAGGCCCTAATCTGGTTCTGGCACGGCACGCTGAGCCTTTGGTTATTTCCTCTTCCTGGTGGGAAATGAGAGTTAAATTTGCCTGTCCAGACACCTCCAGCTAGTCTCTCATTGGTTCTCGCTATTCCTGTTCATCTACCGCAGAATTTGCAAACTGGGCCAAACAGGAGATTAAAGGGACTGACTCTCCAAGTCGGGAGAGTGTTAGTAAAGCGTCTGGAATGTTGCACCCGAGTACCAGGGTACGAAAACTGAGACATATTTGAACACGTTTCCTGATCACACGGTTGATCATACTCTGGGTTCCACATGCATGTTTTAGCTGAAGGAAGAATACCTTAAACCTGGAGAGTTGAGACCCGTGGAATGGGTACCATGCAATATGACTTCAAAGGGTCTTCATTTGCTCACCGAACCTCTCCAATCCTATCACTGCTGCGTTTATGCCCCTGTACACACGCTTGATTCTCTTTTGGAGACATAGCAATCCATAGGTTTTAAGATACTTACTAGTCAGGTACATTCTTAGGCGTTTAATATGGGGTGTTGAGTCCATTTCGTTGAGCAAGGAGTAGCTCTTGTCTATTCCATATTTGGCTTAAGGAACTTTATCTGTGCTCATTTCAATCTCTGGTTTTATGCAGCACCCCAAGTCACCTTTCCCCTTAAGCAAGCATAAGTTGGTTTTCTAAATTTGAGACCCTCTTCTGTTTTGGAATTCAGTTCCTGTGTAGCCAAGTTTACATTCCGTGTATTACTGATATCTTATGATGTTTCTTTTTCTGTGTGACTTATTTCAGTTAGAATCATCGTACCTGAATCCACTCATTATGCTGCTACGGGCCTGATGACATAGATTTCATTGCTGAGTGATACTGCATTGTACGTAAGTACCACAAGTTCTTTATCCATTTTCCACTTTCTGTGATATTGAACTTGTACGGTAAACGAGGTTCTTGTAAACAGAGGCGTCCCAAACTTTGGGGTGGCTGTATCTTTTTGATTTTAATTCCCCTAAGCTATAGGACCATAAGTGGAAGTGCCCTAGGCTCTGTTGCTTTGTTTTTTAGATGTTTCAGGAAACACCATACACTTCTCCCGAGTGTCTGTTGGCAATTTACATCCCGCCCATCAGCATAACAAGGCTCCCAGTTCTCCATGGCCTGTCCTGCCTTTCTGGATTTTACACTTTTTTCAGATGGCCCGTTTGACCGGGGGGAAGTGAGACTTCATTGTAGTGCAGATTTCCTTTGCAAGCTTGCTTGCTTGGCCAAAAAGGGCGTATGCGTTTTTTCCTGAATATATTCAGGAAAAAACACATACGCCCTTTTTGGCCAAGTGCATCATTGTGGACGTTCTGCCTCTTTTCCTATGCTTTCAATGCAATTCCAGTCTACCTCCTGAAATCGGTTTCCTGCAATTCTGCCCCGCTTTCAAGTCCTCTTGGCAGCCTTACTTCAGTATATTTTTGGACGATAGCTGTCATTTATAACTCTGCAGGTTTGTGAATTACAGTGCCCCTGAGCTCCTTTCTTCAACTCGCTTTCTTGTGACCTGGCCGCAACACCGCAGGATGGCTTCAGGCCCTAATATGGTTCCGGCACGGCACGCTGAGCCTTTGGTTAATTCCTCTTCCTGGTGGGAAATGAGAGTTAAATTTGCCCGTCCAGACACCTCCAGCTAGTCTCTCATTGGTTCTCGCTATTCCTGTTCATCTTCTGCAGAAATTGCAAACTGGGCCAAACAGGAGGTTAAAGGGACTGACTCTCCAAGTCGGGAGAGTGTTAGTAAAGTGTCTGGAATGTTGCACCCGAGTACCAGGGTACGAAAACTGAGACATATTTGAACACGTCTCCCGATCACATGGTTGATCATACTCTAGGTTCCACATGCATGTTTTAGCTGAAGGAAGAATACCTTAAACCTGGGTAGTTGAAACCCATGGAATGGTACCATGCAATATGACTTCAAACGGTCTTCATTTGCTCACCGAACCTCTCCAATCCTATCACTGCTGCGTTTATGCCCCTGTACACATGCTTGATTCTCTTTCGGAGACATAGCAATCCATAGGTTTTAAGATACTTACTAGTCAGGTACATTCTTAGGCGTTTAATATGCGGTGTTGAGTCCATTTCGTTGAGCAAGGAGTAGCTCTTGTCTATTCCATATTTGGCTTAAGGAACTTTATCTGTGCTCATTTCAATCTCTGGTTTTATGCAGCACCCCAACTCACCTTTCCCCTTAAGCAAGCATAAGTTGGTTTTCTAAATTTGAGACCCTGTACTGTTTCGGAATTCAGTTCCAGTGTAGCCAAGTTTACATTCCGTGTATTAGTGATATCTTATGATGTTTCTTTTTCTGTGTGACTTATTTCAGTTAGAATCATCGTACCTGAATCCACTCATTATGCTGCTACGGGCCTGATGACATAGATTTCATTGCTGAGTGATACTGCATTGTACGTAAGTACCACAAGTTCTTTATCCATTTTCCACTTTCTGTGATATTGAACTTGTACGGTAAACGAGGTTCCTGTAAACAGAGGCGTCCCAAACTTTGGGGTGGCTGTATCTTTTTGATTTTAATTCCCCTAAGCTATAGGACCATAAGTGGAAGTGCCCTAGGCTCTGTTGCTTTGTTTTTTAGATGTTTCAGGAAACACCATACACTTCTCCCGAGTGTCTGTTGGCAATTTACATCCCGCCCATCAGCATAACAAGGCTCCCAGTTCTCCATGGCCTGTCCTGCCTTTCTGGATTTTACACTTTTATCAGATGGCCCGTTTGACCGGGGGGAAGTGAGACTTCATTGTAGTGCAGATTTCCTTTGCAAGCTTGCTTGGTTGGCCAAAAAGGGCGTATGCGTTTTTTCCTGAATATATTCAGGAAAAAATGCATACGCCCTTTTTGGCCAAGTGCATCATTGTGGACGTTCTGTCTCTTTTCCTATGCTTTCAATGCAATTCCAGTCTACCTCCTGAAATCGGTTTCCTGCAATTCTGCCCCGCTTTCAAGTCCTCTTGGCATCCTTACTTCAGTATATTTTTGGACGATAGCTGTCATTTATAACTCTGCAGGTTTGTGAATTACAGTGCCCCTGAGCTCCTTTCTTCAACTCGCTTTCTTGTGACCTGGCCACAACACCGCAGGATGGCTTCAGGCCCTAATCTGGTTCCGGCACGGCACGCTGAGCCTTTGGTTAATTCCTCTTCCTGGTGGGAAATGAGAGTTAAATTTGCCCGTCCAGACACCTCCAGCTAGTCTCTCATTGGTTCTCGCTATTCCTGTTCATCTTCCGCAGAAATTGCAAACTGGGCCAAACAGGAGGTTAAAGGGACTGACTCTCCAAGTCGGGAGAGTGTTAGTAAAGCGTCTGGAATGTTGCACCCGAGTACCAGGGTACGAAAACTGAGACATATTTGAACACGTCTCCCGATCACATGGTTGATCATACTCTAGATTTCACATGCATGTTTTAGCTGAAGGAAGAATACCTTAAACCTGGGTAGTTGAAACCCATGGAATGGGTACCATGCAATATGACTTCAAACGGTCTTCATTTGCTCACCGAACCTCTCCAATCCTATCACTGCTGCGTTTATGCCCCTGTACACATGCTTGATTCTCTTTCGGAGACATAGCAATCCATAGGTTTTAAGATACTTACTAGTCAGGTACATTCTTAGGCGTTTAATATGCGGTGTTGAGTCCATTTCGTTGAGCAAGGAGTAGCTCTTGTCTATTCCATATTTGGCTTAAGGAACTTTATCTGTGCTCATTTCAATCTCTGGTTTTATGCAGCACCCCAACTCACCTTTCCCCTTAAGTAGGCATAAGTTGGTTTTCTAAATTTGAGACCCTGTTCTGTTCTGTAATTCAGTTCCTGTGTAGCCAAGTTTACATTCCGTGTATTACTGATATCTTATGATGTTTCTTTTTCTGTGTGACTTATTTCAGTTAGAATCATCATACCTGAATCCACTCATTGTGCTGCTAAGGGCCTGATGACATAGATTTCATTGCTGAGTCACATTGCTTTGTAAGTAAATACCACAAATTCTTTATCCATTTTTCACTTTCTGCGATGTTGAACTTGTACTGTAAACGAGGTTCTTGTAAACAGAGCCGTTCCAAACTTTGGGCTGGCTGTGTCTTTTTGAGTTTAATTTCCCTAAGCTATAGGACCATAAGTGGAAGTGCCCTAGGCTCTGTTGCTTTGTTTTTTAGATGTTTCAGGAAACACCATACACTTCTTCCGAGTGTCTGTTGGCAATTTACATCCCGCCCATCAGCATAACAAGGCTCCCAGTTCTCCATGGCCTGTCCTGCCTTTCTGGATTTTACACTTTTTTCAGATGGCCCTTTTGACCGGGGGGAAGTGAGACTTCATTGTAGTGCAGATTTCCTTTGCAAGCTTGCTTGGTTGGCCAAAAAGGGCGTATGCGTTTTTTCCTGAATATATTCAGGAAAAAACGCATACGCCCTTTTTGTCCAAGTGCATCATTGTGGACGTTCTGCCTCTCTTCCTATGCTTTCCATGCAATTCCAGTCTACCTCCTGAAATCGGTTTCCTGCAATTCTGCACCGCTTTCAAGTCCTCTTGGCAGCCTTACTTCAGTATATTTTTGGATGATAGCTGTCATTTATAACTCTGCAGGTTTGTGAATTACAGTGCCCCTGAGCTCCTTTCTTCAACTCGCTTTCTTGTGAGCTGGCCGCAACACCGCTGGATGGCTTCAGGCCCTAATCTGGTTCCGGCACGGCACCCTGAGCCTTTGGTTAATTCCTCTTCCTGGTGGGAAATGAGAGTTAAATTTGCCCGTCCAGACACCTCCAGCTAGTCTCTCATTGGTTCTCCCTATTCCTGTTCATCTTCCGCAGAAATTGCAAACTGGGCCAAACAGGAGGTTAAAGACGCTAACTCTCCAAGTGGGGAGAGTGTTAGTAAAGCGTCTGGAATGTTGCACCCGAGTACCAGGGTATGAAAAGTGAGACATATTTGAACACGTTTCCCGATCATATGGTTGATCAAACTCTATGTTCCACATGAATATTTTAGCTGAAGGAAGAATACCATAAACCTGGGTAGTTGAGACCCTTGGAATGGGTACCATGCAATGTGACTTCAAAGGGTCTTCACTTGCTCACCGAACCTCTCCAATCCTATCACTGCTGCGTTTATGCCCCTGTACACATGCTTGATTCTCTTTCGGAAACATAGCAATCCATAGGTTTTAAGATACTTACTAGTCAGGTACATTCTTAGGCGTTTAATATGCGGTGTTGAGTCCATTTCGTTGAGCAAGGAGTAGCTCTTGTCTATTCCATATTTGGCTTAAGGAACTTTATCTGTGCTCATTTCAATCTCTGGTTTTATGCAGCACCCCAACTCACCTTTCCCCTTAAGCAAGCATAAGTTGGTTTTCTAAATTTGAGACCCTGTTCTGTTTTGGAATTCAGTTCCTGTGTAGCCAAGTTTACATTCCGTGTATTAGTGATATCTTATGATGTTTCTTTTTCTGTGTGACTTATTTCAGTTAGAATCATCGTACCTGAATCCACTCATTATGCTGCTACGGGCCTGATGACATAGATTTCATTGCTGAGTGATACTGCATTGTACGTAAGTACCACAAGTTCTTTATCCATTTTTCACTTTCTGTGATATTGAAATTGTACTGTAAACGAGGTTCTTGAAAACAGAGGCGTCCCAAACTTTGGTGTGGCTGTGTCTTTTTGAATTTAATTTTCCTAAGCTATAGGACCATAAGTGGAAGTGCCCTAGGCTCTGTTGCTTTGTTTTTTAGATGTTTCAGGAAACACCATACACTTCTTCCGAGTGTCTGTTGGCAACTTACATCCCGCCCATCAGCATAACAAGGCTCCCAGTTCTCCATGGCCTGTCCTGCCTTTCTGGATTTTACACTTTTTTCAGATGGCCCTTTTGACCGGGGGGAAGTGAGACTTCATTGTAGTGCAGATTTCCTTTGCAAGCTTGCTTGGTTGGCCAAAAAGGGCGTATGCGTTTTTTCCTGAATATATTCAGGAAAAAACGCATACGCCCTTTTTGGCCAAGTGCATCATTGTGGACGTTCTGCCTCTTTTCCTATGTTTTCAATGCAATTCCAGTCTACCTCCTGAAATCGGTTTCCTGCAATTCTGCCCCGCTTTCAAGTCCTCTTGGCAGCCTTACTTCAGTATATTTTTGGACGATAGCTGTCATTTATAACTCTGCAGCTTTGTGAATTAAAGTGCCCCTGAGCTCCTTTCTTCAAGTCGCTTTCTTGTGAGCTGGCCGCAACACCGCAGGATGGCTTCAGGCCCTAATCTGGTTCCGACATGGCACGCTGAGCCTTTGGTTATTTCCTCTTCCTGGTGGGAAATGAGAGTTAAATTTGCCCGTCCAGACACCTCCAGCTAGTCTCTCATTGGTTCTCGCTATTCCTGTTCATCTTCCGCAGAAATTGCAAACTGGGCCAAACAGGAGGTTAAAGGGACTGACTCTCCAAGTCGGGAGAGTGTTAGTAAAGCGTCTGGAATGTTGCACCCGAGTACCAGCGTACGAAAACTGAGACATATTTGAACACGTCTCCCGATCACATGGTTGATCATACTCTAGGTTCCACATGCATGTTTTAGCTGAAGGAAGAATACCTTAAACCTGGGTAGTTGAGACCCGTGGAATGGGTACCATGCAATGAGACTTCAAAGGGTCTTCACTTGCTCACCGAACCTCTCCAATCCTATCACTGCTGCGTTTATGCCCCTGTACACATGCTTGATTCTCTTTCGGAGACATAGCAATCCATAGGTTTTAAGATACTTCCTAGTCAGGTACATTCTTAGGCGTTTAATATGGGGTGTTGAGTCCATTTCGTTGAGCAAGGAGTAGCTCTTGTCTATTCCATATTTGGCTTAAGGAACTTTATCTGTGCTCATTTCAATCTCTGGTTTCATGCAGCACCCAAACTCACCTTTCCCCTTAAGCAACCGTAAGTTGGTTTTCTAAATTTGAGACCCTGTTCTGTTTTGGAATTCAGTTCCTGTGTAGCCAAGTTTACATTCCGTGCATTACTGATATCTTATGATGTTTCTTTTTCTGTGTGACTTATTTCATTTAGAATCATCGTACCTGAATCCACTCATTATGCTGCTACGGGCCTGATGACATAGATTTCATTGCTGAGTGATATTGCTTTGTAAGTAAATACCACAAGTTCTTTATCCATTTTTCACTTTCTGCGATGTTGAACTTGTACTGTAAACGAGGTTCTTGTAAACAGAGCCGTTCCAAACTTTGGGGTGGCTGTGTCTTTTTGATTTTAATTTCCCTAAGCTATAGGACCATAAGTTGAAGTGCCCTAGGCTCGTTGCTTTGTTTTTTAGATGTTTCAGGAAACACCATACACTTCTTCCGAGTGTCTGTTGGCAGTTTACATCCCGCCCATCAGCATAACAAGGCTCCCAGTTCTCCATGGCCTGTCCTGCCTTTCTGGATTTTACACTTTTTTCAGATGGCCCTTTTGATCGGGGGGAAGTGAAACTTCATTGTAGTGCAGATTTCCTTTGCAAGCTTGCTTGGTTGGCCAAAAAGTGCGTATGCGTTTTTTCCTGAATATATTCAGGAAAAAACGCATACGCCCTTTTTGGCCAAGTGCATCATTGTGGACGTTCTGCCTCTTTTCCTATGCTTTCAATGCAATTCCAGTCTACCTCCTGAAATCGGTTTCCTGCAATTCTGCCCCGCTTTCAAGTCCTCTTGGCAGCCTTACTTCAGTATAATTTTGGATGATAGCTGTCATTTATAACTCTGCAGGTTTGTGAATTACAGTGCCCCTGAGCTCCTTTCTTCAACTCGCTTTCTTGTGAGCTGGCCGCAACACCGCAGGATGGCTTCAGGCCCTAATCTGGTTCCGGCACGGAATGCTGAGCCTTTGGTTATTTCCTCTTCCTGGTGGGAAATGAGAGTTAAATTTGCCCGTCCAGACACCTCCAGCTAGTCTCTCATTGGTTCTCGCTATTCCTGTTCATCTTCCGCAGAAATTGCAAACTGGGCCAAACAGGACGTTAAAGGGACTGACTCTCCAAGTCGGGAGAGTGTTAGTAAAGCGTCTGGAATGTTGCACCCGAGTACCAGGGTATGAAAAGTGAGACATATTTGAACACGTTTCCCGATCATATGGTTGATCAAACTCTATGTTCCACATGAATATTTTAGCTGAAGGAAGAATACCATAAACCTGGGTAGTTGACACCCTTGGAATGGGTACCATGCAATGTGACTTCAAAGGGTCTTCACTTGCTCACCGAACCTCTCCAATCCTATCACTGCTGCGTTTATGCCCCTGTACACATGCTTGATTCTCTTTCGGAAACATAGCAATCCATAGGTTTTAAGATACTTACTAGTCAGGTACATTTTTAGGCGTTTAATATGCGGTGTTGAGTCCATTTCGTTGAGCAAGGAGTAGCTCTTGTCTATTCCATATTTGGCTTAAGGAACTTTATCTGTGCTCATTTCAATCTCTGGTTTTATGCAGCACCCCAACTCACCTTTCCCCTTAAGCAAGCATAAGTTGGTTTTCTAAATTTGAGACCCTGTTCTGTTTTGGAATTCAGTTCCTGTGTAGCCAAGTTTACATTCCGTGTATTAGTGATATCTTATGATGTTTCTTTTTCTGTGTGACTTATTTCAGTTAGAATCATCGTACCTGAATCCACTCATTATGCTGCTACGGGCCTGATGACATAGATTTCATTGCTGAGTGATACTGCATTGTACGTAAGTACCACAAGTTCTTTATCCATTTTTCACTTTCTGTGATATTGAACTTGTACTGTAAACGAGGTTCTTGAAAACAGAGGCGTCCCAAACTTTGGGGTGGCTGTGTCTTTTTGAATTTAATTTTCCTAAGCTATAGGACCATAAGTGGAAGTGCCCTAGGCTCTGTTGCTTTGTTTTTTAGATGTTTCAGGAAACACCATACACTTCTCCCGAGTGTCTGTTGGCAACTTACATCCCGCCCATCAGCATAACAAGGCTCCCAGTTCTCCATGGCCTGTCCTGCCTTTCTGGATTTTACACTTTTTTCAGATGGCCCTTTTGACCGTGGGGAAGTGAGACTTCATTGTAGTGCAGATTTCCTTTGCAAGCTTGCTTGGTTGGCCAAAAAGGGCGTATGCGTTTTTTCCTGAATATATTCAGGAAAAAACGCATACGCCCTTTTTGGCCAAGTGCATCATTGTGGACGTTCTGCCTCTTTTCCTATGTTTTCAATGCAATTCCAGTCTACCTCCTGAAATCGGTTTCCTGCAATTCTGCCCCGCTTTCAAGTCCTCTTGGCAGCCTTACTTCAGTATATTTTTGGACGATAGCTGTCATTTATAACTCTGCAGCTTTGTGAATTAAAGTGCCCCTGAGCTCCTTTCTTCAACTCGCTTTCTTGTGAGCTGGCCGCAACACCGCAGGATGGCTTCAGGCCCTAATCTGGTTCCGACATGGCACGCTGAGCCTTTGGTTATTTCCTCTTCCTGGTGGGAAATGAGAGTTAAATTTGCCCGTCCAGACACCTCCAGCTAGTCTCTCATTGGTTCTCGCTATTCCTGTTCATCTTCCGCAGAAATTGCAAACTGGGCCAAACAGGAGGTTAAAGGGACTGACTCTCCAAGTCGGGAGAGTGTTAGTAAAGCGTCTGGAATGTTGCACCCGAGTACCAGCGTACGAAAACTGAGACATATTTGAACACGTCTCCCGATCACATGGTTGATCATACTCTAGGTTCCACATGCATGTTTTAGCTAAAGGAAGAATACCTTAAACCTGGGTAGTTGAGACCCGTGGAATGGGTACCATGCAATGTGACTTCAAAGGGTCTTCACTTGCTCACCGAACCTCTCCAATCCTATCACTGCTGCGTTTATGCCCCTGTACACATGCTTGATTCTCTTTCGGAGACATAGCAATCCATAGGTTTTAAGATACTTACTAGTCAGGTACATTCTTAGGCGTTTAATATGCGGTGTTGAGTCCATTTCGTTGAGCAAGGAGTAGCTCTTGTCTATTCCATATTTGGCTTAAGGAACTTTATCTGTGCTCATTTCAATCTCTGGTTTTATGCAGCACCCCAACTCACATTTCCCCTTAAGCAAGCATAAGTTGGTTTTCTACATTTGAGACCCTGTTCTGTTTTGGAATTCAGTTCCTGTGTAGCCAAGTTTACATTCCGTGTATTAGTGATATCTTATGATGTTTCTTTTTCTGTGTGACTTATTTCAGTTAGAATCATCGTACCTGAATCCACTCATTATGCTGCTACGGGCCTGATGACATAGATTTCATTGCTGAGTGATACTGCATTGTACGTAAGTACCACAAGTTCTTTATCCATTTTTCACTTTCTGTGATATTGAACTTGTACTGTAAACGAGGTTCTTGAAAACAGAGGCGTCCCAAACTTTGGGGTGGCTGTGTCTTTTTGAATTTAATTTTCCTAAGCTATAGGACCATAAGTGGAAGTGCCCTAGGCTCTGTTGCTTTGTTTTTTAGATGTTTCAGGAAACACCATACACTTCTCCCGAGTGTCTGTTGGCAACTTACATCCCGCCCATCAGCATAACAAGGCTCCCAGTTCTCCATGGCCTGTCCTGCCTTTCTGGATTTTACACTTTTTTCAGATGGCCCTTTTGACCGGGGGGAAGTGAGACTTCATTGTAGTGCAGATTTCCTTTGCAAGCTTGCTTGGTTGGCCAAAAAGTGCGTATGCGTTTTTTCCTGAATATATTCAGGAAAAAACGCATACGCCCTTTTTGGCCAAGTGCATCATTGTGGACGTTCTGCCTCTTTTCCTATGTTTTCAATGCAATTCCAGTCTACCTCCTGAAATCGGTTTCCTGCAATTCTGCCCCGCTTTCAAGTCCTCTTGGCAGCCTTACTTCAGTATATTTTTGGACGATAGCTGTCATTTATAACTCTGCAGCTTTGTGAATTACAGTGCCCCTGAGCTCCTTTCTTCAACTCGCTTTCTTGTGAGCTGGCCGCAACACCGCAGGATGGCTTCAGGCCCTAATCTGGTTCCGACACGGCACACTGAGCCTTTGGTTATTTCCTCTTCCTGGTGGGAAATGAGAGTTAAATTTGCCCGTCCAGACAC
The DNA here is from genome assembly GCF_963455315.2 of Globicephala melas. Lineage (NCBI taxonomy): Eukaryota > Metazoa > Chordata > Mammalia > Artiodactyla > Delphinidae > Globicephala > Globicephala melas. The sequence goes on from NW_027207223.1 coordinate 1,512,087, forward strand.
CTCCAGCTAGTCTCTCATTGGTTCTCGCTATTCCTGTTCATCTTCCGCTGAAATTGCAAACTGAGCCAAACAGGAGGTTAAAGGGACTGACTCTCCAAGTCGGGAGAGTGTTAGTAAAGCGTCTGGAATGTTGCACCCGAGTACCAGGGTACGAAAACTGAGACATATTTGAACACGTCTCCCGATCACATGGTTGATCATACTCTAGGTTCCACATGCATGTTTTAGCTGAAGGAAGAATACCTTAAACCTGGGTAGTTGAGACCCGTGGAATGGGTACCATGCAATATGACTTCAAAGGGTCTTCATTTGCTCACCGAACCTCTCCAATCCTATCACTGCTGCGTTTATGCCCCTGTACACATGCTTGATTCTCTTTCGGAGACATAGCAATCCATAGGGTTTAAGATACTTAAGAGTCAGGCACATTCTTAGGCGTTTAATATGCGGTGTTGAGTCCATTTCGTTGAGCAAGGAGTAGCTCTTGTCTATTCCATTTTTGGCTTAAGGAACTTTATCTGTGCTCATTTCAATCTCTGGTTTTATGCAGCACCCCAACTCACCTTTCCCCTTAAGCAAGCATAAGTTGGTTTTCTAAATTTGAGACCCTGTTCTGTTTTGGAATTCAGTTCCTGTGTAGCCAAGTTTACATTCCGTGTATTAGTGATATCTTATGATGTTTCTTTTTCTGTGTGACTTATTTCAGTTAGAATCATCGTACCTGAATCCACTCATTATGCTGCTACGGGCCTGATGACATAGATTTCATTGCTGAGTGATACTGCATTGTACGTAAGTACCACAAGTTCTTTATCCATTTTCCACTTTCTGTGATATTGAACTTGTACGGTAAATGAGGTTCTTGTAAACAGAGGCGTCCCAAACTTTGGGGTGGCTGTATCTTTTTGATTTTAATTCCCCTAAGCTATAGGACCATAAGTGGAAGTGCCCTAGGCTCTGTTGCTTTGTTTTTTAGATGTTTCAGGAAACACCATACACTTCTCCCGAGTGTCTGTTGGCAATTTACATCCCGCCCATCAGCATAACAAGGCTTCCAGTTCTCCATGGCCTGTCCTGCCTTTCTGGATTTTACACTTTTTTCAGATGGCCCGTTTGACCGGGGGGAAGTGAGACTTCATTGTAGTGCAGATTTCCTTTGCAAGCTTGCTTGGTTGGCCAAAAAGGGCGTATGCGTTTTTTCCTGAATATATTCAGGAAAAAACGCATACGCCCTTTTTGGCCAAGTGCATCATTGTGGACGTTCTGCCTCTTTTCCTATGTTTTCAATGCAATTCCAGTCTACCTCCTGAAATCGGTTTCCTGCAATTCTGCCCCGCTTTCAAGTCCTCTTGGCAGCCTTACTTCAGTATATTTTTGGACGATAGCTGTCATTTATAACTCTGCAGCTTTGTGAATTACAGTGCCCCTGAGCTCCTTTCTTCAAGTCGCTTTCTTGTGAGCTGGCCGCAACACCGCAGGATGGCTTCAGGCCCTAATCTGGTTCCGACACGGCACACTGAGCCTTTGGTTATTTCCTCTTCCTGGTGGGAAATGAGAGTTAAATTTGCCCGTCCAGACACCTCCAGCTAGTCTCTCATTGGTTCTCGCTATTCCTGTTCATCTTCCGCTGAAATTGCAAACTGGGCCAAACAGGAGGTTAAAGGGACTGACTCTCCAAGTCGGGAGAGTGTTAGTAAAGCGTCTGGAATGTTGCACCCGAGTACCAGGGTACGAAAACTGAGACATATTTGAACACGTCTCCCGATCACATGGTTGATCATACTCTAGGTTCCACATGCATGTTTTAGCTGAAGGAAGAATACCTTAAACCTGGGTAGTTGAGACCCGTGGAATGGGTACCATGCAATATGACTTCAAAGGGTCTTCATTTGCTCACCGAACCTCTCCAATCCTATCACTGCTGCGTTTATGCCCCTGTACACATGCTTGATTCTCTTTCGGAGACATAGCAATCCATAGGGTTTAAGATAGTTAAGAGTCAGGCACATTCTTAGGCGTTTAATATGCGGTGTTGAGTCCATTTCGTTGAGCAAGGAGTAGCTCTTGTCTATTCCATTTTTGGCTTAAGGAACTTTATCTGTGCTCATTTCAATCTCTGGTTTTATGCAGCACCCCAACTCACCTTTCCCCTTAAGCAAGCATAAGTTGGTTTTCTAAATTTGAGACCCTGTTCTGTTTTGGAATTCAGTTCCTGTGTAGCCAAGTTTACATTCCGTGTATTAGTGATATCTTATGATGTTTCTTTTTCTGTGTGACTTATTTCAGTTAGAATCATCGTACCTGAATCCACTCATTATGCTGCTACGGGCCTGATGACATAGATTTCATTGCTGAGTGATACTGCATTGTACGTAAGTACCACAAGTTCTTTATCCATTTTCCACTTTCTGTGATATTGAACTTGTACGGTAAATGAGGTTCTTGTAAACAGAGGCGTCCCAAACTTTGGGGTGGCTGTATCTTTTTGATTTTAATTGCCCTAAGCTATAGGACCATAAGTGGAAGTGCCCTAGGCTCTGTTGCTTTGTTTTTTAGATGTTTCAGGAAACACCATACACTTCTCCTGAGTGTCTGTTGGCAACTTACATCCCGCCCATCAGCATAACAAGGCTCCCAGTTCTCCATGGCCTGTCCTGCCTTTCTGGATTTTACACTTTTTTCAGATGGCCCGTTTGACCGGGGGGAAGTGAGACTTCATTGTAGTGCAGATTTCCTTTGCAAGCTTGCTTGGTTGGCCAAAAAGGGTGTATGCGTTTTTTCCTGAATATATTCAGGAAAAAATGCATACGCCCTTTTTGGCCAAGTGCATCATTGTGGACGTTCTGTCTCTTTTCCTATGCTTTCAATGCAATTCCAGTCTACCTCCTGAAATCGGTTTCCTGCAATTCTGCCCCGCTTTCAAGTCCTCTTGGCAGCCTTACTTCAGTATATTTTTGGACGATAGCTGTCATTTATAACTCTGCAGGTTTGTGAATTACAGTGCCCCTGAGCTCCTTTCTTCAACTCGCTTTCTTGTGACCTGGCCACAACACCGCAGGATGGCTTCAGGCCCTAATCTGGTTCCGGCACGGCACGCTGAGCCTTTGGTTAATTCCTCTTCCTGGTGGGAAATGAGAGTTAAATTTGCCCGTCCAGACACCTCCAGCTAGTCTCTCATTGGTTCTCGCTATTCCTGTTTATCTTCCGCAGAAATTGCAAACTGGGCCAAACAGGAGGTTAAAGGGACTGACTCTCCAAGTCGGGAGAGTGTTAGTAAAGCGTCTGGAATGTTGCACCCGAGTACCAGGGTACGAAAAGTGAGACATATTTGAACACGTCTCCCGATCACATGGTTGATCATACTCTAGATTCCACATGCATGTTTTAGCTGAAGGAAGAATACCTTAAACCTGGGTAGTTGAAACCCATGGAATGGGTACCATGCAATATGACTTCAAACGGTCTTCATTTGCTCACCGAACCTCTCCAATCCTATCACTGCTGCGTTTATGCCCCTGTACACATGCTTGATTCTCTTTCGGAGACATAGCAATCCATAGGTTTTAAGATACTTACTAGTCAGGTACATTCTTAGGCGTTTAATATGCGGTGTTGAGTCCATTTCGTTGAGCAAGGAGTAGCTCTTGACTATTCCATATTTGGCTTAAGGAACTTTATCTGTGCTCATTTGAATCTCTGGTTTTATGCAGCACCCCAACTCACCTTTACCCTTAAGCAAGCATAAGTTGGTTTTCTAAATTTGAGACCCTGTTCTGTTCTGTAATTCAGTTCCTGTGTAGCTAAGTTTACATTCCATGTATTACTGATATCTTATGATGTTTCTTTTCCTGTGTGACTTATTTCAGTTAGAATCATCATACCTGAATCCACTCATTGTGCTGCTAAGGGCCTGATGACATAGATTTCATTGCTGAGTGATATTGCTTTGTAAGTAAATACCACAAGTTCTTTATCCATTTTTCACTTTCTGCGATGTTGAACTTGTACTGTAAACGAAGTTCTTGTAAACAGAGCCGTTCCAAACTTTGGGCTGGCTGTGTCTTTTTGAGTTTAATTTCCCTAAGCTATAGGACCATAAGTGGAAGTGCCCTAGGCTCTGTTGCTTTGTTTTTTAGATGTTTCAGGAAACACCATACACTTCTTCCGAGTGTCTGTTGGCAATTTACATCCCGCCCATCAGCATAACAAGGCTCCCAGTTCTCCATGGCCTGTCCTGCCTTTCTGGATTTTATACTTTTTTCAGATGGCCCTTTTGACCGGGGGGAAGTGAGACTTCATTGTAGTGCAGATTTCCTTTGCAAGCTTGCTTGGTTGGCCAAAAAGGGCGTATGCTTTTTTTCCTGAATATATTCAGGAAAAAACGCATACGCCCTTTTTGGCCAAGTGCATCATTGTGGACGTTCTGCCTCTTTTCCTATGCTTTCAATGCAATTCCAGTCTACCTCCTGAAATCGGTTTCCTGCAATTCTGCCCCGCTTTCAAGTCCTCTTGGCAGCCTTACTTCAGTATATTTTTGGACGATAGCTGTCATTTATAACTCTGCAGGTTTGTGAATTACAGTGCCCCTGAGCTCCTTTCTTCAACTCGCTTTCTTGTGAGCTGGCCGAAACACCGCAGGATGGCTTCAGGCCCTAATCTGGTTCCGGCACGGAACGCTGAGCCTTTGGTTATTTCCTCTTCCTGGTGGGAAATGAGAGTTAAATTTGCCCGTCCAGACACCTCCAGCTTGTCTCTCATTGGTTCTCGCTATTCCTGTTCATCTTCTGCAGAAATTGCAAACTGGGCCAAACAGGAGGTTAAAGGGACTGACTCTCCAAGTCGGGAGAGTGTTAGTAAAGCGTCTGGAATGTTGCACCCGAGTACCAGGGGAGGAAAACTGAGACATATTTGAACACGTTTCCCGATCATATGGTTGATCATACTCTAGGTTCCACATGCATGTTTTAGCTGAAGTAAGAATACCTTAAACCTGGAGAGTTGAGACCCGTGGAATGGGTACCATGCAATATGACTTCAAAGGGTCTTCATTTGCTCACCGAACCTCTCCAATCCTATCACTGCTGCGTTTATGCCCCTGTACACACGCTTGATTCTCTTTTGGAGACATAGCAATCCATAGGTTTTAAGATACTTACTAGTCAGGTACATTCTTAGGCGTTTAATATGGGGTGTTGAGTCCATTTCGTTGAGCAAGGAGTAGCTCTTGTCTATTCCATATTTGGCTTAAGGAACTTTATCTGTGCTCATTTCAATCTCTGGTTTTATGCAGCACCCCAGCTCACCTTTCCCCTTAAGCAAGCATAAGTTGGTTTTCTAAATTTGAGACCCTGTTCTGTTTTGGAATTCAGTTCCTGTGTAGCCAAGTTTACATTCCGTGTATTACTGATATCTTATGATGTTTCTTTTTCTGTGTGACTTATTTCAGTCAGAATCATCGTACCTGAATCCACTCATTGTGCTGCTAAGGGCCTGATGACATAGATTTCATTGCTGAGTGATATTGCTTTGTAAGTAAATACCACAACTTCTTTATCCATTTTTCACTTTCTGCGATGTTGAACTTGTACTGTAAACGAGGTTCTTGTAAACAGAGGCGTCCCAAACTTTGGGGTGGCTGTGTGTTTTTGATTTTAATTTCCCTAAGCTATAGGACCATAAGTGGAAGTGCCCTAGGCTCTGTTGCTTTGTTTTTTAGATGTTTCAGGAAACACCATACACTTCTCCCGAGTGTCTGTTGGCAATTTACATCCCGCCCATCAGCATAACAAGGCTCCCAGTTCTCCATGGCCTGTCCTGCCTTTCTGGATTTTACACTTTTTTCAGATGGCCCTTTTGACCGGGGGGAAGTGAGACTTCATTGTAGTGCAGATTTCCTTTGCAAGCTTGCTTGGTTGGCCAAAAAGGGCGTATGCGTTTTTTCCTGAATATATTCAGGAAAAAACGCATACGCCCTTTTTGGCCAAGTGCATCATTGTGGACGTTCTGTCTCTTTTCCTATGCTTTACATGCAATTCCAGTCTACCTCCTGAAATCGGTTTCCTGCAATTCTGCCCCGCTTTCAAGTCCTCTTGGCAGCCTTACTTCACTATATTTTTGGACGATAGCTGTCATTTATAACTCTGCAGGTTTGTGAATTACAGTGCCCCTGAGCTCCTTTCTTCAACTCGCTTTCTTGTGACCTGGCCGCAACACCGCAGGATGGCTTCTGGCCCTAATCTGGTTCCGGCACGGCACGCTGAGCCTTTGGTTAATTCCTCTTCCTGGTGGGAAATGAGAGTTAAATTTGCCCGTCCAGACACCTCCAGCTAGTCTCTCATTGGTTCTCGCTATTCCTGTTCATCTTCCGCAGAAATTGCAAACTGGGCCAAACAGGAGGTTAAAGGGACTGACTCTCCAAGTGGGGAGAGTGTTAGTAAAGCGTCTGGAATGTTGCACCCGAGTACCAGGGTACGAAAACTGAGACATATTTGAACACGTCTCCCGATCACATGGTTGATCATACTCTAGGTTCCACATGCATGTTTTAGCTGAAGGAAGAATACCTTAAACCTGGGTAGTTGAAACCCATGGAATGGGTACCATGCAATATGACTTCAAACGGTCTTCATTTGCTCACCGAACCTCTCCAATCCTATCACTGCTGCGTTTATGCCCCTGTACACATGCTTGATTCTCTTTCGGAGACATAGCAATCCATAGGTTTTAAGATACTTACTAGTCAGGTACATTCTTAGGCGTTTAATATGGGGTGTTGAGTCCATTTCGTTGAGCAAGGAGTAGCTCTTGTCTATTCCATATTTGGCTTAAGGAACTTTATCTGTGCTCATTTCAATCTCTGGTTTTATGCAGCACCCCAACTCACCTTTCCCCTTAAGCAAGCATAAGTTGGTTTTCTAAATTTGAGACCCTGTTCTGTTTTGGAATTCAGTTCCTGTGTAGCCAAGTTTACATTCCGTGTATTAGTGATATCTTATGATGTTTCTTTTTCTGTGTGACTTATTTCAGTTAGAATCATCGTACCTGAATCCACTCATTATGCTGCTACGGGCCTGATGACATAGATTTCATTGCTGAGTGATACTGCATTGTACGTAAGTACCACAAGTTCTTTATCCATTTTCCACTTTCTGTGATATTGAACTTGTACGGTAAACGAGGTTCTTGTAAACAGAGGCGTCCCAAACTTTGGGGTGGCTGCATCTTTTTGATTTTAATTCCCCTAAGCTATAGGACCATAAGTGGAAGTGCCCTAGGCTCTGTTGCTTTGTTTTTTAGATGTTTCAGGAAACACCATACACTTCTCCCGAGTGTCTGTTGGCAATTTACATCCCGCCCATCAGCATAACAAGGCTTCCAGTTCTCCATGGCCTGTCCTGCCTTTCTGGATTTTACACTTTTTTCAGATGACCCTTTTGACCGGGGGGAAGTGAGACTTCATTGTAGTGCAGATTTCCTTTGCAAGCTTGCTTGGTTGGCCAAAAAGGGCGTATGCGTTTTTTCCTGAATATATTTAGGAAAAAACGCATACGCCCTTTTTGGCCAAGTGCATCATTGTGGACGTTCTGCCTCTTTTCGTATGCTTTCAATGCAATTCCAGTCTACCTCCTGAAATCGGTTTCCTGCAATTCTGCCCCGCTTTCAAGTCCTCTTGGCAGCCTTACTTCAGTATATTTTTGGACGATATCTGTCATTTATAACTCTGCAGGTTTGTGAATTACAGTGCCCCTGAGCTCCTTTCTTCAACTCGCTTTCTTGTGAGCTGGCCGCAACACCGCAGGATGGCTTCAGGCCCTAATCTGGTTCCGGCACGGCACGCTGAGCCTTTGGTTATTTCCTCTTCCTGGTGGGAAATGAGAGTTAAATTTGCCCGTCCAGACACCTCCAGCTAGTCTCTCATTGGTTCTCGCTATTCCTGTTCATCTTCCGCAGAAATTGCAAACTGGGTCAAACAGGAGGTTAAAGGGACTGACTCTCCAAGTCGGGAGAGTGTTAGTAAAGCGTCTGGAATGTTGCACCCGAGTACCAGGGGAGGAAAACTGAGACATATTTGAACACGTCTCCCGATCACATGGTTGATCATACTCTAGGTTCCACATGCATGTTTTAGCTGAAGGAAGAATACCTTAAACCTGGGTAGTTGAAACCCATGGAATGGTACCATGCAATATGACTTCAAACGGTCTTCATTTGCTCACCGAACCTCTCCAATCCTATCACTGCTGCGTTTATGCCCCTGTACAAACGCTTGATTCTCTTTTGGAGACATAGCAATCCATAGGTTTTAAGATACTTACTAGTCAGGTACATTCTTAGGCGTTTAATATGCGGTGTTGAGTCCATTTCGTTGAGCAAGGAGTAGCTCTTGTCTATTCCATATTTGGCTTAAGGAACTTTATCTGTGCTCATTTGAATCTCTGGTTTTATGCAGCACCCCAACTCACCTTTACCCTTAAGCAAGCATAAGTTGGTTTTCTAAATTTGAGACCCTGTTCTGTTCTGTAATTCAGTTCCTGTGTAGCTAAGTTTACATTCCATGTATTACTGATATCTTATGATGTTTCTTTTCCTGTGTGACTTATTTCAGTTAGAATCATCATACCTGAATCCACTCATTGTGCTGCTAAGGGCCTGATGACATAGATTTCATTGCTGAGTGATATTGCTTTGTAAGTAAATACCACAAGTTCTTTATCCATTTTTCACTTTCTGCGATGTTGAACTTGTACTGTAAACGAAGTTCTTGTAAACAGAGCCGTTCCAAACTTTGGGCTGGCTGTGTCTTTTTGAGTTTAATTTCCCTAAGCTATAGGACCATAAGTGGAAGTGCCCTAGGCTCTGTTGCTTTGTTTTTTAGATGTTTCAGGAAACACCATACACTTCTTCCGAGTGTCTGTTGGCAATTTACATCCCGCCCATCAGCATAACAAGGCTCCCAGTTCTCCATGGCCTGTCCTGCCTTTCTGGATTTTACACTTTTATCAGATGGCCCGTTTGACCGGGGGGACGTGAGACTTCATTGTAGTGCAGATTTCCTTTGCAAGCTTGCTTGGTTGGCCAAAAAGGGCGTATGCGTTTTTTCCTGAATATATTCAGGAAAAAACGCATACGCCCTTTTTGGCCAAGTGCATCATTGTGGACGTTCTGTCTCTTTTCCTATGCTTTCAATGCAATTCCAGTCTACCTCCTGAAATCGGTTTCCTGCAATTCTGCCCCGCTTTCAAGTCCTCTTGGCAGCCTTACTTCAGTATATTTTTGGACGATAGCTGTCATTTATAACTCTGCAGGTTTGTGAATTACAGTGCCCCTGAGCTCCTTTCTTCAACTCGCTTTCTTGTGACCTGGCCGCAACACCGCAGGATGGCTTCAGGCCCTAATCTGGTTCCGGCACGGCACGCTGAGCCTTTGGTTAATTCCTCTTCCTGGTGGGAAATGAGAGTTAAATTTGCCCGTCCAGACACCTCCAGCTAGTCTCTCATTGGTTCTCGCTATTCCTGTTCATCTTCCGCAGAAATTGCAAACTGGGCCAAACAGGAGGTTAAAGGGACTGACTCTCCAAGTCGGGAGAGTGTTAGTAAAGCGTCTGGAATGTTGCACCCGAGTACCAGGGTACGAAAACTGAGACATATTTGAACACGTTTCCTGATCACACGGTTGATCATACTCTGGGTTCCACATGCATGTTTTAGCTGAAGGAAGAATACCTTAAACCTGGAGAGTTGAGACCCGTGGAATGGGTACCATGCAATATGACTTCAAAGGGTCTTCATTTGCTCACCGAACCTCTCGAATCCTATCACTGCTGCGTTTATGCCCCTGTACACATGCTTGATTCTCTTTCGGAGACATAGCAATCCATAGGTTTTAAGATACTTACTAGTCAGGTACATTCTTAGGCGTTTAATATGCGGTGTTGAGTCCATTTCGTTGAGCAAGGAGTAGCTCTTGTCTATTCCATATTTGGCTTAAGGAACTTTATCTGTGCTCATTTCAATCTCTGGTTTTATGCAGCACCCCAACTCACCTTTCCCCTTAAGCAAGCATAAGTTGGTTTTCTAAATTTGAGACCCTGTTCTGTTCTGTAATTCAGTTCCTGTGTAGCCAAGTTTACATTCCGTGTATTAGTGATATCTTATGATGTTTCTTTTTCTGTGTGACTTATTTCAGTTAGAATCATCATACCTGAATCCACTCATTGTGCTGCTACGGGCCTGATGACATAGAGTTCATTGCTGAGTGATATTGCTTTGTAAGTAAATACCACAAGTTCTTTATCCATTTTTCACTTTCTGCAATGTTGACCTTGTACTGTAAACGAGGTTCTTGTAAACAGAGCCGTTCCAAACTTTCGGGTGGCTGTGTCTTTTTGATTTTAATTTCCCTAAGCTATAGGACCATAAGTGGAAGTGCCCTAGGCTCTGTTGCTTTGTTTTTCAGATGTTTCAGGAAACACCATACACTTCCTCCGAGTGTCTGTTGGCAATTTACATCCCGCCCATCAGCATAACAAGGCTCCCAGTTCTCCATGGCCTGTCCTGCCTTTCTGGATTTTACACTTTTTTCAGATGGCCCTTTTGACCGGGGGGAAGTGAGACTTCATTGTAGTGCAGATTTCCTTTGCAAGCTTGCTTGGTTGACCAAAAAGGGCGTATGCGTTTTTTCCTGAATATATTCAGGAAAAAACGCATACGCCCTTTTTGGCCAAGTGCATCATTGTGGACGTTCTGCCTCTTTTCCTATGCTTTCAATGCAATTCCAGTCTACCTCCTGAAATCGGTTTCCTGCAATTCTACCCCGCTTTCAAGTCCTCTTGGCAGCCTTACTTCAGTATATTTTTGGACGATAGCTGTCATTTGTAACTCTGCAGGTTCGTGAATTCCACTGCCCCTGAGCTGCTTTCTTCAACTCGCTTTCTTGTGAGCCGGCCGCAACACCGCTGGATGGCTTCAGGCCCTAATCTGGTTCTGGCACGGCACGCTGAGCCTTTGGTTATTTCCTCTTCCTGGTGGGAAATGAGAGTTAAATTTGCCTGTCCAGACACCTCCAGCTAGTCTCTCATTGGTTCTCGCTATTCCTGTTCATCTACCGCAGAATTTGCAAACTGGGCCAAACAGGAGATTAAAGGGACTGACTCTCCAAGTCGGGAGAGTGTTAGTAAAGCGTCTGGAATGTTGCACCCGAGTACCAGGGTACGAAAACTGAGACATATTTGAACACGTTTCCTGATCACACGGTTGATCATACTCTGGGTTCCACATGCATGTTTTAGCTGAAGGAAGAATACCTTAAACCTGGAGAGTTGAGACCCGTGGAATGGGTACCATGCAATATGACTTCAAAGGGTCTTCATTTGCTCACCGAACCTCTCCAATCCTATCACTGCTGCGTTTATGCCCCTGTACACACGCTTGATTCTCTTTTGGAGACATAGCAATCCATAGGTTTTAAGATACTTACTAGTCAGGTACATTCTTAGGCGTTTAATATGGGGTGTTGAGTCCATTTCGTTGAGCAAGGAGTAGCTCTTGTCTATTCCATATTTGGCTTAAGGAACTTTATCTGTGCTCATTTCAATCTCTGGTTTTATGCAGCACCCCAAGTCACCTTTCCCCTTAAGCAAGCATAAGTTGGTTTTCTAAATTTGAGACCCTCTTCTGTTTTGGAATTCAGTTCCTGTGTAGCCAAGTTTACATTCCGTGTATTACTGATATCTTATGATGTTTCTTTTTCTGTGTGACTTATTTCAGTTAGAATCATCGTACCTGAATCCACTCATTATGCTGCTACGGGCCTGATGACATAGATTTCATTGCTGAGTGATACTGCATTGTACGTAAGTACCACAAGTTCTTTATCCATTTTCCACTTTCTGTGATATTGAACTTGTACGGTAAACGAGGTTCTTGTAAACAGAGGCGTCCCAAACTTTGGGGTGGCTGTATCTTTTTGATTTTAATTCCCCTAAGCTATAGGACCATAAGTGGAAGTGCCCTAGGCTCTGTTGCTTTGTTTTTTAGATGTTTCAGGAAACACCATACACTTCTCCCGAGTGTCTGTTGGCAATTTACATCCCGCCCATCAGCATAACAAGGCTCCCAGTTCTCCATGGCCTGTCCTGCCTTTCTGGATTTTACACTTTTTTCAGATGGCCCGTTTGACCGGGGGGAAGTGAGACTTCATTGTAGTGCAGATTTCCTTTGCAAGCTTGCTTGCTTGGCCAAAAAGGGCGTATGCGTTTTTTCCTGAATATATTCAGGAAAAAACACATACGCCCTTTTTGGCCAAGTGCATCATTGTGGACGTTCTGCCTCTTTTCCTATGCTTTCAATGCAATTCCAGTCTACCTCCTGAAATCGGTTTCCTGCAATTCTGCCCCGCTTTCAAGTCCTCTTGGCAGCCTTACTTCAGTATATTTTTGGACGATAGCTGTCATTTATAACTCTGCAGGTTTGTGAATTACAGTGCCCCTGAGCTCCTTTCTTCAACTCGCTTTCTTGTGACCTGGCCGCAACACCGCAGGATGGCTTCAGGCCCTAATATGGTTCCGGCACAGCACGCTGAGCCTTTGGTTAATTCCTCTTCCTGGTGGGAAATGAGAGTTAAATTTGCCCGTCCAGACACCTCCAGCTAGTCTCTCATTGGTTCTCGCTATTCCTGTTCATCTTCTGCAGAAATTGCAAACTGGGCCAAACAGGAGGTTAAAGGGACTGACTCTCCAAGTCGGGAGAGTGTTAGTAAAGTGTCTGGAATGTTGCACCCGAGTACCAGGGTACGAAAACTGAGACATATTTGAACACGTCTCCCGATCACATGGTTGATCATACTCTAGGTTCCACATGCATGTTTTAGCTGAAGGAAGAATACCTTAAACCTGGGTAGTTGAAACCCATGGAATGGTACCATGCAATATGACTTCAAACGGTCTTCATTTGCTCACCGAACCTCTCCAATCCTATCACTGCTGCGTTTATGCCCCTGTACACATGCTTGATTCTCTTTCGGAGACATAGCAATCCATAGGTTTTAAGATACTTACTAGTCAGGTACATTCTTAGGCGTTTAATATGCGGTGTTGAGTCCATTTCGTTGAGCAAGGAGTAGCTCTTGTCTATTCCATATTTGGCTTAAGGAACTTTATCTGTGCTCATTTCAATCTCTGGTTTTATGCAGCACCCCAACTCACCTTTCCCCTTAAGCAAGCATAAGTTGGTTTTCTAAATTTGAGACCCTGTACTGTTTCGGAATTCAGTTCCAGTGTAGCCAAGTTTACATTCCGTGTATTAGTGATATCTTATGATGTTTCTTTTTCTGTGTGACTTATTTCAGTTAGAATCATCGTACCTGAATCCACTCATTATGCTGCTACGGGCCTGATGACATAGATTTCATTGCTGAGTGATACTGCATTGTACGTAAGTACCACAAGTTCTTTATCCATTTTCCACTTTCTGTGATATTGAACTTGTACGGTAAACGAGGTTCCTGTAAACAGAGGCGTCCCAAACTTTGGGGTGGCTGTATCTTTTTGATTTTAATTCCCCTAAGCTATAGGACCATAAGTGGAAGTGCCCTAGGCTCTGTTGATTTGTTTTTTAGATGTTTCAGGAAACACCATACACTTCTCCCGAGTGTCTGTTGGCAATTTACATCCCGTCCATCAGCATAACAAGGCTCCCAGTTCTCCATGGCCTGTCCTGCCTTTCTGGATTTTACACTTTTATCAGATGGCCCGTTTGACCGGGGGGAAGTGAGACTTCATTGTAGTGCAGATTTCCTTTGCAAGCTTGCTTGGTTGGCCAAAAAGGGCGTATGCGTTTTTTCCTGAATATATTCAGGAAAAAATGCATACGCCCTTTTTGGCCAAGTGCATCATTGTGGACGTTCTGTCTCTTTTCCTATGCTTTCAATGCAATTCCAGTCTACCTCCTGAAATCGGTTTCCTGCAATTCTGCCCCGCTTTCAAGTCCTCTTGGCATCCTTACTTCAGTATATTTTTGGACGATAGCTGTCATTTATAACTCTGCAGGTTTGTGAATTACAGTGCCCCTGAGCTCCTTTCTTCAACTCGCTTTCTTGTGACCTGGCCACAACACCGCAGGATGGTTTCAGGCCCTAATCTGGTTCCGGCACGGCACGCTGAGCCTTTGGTTAATTCCTCTTCCTGGTGGGAAATGAGAGTTAAATTTGCCCGTCCAGACACCTCCAGCTAGTCTCTCATTGGTTCTCGCTATTCCTGTTCATCTTCCGCAGAAATTGCAAACTGGGCCAAACAGGAGGTTAAAGGGACTGACTCTCCAAGTCGGGAGAGTGTTAGTAAAGCGTCTGGAATGTTGCACCCGAGTACCAGGGTACGAAAACTGAGACATATTTGAACACGTCTCCCGATCACATGGTTGATCATACTCTAGATTTCACATGCATGTTTTAGCTGAAGGAAGAATACCTTAAACCTGGGTAGTTGAAACCCATGGAATGGGTACCATGCAATATGACTTCAAACGGTCTTCATTTGCTCACCGAACCTCTCCAATCCTATCACTGCTGCGTTTATGCCCCTGTACACATGCTTGATTCTCTTTCGGAGACATAGCAATCCATAGGTTTTAAGATACTTACTAGTCAGGTACATTCTTAGGCGTTTAATATGCGGTGTTGAGTCCATTTCGTTGAGCAAGGAGTAGCTCTTGTCTATTCCATATTTGGCTTAAGGAACTTTATCTGTGCTCATTTCAATCTCTGGTTTTATGCAGCACCCCAACTCACCTTTCCCCTTAAGTAGGCATAAGTTGGTTTTCTAAATTTGAGACCCTGTTCTGTTCTGTAATTCAGTTCCTGTGTAGCCAAGTTTACATTCCGTGTATTACTGATATCTTATGATGTTTCTTTTTCTGTGTGACTTATTTCAGTTAGAATCATCATACCTGAATCCACTCATTGTGCTGCTAAGGGCCTGATGACATAGATTTCATTGCTGAGTCACATTGCTTTGTAAGTAAATACCACAAATTCTTTATCCATTTTTCACTTTCTGCGATGTTGAACTTGTACTGTAAACGAGGTTCTTGTAAACAGAGCCGTTCCAAACTTTGGGCTGGCTGTGTCTTTTTGAGTTTAATTTCCCTAAGCTATAGGACCATAAGTGGAAGTGCCCTAGGCTCTGTTGCTTTGTTTTTTAGATGTTTCAGGAAACACCATACACTTCTTCCGAGTGTCTGTTGGCAATTTACATCCCGCCCATCAGCATAACAAGGCTCCCAGTTCTCCATGGCCTGTCCTGCCTTTCTGGATTTTACACTTTTTTCAGATGGCCCTTTTGACCGGGGGGAAGTGAGACTTCATTGTAGTGCAGATTTCCTTTGCAAGCTTGCTTGGTTGGCCAAAAAGGGCGTATGCGTTTTTTCCTGAATATATTCAGGAAAAAACGCATACGCCCTTTTTGTCCAAGTGCATCATTGTGGACGTTCTGCCTCTCTTCCTATGCTTTCAATGCAATTCCAGTCTACCTCCTGAAATCGGTTTCCTGCAATTTTGCACCGCTTTCAAGTCCTCTTGGCAGCCTTACTTCAGTATATTTTTGGATGATAGCTGTCATTTATAACTCTGCAGGTTTGTGAATTACAGTGCCCCTGAGCTCCTTTCTTCAACTCGCTTTCTTGTGAGCTGGCCGCAACACCGCTGGATGGCTTCAGGCCCTAATCTGGTTCCGGCACGGCACCCTGAGCCTTTGGTTAATTCCTCTTCCTGGTGGGAAATGAGAGTTAAATTTGCCCGTCCAGACACCTCCAGCTAGTCTCTCATTGGTTCTCCCTATTCCTGTTCATCTTCCGCAGAAATTGCAAACTGGGCCAAACAGGAGGTTAAAGACGCTAACTCTCCAAGTGGGGAGAGTGTTAGTAAAGCGTCTGGAATGTTGCACCCGAGTACCAGGGTATGAAAAGTGAGACATATTTGAACACGTTTCCCGATCATATGGTTGATCAAACTCTATGTTCCACATGAATATTTTAGCTGAAGGAAGAATACCATAAACCTGGGTAGTTGAGACCCTTGGAATGGGTACCATGCAATGTGACTTCAAAGGGTCTTCACTTGCTCACCGAACCTCTCCAATCCTATCACTGCTGCGTTTATGCCCCTGTACACATGCTTGATTCTCTTTCGGAAACATAGCAATCCATAGGTTTTAAGATACTTACTAGTCAGGTACATTCTTAGGCGTTTAATATGCGGTGTTGAGTCCATTTCGTTGAGCAAGGAGTAGCTCTTGTCTATTCCATATTTGGCTTAAGGAACTTTATCTGTGCTCATTTCAATCTCTGGTTTTATGCAGCACCCCAACTCACCTTTCCCCTTAAGCAAGCATAAGTTGGTTTTCTAAATTTGAGACCCTGTTCTGTTTTGGAATTCAGTTCCTGTGTAGCCAAGTTTACATTCCGTGTATTAGTGATATCTTATGATGTTTCTTTTTCTGTGTGACTTATTTCAGTTAGAATCATCGTACCTGAATCCACTCATTATGCTGCTACGGGCCTGATGACATAGATTTCATTGCTGAGTGATACTGCATTGTACGTAAGTACCACAAGTTCTTTATCCATTTTTCACTTTCTGTGATATTGAAATTGTACTGTAAACGAGGTTCTTGAAAACAGAGGCGTCCCAAACTTTGGTGTGGCTGTGTCTTTTTGAATTTAATTTTCCTAAGCTATAGGACCATAAGTGGAAGTGCCCTAGGCTCTGTTGCTTTGTTTTTTAGATGTTTCAGGAAACACCATACACTTCTTCCGAGTGTCTGTTGGCAACTTACATCCCGCCCATCAGCATAACAAGGCTCCCAGTTCTCCATGGCCTGTCCTGCCTTTCTGGATTTTACACTTTTTTCAGATGGCCCTTTTGACCGGGGGGAAGTGAGACTTCATTGTAGTGCAGATTTCCTTTGCAAGCTTGCTTGGTTGGCCAAAAAGGGCGTATGCGTTTTTTCCTGAATATATTCAGGAAAAAACGCATACGCCCTTTTTGGCCAAGTGCATCATTGTGGACGTTCTGCCTCTTTTCCTATGTTTTCAATGCAATTCCAGTCTACCTCCTGAAATCGGTTTCCTGCAATTCTGCCCCGCTTTCAAGTCCTCTTGGCAGCCTTACTTCAGTATATTTTTGGACGATAGCTGTCATTTATAACTCTGCAGCTTTGTGAATTAAAGTGCCCCTGAGCTCCTTTCTTCAAGTCGCTTTCTTGTGAGCTGGCCGCAACACCGCAGGATGGCTTCAGGCCCTAATCTGGTTCCGACATGGCACGCTGAGCCTTTGGTTATTTCCTCTTCCTGGTGGGAAATGAGAGTTAAATTTGCCCGTCCAGACACCTCCAGCTAGTCTCTCATTGGTTCTCGCTATTCCTGTTCATCTTCCGCAGAAATTGCAAACTGGGCCAAACAGGAGGTTAAAGGGACTGACTCTCCAAGTCGGCAGAGTGTTAGTAAAGCGTCTGGAATGTTGCACCCGAGTACCAGCGTACGAAAACTGAGACATATTTGAACACGTCTCCCGATCACATGGTTGATCATACTCTAGGTTCCACATGCATGTTTTAGCTGAAGGAAGAATACCTTAAACCTGGGTAGTTGAGACCCGTGGAATGGGTACCATGCAATGAGACTTCAAAGGGTCTTCACTTGCTCACCGAACCTCTCCAATCCTATCACTGCTGCGTTTATGCCCCTGTACACATGCTTGATTCTCTTTCGGAGACATAGCAATCCATAGGTTTTAAGATACTTCCTAGTCAGGTACATTCTTAGGCGTTTAATATGGGGTGTTGAGTCCATTTCGTTGAGCAAGGAGTAGCTCTTGTCTATTCCATATTTGGCTTAAGGAACTTTATCTGTGCTCATTTCAATCTCTGGTTTCATGCAGCACCCAAACTCACCTTTCCCCTTAAGCAACCGTAAGTTGGTTTTCTAAATTTGAGACCCTGTTCTGTTTTGGAATTCAGTTCCTGTGTAGCCAAGTTTACATTCCGTGCATTACTGATATCTTATGATGTTTCTTTTTCTGTGTGACTTATTTCATTTAGAATCATCGTACCTGAATCCACTCATTATGCTGCTACGGGCCTGATGACATAGATTTCATTGCTGAGTGATATTGCTTTGTAAGTAAATACCACAAGTTCTTTATCCATTTTTCACTTTCTGCGATGTTGAACTTGTACTGTAAACGAGGTTCTTGTAAACAGAGCCGTTCCAAACTTTGGGGTGGCTGTGTCTTTTTGATTTTAATTTCCCTAAGCTATAGGACCATAAGTTGAAGTGCCCTAGGCTCGTTGCTTTGTTTTTTAGATGTTTCAGGAAACACCATACACTTCTTCCGAGTGTCTGTTGGCAGTTTACATCCCGCCCATCAGCATAACAAGGCTCCCAGTTCTCCATGGCCTGTCCTGCCTTTCTGGATTTTACACTTTTTTCAGATGGCCCTTTTGATCGGGGGGAAGTGAAACTTCATTGTAGTGCAGATTTCCTTTGCAAGCTTGCTTGGTTGGCCAAAAAGTGCGTATGCGTTTTTTCCTGAATATATTCAGGAAAAAACGCATACGCCCTTTTTGGCCAAGTGCATCATTGTGGACGTTCTGCCTCTTTTCCTATGCTTTCAATGCAATTCCAGTCTACCTCCTGAAATCGGTTTCCTGCAATTCTGCCCCGCTTTCAAGTCCTCTTGGCAGCCTTACTTCAGTATAATTTTGGATGATAGCTGTCATTTATAACTCTGCAGGTTTGTGAATTACAGTGCCCCTGAGCTCCTTTCTTCAACTCGCTTTCTTGTGAGCTGGCCGCAACACCGCAGGATGGCTTCAGGCCCTAATCTGGTTCCGGCACGGAATGCTGAGCCTTTGGTTATTTCCTCTTCCTGGTGGGAAATGAGAGTTAAATTTGCCCGTCCAGACACCTCCAGCTAGTCTCTCATTGGTTCTCGCTATTCCTGTTCATCTTCCGCAGAAATTGCAAACTGGGCCAAACAGGACGTTAAAGGGACTGACTCTCCAAGTCGGGAGAGTGTTAGTAAAGCGTCTGGAATGTTGCACCCGAGTACCAGGGTATGAAAAGTGAGACATATTTGAACACGTTTCCCGATCATATGGTTGATCAAACTCTATGTTCCACATGAATATTTTAGCTGAAGGAAGAATACCATAAACCTGGGTAGTTGACACCCTTGGAATGGGTACCATGCAATGTGACTTCAAAGGGTCTTCACTTGCTCACCGAACCTCTCCAATCCTATCACTGCTGCGTTTATGCCCCTGTACACATGCTTGATTCTCTTTCGGAAACATAGCAATCCATAGGTTTTAAGATACTTACTAGTCAGGTACATTTTTAGGCGTTTAATATGCGGTGTTGAGTCCATTTCGTTGAGCAAGGAGTAGCTCTTGTCTATTCCATATTTGGCTTAAGGAACTTTATCTGTGCTCATTTCAATCTCTGGTTTTATGCAGCACCCCAACTCACCTTTCCCCTTAAGCAAGCATAAGTTGGTTTTCTAAATTTGAGACCCTGTTCTGTTTTGGAATTCAGTTCCTGTGTAGCCAAGTTTACATTCCGTGTATTAGTGATATCTTATGATGTTTCTTTTTCTGTGTGACTTATTTCAGTTAGAATCATCGTACCTGAATCCACTCATTATGCTGCTACGGGCCTGATGACATAGATTTCATTGCTGAGTGATACTGCATTGTACGTAAGTACCACAAGTTCTTTATCCATTTTTCACTTTCTGTGATATTGAACTTGTACTGTAAACGAGGTTCTTGAAAACAGAGGCGTCCCAAACTTTGGGGTGGCTGTGTCTTTTTGAATTTAATTTTCCTAAGCTATAGGACCATAAGTGGAAGTGCCCTAGGCTCTGTTGCTTTGTTTTTTAGATGTTTCAGGAAACACCATACACTTCTCCCGAGTGTCTGTTGGCAACTTACATCCCGCCCATCAGCATAACAAGGCTCCCAGTTCTCCATGGCCTGTCCTGCCTTTCTGGATTTTACACTTTTTTCAGATGGCCCTTTTGACCGTGGGGAAGTGAGACTTCATTGTAGTGCAGATTTCCTTTGCAAGCTTGCTTGGTTGGCCAAAAAGGGCGTATGCGTTTTTTCCTGAATATATTCAGGAAAAAACGCATACGCCCTTTTTGGCCAAGTGCATCATTGTGGACGTTCTGCCTCTTTTCCTATGTTTTCAATGCAATTCCAGTCTACCTCCTGAAATCGGTTTCCTGCAATTCTGCCCCGCTTTCAAGTCCTCTTGGCAGCCTTACTTCAGTATATTTTTGGACGATAGCTGTCATTTATAACTCTGCAGCTTTGTGAATTAAAGTGCCCCTGAGCTCCTTTCTTCAACTCGCTTTCTTGTGAGCTGGCCGCAACACCGCAGGATGGCTTCAGGCCCTAATCTGGTTCCGACATGGCACGCTGAGCCTTTGGTTATTTCCTCTTCCTGGTGGGAAATGAGAGTTAAATTTGCCCGTCCAGACACCTCCAGCTAGTCTCTCATTGGTTCTCGCTATTCCTGTTCATCTTCCGCAGAAATTGCAAACTGGGCCAAACAGGAGGTTAAAGGGACTGACTCTCCAAGTCGGGAGAGTGTTAGTAAAGCGTCTGGAATGTTGCACCCGAGTACCAGCGTACGAAAACTGAGACATATTTGAACACGTCTCCCGATCACATGGTTGATCATACTCTAGGTTCCACATGCATGTTTTAGCTAAAGGAAGAATACCTTAAACCTGGGTAGTTGAGACCCGTGGAATGGGTACCATGCAATGTGACTTCAAAGGGTCTTCACTTGCTCACCGAACCTCTCCAATCCTATCACTGCTGCGTTTATGCCCCTGTACACATGCTTGATTCTCTTTCGGAGACATAGCAATCCATAGGTTTTAAGATACTTACTAGTCAGGTACATTCTTAGGCGTTTAATATGCGGTGTTGAGTCCATTTCGTTGAGCAAGGAGTAGCTCTTGTCTATTCCATATTTGGCTTAAGGAACTTTATCTGTGCTCATTTCAATCTCTGGTTTTATGCAGCACCCCAACTCACATTTCCCCTTAAGCAAGCATAAGTTGGTTTTCTACATTTGAGACCCTGTTCTGTTTTGGAATTCAGTTCCTGTGTAGCCAAGTTTACATTCCGTGTATTAGTGATATCTTATGATGTTTCTTTTTCTGTGTGACTTATTTCAGTT
The DNA here is from genome assembly GCF_963455315.2 of Globicephala melas. Classification (NCBI taxonomy): domain Eukaryota; kingdom Metazoa; phylum Chordata; class Mammalia; order Artiodactyla; family Delphinidae; genus Globicephala; species Globicephala melas. The sequence goes on from NW_027207223.1 coordinate 1,533,332, forward strand.
AGAATCATCGTACCTGAATCCACTCATTATGCTGCTACGGGCCTGATGACATAGATTTCATTGCTGAGTGATACTGCATTGTACGTAAGTACCACAAGTTCTTTATCCATTTTTCACTTTCTGTGATATTGAACTTGTACTGTAAACGAGGTTCTTGAAAACAGAGGCGTCCCAAACTTTGGGGTGGCTGTGTCTTTTTGAATTTAATTTTCCTAAGCTATAGGACCATAAGTGGAAGTGCCCTAGGCTCTGTTGCTTTGTTTTTTAGATGTTTCAGGAAACACCATACACTTCTCCCGAGTGTCTGTTGGCAACTTACATCCCGCCCATCAGCATAACAAGGCTCCCAGTTCTCCATGGCCTGTCCTGCCTTTCTGGATTTTACACTTTTTTCAGATGGCCCTTTTGACCGGGGGGAAGTGAGACTTCATTGTAGTGCAGATTTCCTTTGCAAGCTTGCTTGGTTGGCCAAAAAGTGCGTATGCGTTTTTTCCTGAATATATTCAGGAAAAAACGCATACGCCCTTTTTGGCCAAGTGCATCATTGTGGACGTTCTGCCTCTTTTCCTATGTTTTCAATGCAATTCCAGTCTACCTCCTGAAATCGGTTTCCTGCAATTCTGCCCCGCTTTCAAGTCCTCTTGGCAGCCTTACTTCAGTATATTTTTGGACGATAGCTGTCATTTATAACTCTGCAGCTTTGTGAATTACAGTGCCCCTGAGCTCCTTTCTTCAACTCGCTTTCTTGTGAGCTGGCCGCAACACCGCAGGATGGCTTCAGGCCCTAATCTGGTTCCGACACGGCACACTGAGCCTTTGGTTATTTCCTCTTCCTGGTGGGAAATGAGAGTTAAATTTGCCCGTCCAGACACCTCCAGCTAGTCTCTCATTGGTTCTCGCTATTCCTGTTCATCTTCCGCTGAAATTGCAAACTGGGCCAAACAGGAGGTTAAAGGGACTGACTCTCCAAGTCGGGAGAGTGTTAGTAAAGCGTCTGGAATGTTGCACCCGAGTACCAGGGTACGAAAACTGAGACATATTTGAACACGTCTCCCGATCACATGGTTGATCATACTCTAGGTTCCACATGCATGTTTTAGCTGAAGGAAGAATACCTTAAACCTGGGTAGTTGAGACCCGTGGAATGGGTACCATGCAATATGACTTCAAAGGGTCTTCATTTGCTCACCGAACCTCTCCAATCCTATCACTGCTGCGTTTATGCCCCTGTACACATGCTTGATTCTCTTTCGGAGACATAGCAATCCATAGGGTTTAAGATACTTAAGAGTCAGGCACATTCTTAGGCGTTTAATATGCGGTGTTGAGTCCATTTCGTTGAGCAAGGAGTAGCTCTTGTCTATTCCATTTTTGGCTTAAGGAACTTTATCTGTGCTCATTTCAATCTCTGGTTTTATGCAGCACCCCAACTCACCTTTCCCCTTAAGCAAGCATAAGTTGGTTTTCTAAATTTGAGACCCTGTTCTGTTTTGGAATTCAGTTCCTGTGTAGCCAAGTTTACATTCCGTGTATTAGTGATATCTTATGATGTTTCTTTTTCTGTGTGACTTATTTCAGTTAGAATCATCGTACCTGAATCCACTCATTATGCTGCTACGGGCCTGATGACATAGATTTCATTGCTGAGTGATACTGCATTGTACGTAAGTACCACAAGTTCTTTATCCATTTTCCACTTTCTGTGATATTGAACTTGTACGGTAAATGAGGTTCTTGTAAACAGAGGCGTCCCAAACTTTGGGGTGGCTGTATCTTTTTGATTTTAATTCCCCTAAGCTATAGGACCATAAGTGGAAGTGCCCTAGGCTCTGTTGCTTTGTTTTTTAGATGTTTCAGGAAACACCATACACTTCTCCCGAGTGTCTGTTGGCAATTTACATCCCGCCCATCAGCATAACAAGGCTTCCAGTTCTCCATGGCCTGTCCTGCCTTTCTGGATTTTACACTTTTTTCAGATGGCCCGTTTGACCGGGGGGAAGTGAGACTTCATTGTAGTGCAGATTTCCTTTGCAAGCTTGCTTGGTTGGCCAAAAAGGGCGTATGCGTTTTTTCCTGAATATATTCAGGAAAAAACGCATACGCCCTTTTTGGCCAAGTGCATCATTGTGGACGTTCTGCCTCTTTTCCTATGTTTTCAATGCAATTCCAGTCTACCTCCTGAAATCGGTTTCCTGCAATTCTGCCCCGCTTTCAAGTCCTCTTGGCAGCCTTACTTCAGTATATTTTTGGACGATAGCTGTCATTTATAACTCTGCAGCTTTGTGAATTACAGTGCCCCTGAGCTCCTTTCTTCAAGTCGCTTTCTTGTGAGCTGGCCGCAACACCGCAGGATGGCTTCAGGCCCTAATCTGGTTCCGACACGGCACACTGAGCCTTTGGTTATTTCCTCTTCCTGGTGGGAAATGAGAGTTAAATTTGCCCGTCCAGACACCTCCAGCTAGTCTCTCATTGGTTCTCGCTATTCCTGTTCATCTTCCGCTGAAATTGCAAACTGGGCCAAACAGGAGGTTAAAGGGACTGACTCTCCAAGTCGGGAGAGTGTTAGTAAAGCGTCTGGAATGTTGCACCCGAGTACCAGGGTACGAAAACTGAGACATATTTGAACACGTCTCCCGATCACATGGTTGATCATACTCTAGGTTCCACATGCATGTTTTAGCTGAAGGAAGAATACCTTAAACCTGGGTAGTTGAGACCCGTGGAATGGGTACCATGCAATATGACTTCAAAGGGTCTTCATTTGCTCACCGAACCTCTCCAATCCTATCACTGCTGCGTTTATGCCCCTGTACACATGCTTGATTCTCTTTCGGAGACATAGCAATCCATAGGGTTTAAGATAGTTAAGAGTCAGGCACATTCTTAGGCGTTTAATATGCGGTGTTGAGTCCATTTCGTTGAGCAAGGAGTAGCTCTTGTCTATTCCATTTTTGGCTTAAGGAACTTTATCTGTGCTCATTTCAATCTCTGGTTTTATGCAGCACCCCAACTCACCTTTCCCCTTAAGCAAGCATAAGTTGGTTTTCTAAATTTGAGACCCTGTTCTGTTTTGGAATTCAGTTCCTGTGTAGCCAAGTTTACATTCCGTGTATTAGTGATATCTTATGATGTTTCTTTTTCTGTGTGACTTATTTCAGTTAGAATCATCGTACCTGAATCCACTCATTATGCTGCTACGGGCCTGATGACATAGATTTCATTGCTGAGTGATACTGCATTGTACGTAAGTACCACAAGTTCTTTATCCATTTTCCACTTTCTGTGATATTGAACTTGTACGGTAAATGAGGTTCTTGTAAACAGAGGCGTCCCAAACTTTGGGGTGGCTGTATCTTTTTGATTTTAATTGCCCTAAGCTATAGGACCATAAGTGGAAGTGCCCTAGGCTCTGTTGCTTTGTTTTTTAGATGTTTCAGGAAACACCATACACTTCTCCTGAGTGTCTGTTGGCAACTTACATCCCGCCCATCAGCATAACAAGGCTCCCAGTTCTCCATGGCCTGTCCTGCCTTTCTGGATTTTACACTTTTTTCAGATGGCCCGTTTGACCGGGGGGAAGTGAGACTTCATTGTAGTGCAGATTTCCTTTGCAAGCTTGCTTGGTTGGCCAAAAAGGGTGTATGCGTTTTTTCCTGAATATATTCAGGAAAAAATGCATACGCCCTTTTTGGCCAAGTGCATCATTGTGGACGTTCTGTCTCTTTTCCTATGCTTTCAATGCAATTCCAGTCTACCTCCTGAAATCGGTTTCCTGCAATTCTGCCCCGCTTTCAAGTCCTCTTGGCAGCCTTACTTCAGTATATTTTTGGACGATAGCTGTCATTTATAACTCTGCAGGTTTGTGAATTACAGTGCCCCTGAGCTCCTTTCTTCAACTCGCTTTCTTGTGACCTGGCCACAACACCGCAGGATGGCTTCAGGCCCTAATCTGGTTCCGGCACGGCACGCTGAGCCTTTGGTTAATTCCTCTTCCTGGTGGGAAATGAGAGTTAAATTTGCCCGTCCAGACACCTCCAGCTAGTCTCTCATTGGTTCTCGCTATTCCTGTTTATCTTCCGCAGAAATTGCAAACTGGGCCAAACAGGAGGTTAAAGGGACTGACTCTCCAAGTCGGGAGAGTGTTAGTAAAGCGTCTGGAATGTTGCACCCGAGTACCAGGGTACGAAAAGTGAGACATATTTGAACACGTCTCCCGATCACATGGTTGATCATACTCTAGATTCCACATGCATGTTTTAGCTGAAGGAAGAATACCTTAAACCTGGGTAGTTGAAACCCATGGAATGGGTACCATGCAATATGACTTCAAACGGTCTTCATTTGCTCACCGAACCTCTCCAATCCTATCACTGCTGCGTTTATGCCCCTGTACACATGCTTGATTCTCTTTCGGAGACATAGCAATCCATAGGTTTTAAGATACTTACTAGTCAGGTACATTCTTAGGCGTTTAATATGCGGTGTTGAGTCCATTTCGTTGAGCAAGGAGTAGCTCTTGACTATTCCATATTTGGCTTAAGGAACTTTATCTGTGCTCATTTGAATCTCTGGTTTTATGCAGCACCCCAACTCACCTTTACCCTTAAGCAAGCATAAGTTGGTTTTCTAAATTTGAGACCCTGTTCTGTTCTGTAATTCAGTTCCTGTGTAGCTAAGTTTACATTCCATGTATTACTGATATCTTATGATGTTTCTTTTCCTGTGTGACTTATTTCAGTTAGAATCATCATACCTGAATCCACTCATTGTGCTGCTAAGGGCCTGATGACATAGATTTCATTGCTGAGTGATATTGCTTTGTAAGTAAATACCACAAGTTCTTTATCCATTTTTCACTTTCTGCGATGTTGAACTTGTACTGTAAACGAAGTTCTTGTAAACAGAGCCGTTCCAAACTTTGGGCTGGCTGTGTCTTTTTGAGTTTAATTTCCCTAAGCTATAGGACCATAAGTGGAAGTGCCCTAGGCTCTGTTGCTTTGTTTTTTAGATGTTTCAGGAAACACCATACACTTCTTCCGAGTGTCTGTTGGCAATTTACATCCCGCCCATCAGCATAACAAGGCTCCCAGTTCTCCATGGCCTGTCCTGCCTTTCTGGATTTTATACTTTTTTCAGATGGCCCTTTTGACCGGGGGGAAGTGAGACTTCATTGTAGTGCAGATTTCCTTTGCAAGCTTGCTTGGTTGGCCAAAAAGGGCGTATGCTTTTTTTCCTGAATATATTCAGGAAAAAACGCATACGCCCTTTTTGGCCAAGTGCATCATTGTGGACGTTCTGCCTCTTTTCCTATGCTTTCAATGCAATTCCAGTCTACCTCCTGAAATCGGTTTCCTGCAATTCTGCCCCGCTTTCAAGTCCTCTTGGCAGCCTTACTTCAGTATATTTTTGGACGATAGCTGTCATTTATAACTCTGCAGGTTTGTGAATTACAGTGCCCCTGAGCTCCTTTCTTCAACTCGCTTTCTTGTGAGCTGGCCGAAACACCGCAGGATGGCTTCAGGCCCTAATCTGGTTCCGGCACGGAACGCTGAGCCTTTGGTTATTTCCTCTTCCTGGTGGGAAATGAGAGTTAAATTTGCCTGTCCAGACACCTCCAGCTTGTCTTTCATTGGTTCTCGCTATTCCTGTTCATCTTCTGCAGAAATTGCAAACTGGGCCAAACAGGAGGTTAAAGGGACTGACTCTCCAAGTCGGGAGAGTGTTAGTAAAGCGTCTGGAATGTTGCACCCGAGTACCAGGGGAGGAAAACTGAGACATATTTGAACACGTTTCCCGATCATATGGTTGATCATACTCTAGGTTCCACATGCATGTTTTAGCTGAAGTAAGAATACCTTAAACCTGGAGAGTTGAGACCCGTGGAATGGGTACCATGCAATATGACTTCAAAGGGTCTTCATTTGCTCACCGAACCTCTCCAATCCTATCACTGCTGCGTTTATGCCCCTGTACACACGCTTGATTCTCTTTTGGAGACATAGCAATCCATAGGTTTTAAGATACTTACTAGTCAGGTACATTCTTAGGCTTTTAATATGGGGTGTTGAGTCCATTTCGTTGAGCAAGGAGTAGCTCTTGTCTATTCCATATTTGGCTTAAGGAACTTTATCTGTGCTCATTTCAATCTCTGGTTTTATGCAGCACCCCAACTCACCTTTCCCCTTAAGCAAGCATAAGTTGGTTTTCTAAATTTGAGACCCTGTTCTGTTTTGGAATTCAGTTCCTGTGTAGCTAAGTTTACATTCCGTGTATTAGTGATATCTTATGATGTTTCTTTTTCTGTGTGATTTATTTCAGTTAGAATCATCGTACCTGAATCCACTCATTATGCTGCTACGGGCCTGATGACATAGATTTCATTGCTGAGTGATACTGCATTGTACGTAAGTACCACAAGTTCTTTATCCATTTTCCACTTTCTGTGATATTGAACTTGTACGGTAAACGAGGTTCTTGTAAACAGAGGCGTCCCAAACTTTGGGGTGGCTGTATCTTTTTGATTTTAATTTCCCTAAGCTATAGGACCATAAGTGGAAGTGCCCTAGGCTCTGTTGCTTTGTTTTATAGATGTTTCAGGAAACACCATACACTTCTCCCGAGTGTCTGTTGGCAATTTACATCCCGTCCATCAGCATAACAAGGCTCCCAGTTCTCCATGGCCTGTCCTGCCTTTCTGGATTCTACACTTTTTTCAGATGGCCCGTTTGACCGGGGGGAAGTGAGACTTCATTGTAGTGCAGATTTCCTTTGCAAGCTTGCTTGGTTGGCCAAAAAGGGCGTATGCGTTTTTTCCTGAATATATTCAGGAAAAAACGCATACGCCCTTTTTGGCCAAGTGCATCATTGTGGACGTTCTGTCTCTTTTCCTATGCTTTCAATGCAATTCCAGTCTACCTCCTGAAATCGGTTTCCTGCAATTCTGCCCCGCTTTCAAGTCCTCTTGGCAGCCTTACTTCACTATATTTTTGGACGATAGCTGTCATTTATAACTCTGCAGGTTTGTGAATTACAGTACCCCTGAGCTCCTTTCTTCAACTGGCTTTCTTGTGACCTGGCCACAACACCGCAGGATGGCTTCAGGCCCTAATCTGGTTCCGGCACGGCACGCTGAGCCTTTGGTTAATTCCTCTTCCTGGTGGGAAATGAGAGTTAAATTTGCCCGTACAGACACCTCCAGCTAGTCTCTCATTGGTTCTCGCTATTCCTGTTCATCTTCCGCAGAAATTGCAAACTGGGCCAAACAGGAGGTTAAAGGGACTGACTCTCCAAGTCGGGAGAGTGTTAGTAAAGCGTCTGGAATGTTGCACCCGAGTACCAGGGTACGAAAACTGAGACATATTTGAACACGTCTCCCGATCACATGGTTGATCATACTCTAGGTTCCACATGCATGTTTTAGCTGAAGGAAGAATACCTTAAACCTGGGTAGTTCAGACCCGTGGAATGGGTACCATGCAATGTGACTTCAAAGGGTCTTCACTTGCTCACCGAACCTCTCCAATCCTATCACTGCTGCGTTTATGCCCCTGTACACATGCTTGATTCTCTTTCGGAGACATAGCAATCCATAGGTTTTATGATACTTACTAGTCAGGTACATTCTTAGGCGTTTAATATGCGGTGTTGAGTCCATTTCGTTGAGCAAGGAGTAGCTCTTGTCTATTCCATATTTGGCTTAAGGAACTTTATCTGTGCTCATTTCAATCTCTGGTTTTATGCAGCACCCCAACTCACCTTTCCCCTTAAGCAAGCATAAGTTGGTTTTCTAAATTTGAGACCCTGTTCTGTTTTGGAATTCAGTTCCTGTGTAGCCAAGTTTACATTCCGTGTATTAGTGATATCTTATGATGTTTCTTTTTCTGTGTGACTTATTTCAGTTAGAATCATCGTACCTGAATCCACTCATTATGCTGCTACGGGCCTGATGACATAGATTTCATTGCTGAGTAATACTGCATTGTACGTAAGTACCACAAATTCTTTATCCATTTTTCACTTTCTGTGATATTGAACTTGTACTGTAAACGAGGTTCTTGAAAACAGAGGCGTCCCAAACTTTGGGGTGGCTGTGTCTTTTTGAATTTAATTTTCCTAAGCTATAGGACCATAAGTGGAAGTGCCCTAGGCTCTGTTGCTTTGTTTTTTAGATGTTTCAGGAAACACCATACACTTCTCCCGAGTGTCTGTTGGCAACTTACATCCCGCCCATCAGCATAACAAGGCTCCCAGTTCTCCATGGCCTGTCCTGCCTTTCTGGATTTTACACTTTTTTCAGATGGCCCTTTTGACCGGGGGGAAGTGAGACTTCATTGTAGTGCAGATTTCCTTTGCAAGCTTGCTTGGTTGGCCAAAAAGTGCGTATGCGTTTTTTCCTGAATATATTCAGGAAAAAACGCATACGCCCTTTTTGGCCAAGTGCATCATTGTGGACGTTCTGCCTCTTTTCCTATGTTTTCAATGCAATTCCAGTCTACCTCCTGAAATCGGTTTCCTGCACTTCTGCCCCGCTTTCAAGTCCTCTTGGCAGCCTTACTTCAGTATATTTTTGGACGATAGCTGTCATTTATAACTCTGCAGCTTTGTGAATTACAGTGCCCCTGAGCTCCTTTCTTCAACTCGCTTTCTTGTGAGCTGGCCGCAACACAGCAGGATGGCTTCAGGCCCTAATCTGGTTCCGGCATGGCACGCTGAGCCTTTGGTTATTTCCTCTTCCTGGTGGGAAATGAGAGTTAAATTTGCCCGTCCAGACACCTCCAGCTAGTCTCTCATTCGTTTTCGCTATTCCTGTTCATCTTCCGCAGAAATTGCAAACTGGGCCAAACAGGAGGTTAAAGGGACTGACTCTCCAAGTCGGGAGAGTGTTAGTAAAGCGTCTGGAATGTTGCACCCGAGTACCAGGGTACGAAAACTGAGACATATTTGAACACGTCTCCCGATCACATGGTTGATCATACTCTAGGTTCCACATGCATGTTTTAGCTGAAGGAAGAATACCTTAAACCTGGGTAGTTGAGACCCGTGGAATGGGTACCATGCAATATGACTTCAAAGGGTCTTCATTTGCTCACCGAACCTCTCCAATCCTATCACTGCTGCGTTTATGCCCCTGTACACATGCTTGATTCTCTTTCGGAGACATAGCAATCCATAAGTTTTAAGTTACTTACTAGTCAGGTACATTCTTAGGCGTTTAATATGCGGTGTTGAGTCCATTTTGTTGAGCAAGGAGTAGCTCTTGTCTATTCCATATTTGGCTTAAGGAACTTTATCTGTGCTCATTTCAATCTCTGGTTTTATGCAGCACCCCAACTCACCTTTCCCCTTAAGCAAGCATAAGTTGGTTTTCTTAATTTGAGACCCTGTTCTGTTTTGGAATTCAGTTCCTGTGTAGCCAAGTTTACATTCCGTGTATTACTGATATCTTATGATGTTTCTTTTTCTGTGTGACTTATTTCAGTTAGAATCATCGTACCTGAATCCACTCATTATGCTGCTACGGGCCTGATGACATAGATTTCATTGCTGAGTGACACTGCATTGTACGTAAGTACCACAAGTTCTTTATCCATTTTCCACTTTCTGTGATATTGAATTTGTACGGTAAACGAGGGTCTTGTAAACAGAGCCGTTCCAAACTTTGGGGTGGTTGTGTCTTTTTGATTTTAATTTCCCTAAGCTATAGGACCATAAGTGGAAGTGCCCTAGGCTCTGTTGGTTTGTTTTTTAGATGTTTCAGGAAACACCATACACTTCTCTCGAGTGTCTGTTGGCAATTTACATCCCGCCCATCAGCATAACAAGGCTCCCAGTTCTCCATGGCCTGTCCTGCCTTTCTGGATTTTACACTTTTTTCAGATGGCCTGTTAGACCGGGGGGAAGTGAGACTTCATTGTAGTGCAGATTTCCTTTGCAAGCTTGCTTGGTTGGCCAAAAAGGGCGTATGCGTTTTTTCCTGAATATATTCAGGAAAAAACGCATACGCCCTTTTTGGCCAAGTGCATCATTGTGGACGTTCTGCCTCTTTTCCTATGCTTTCAATGCAATTCCAGTCTACCTCCTGAAATCGGTTTCCTGCAATTCTGCCCCCCTTTCAATTCCTCTTGGCAGCCTTACTTCAGTATATTTTTGGACGATAGCTGTCATTTATAACTCTGCAGGTTTGTTAATTTCAGTGCCCCTGAGCTCCTTTCTTCAACTCGCTTTCTTGTGACCTGGCCGCAACACCCCAGGATGGCTTCATGCCCTAATCTGGTTCCGGCACGGCACGCTGAGCCTTTGGTTAATTCCTCTTCCTGTTGGGAAATGAGAGTTAAATTTGCCCGTCCAGACACCTCCAGCTAGTCTCTCATTGGTTCTCGCTATTCCTGTTCATCTTCCGCAGAAATTGCAAACTGGGCCAAACAGGAGGTTAAAGTGACTGACTCTCCAAGTCGGGAGAGTGTTAGTAAAGCGTCTGGAATGTTGCACCCGAGTACCAGGGTACGAAAACTGAGACATATTTGAACACGTCTCCCGATCACATGGTTGATCATACTCTAGGTTCCACATGCATGTTTTAGCTGAAGGAAGAATACCTTAAACCTTGGTAGTTGAAACCCGTGGAATGGGTTCCATGCAATATGACTTCAAAGGGTCTTCATTTGCTCACCGAACCTCTCCAATCCTATCACTGCTGCATTTATGCCCCTGTACACATGCTTGATTCTCTTTCGGAGACATAGCAATCCATAAGTTTTAAGTTACTTACTAGTCAGGTACATTCTTAGGCGTTTAATATGCGGTGTTGAGTCCATTTTGTTGAGTAAGGAGTAGCTCTTGTCTATTCCATATTTGGCTTAAGGAACTTTATCTGTGCTCATTTCAATCTCTGGTTTTATGCAGCACCCCAACTCACCTTTCCCCTTAAGCAAGCATAAGTTGGTTTTCTTAATTTGAGACCCTGTTCTGTTTTGGAATTCAGTTCCTGTGTAGCCAAGTTTACATTCCGTGTATTACTCATATCTTATGATGTTTCTTTTTCTGTGTGACTTATTTCAGTTAGAATCATCGTACCTGAATCCACTCACTGTGCTTCTAAGGGCCTGATGACATAGATTTCATTGCTGAGTGATATTGCTTTGTAAGTAAATACCACAACTTCTTTATCCATTTTTCACTTTCTGCGATGTTGAACTTGTACTGTAAACGAGGTTCTTGTAAACAGAGCCGTTCCAAACTTTGGGGTGGCTGTGTCTTTTTGATTTTAATTTCCCTAAGCTATAGGACCATAAGTGGAAGTGCCCTAGGCTCTGTTACGTTGTTTCTTAGATGTTTCAGGAAACACCATACACTTCTCCCGAGTGTCTGTTGGCAATTTACATCCCGCCCATCAGCATAACAAGGCTCCCAGTTCTCCATGGCCTGTCCTGCCTTTCTGGATTTTACACTTTTTTCAGATTGCCTGTTAGACCGGGGGAAAGTGAGACTTCATTGTAGTGCAGATTTTCTTTGCAAGCTTGCTTGGTTGGCCAAAAAGGGCGTATGCGTTTTTTCCTGAATATATTCAGGAAAAAACGCATACGCCCTTTTTGGCCAAGTGCATCATTGTGGACGTTCTGCCTCTTTTCCTATGCTTTCAATGCAATTCCAGTCTACCTCCTGAAATCGGTTTCCTGCAATTCTGCCCCGCTTTCAAGTCCTCTTGGCAGCCTTACTTTAGTATATTTTTTGACGATAGCTGTCTTTTATAACTCTGCAGGTTTGTGAATTACAGTGCCCCTGAGCTCCTTTCTTCAACTCGCTTTCTTGTGACCTGGCCGCAACACCCCAGGATGGCTTCAGGCCCTAATCTGGTTCCGGCACGGCACGCTGAGCCTTTGGTTAATTCCTCTTCCTGGTGGGAAATGAGAGTTAAATTTGCCCGTCCAGACACCTCCAGCTAGTCTCTCATTGGTTCTCGCTATTCCTGTTCATCTTCCGCAGAAATTGCAAACTGGGCCAAACAGGAGGTTAAAGGGACTGACTCTCCAAGTGGGGAGAGTGTTAGTAAAGCGTCTGGAATGTTGCACCCGAGTACCAGGGTACGAAAACTGAGACATATTTGAACACGTCTCCCGATCACATGGTTGATCATACTCTAGGTTCCACATGCATGTTTTAGCTGAAGGAAGAATACCTTAAACCTTTGTAGTTGAGACCCGTGGAATGGGTACCATGCAATATGACTTCAAAGGGTCTTCATTTGCTCACCGAACCTCTCCAATCCTATCACTGCTGCGTTTATGCCCCTGTACACATGCTTGATTCTCTTTCGGAGACATAGCAATCCATAGGGTTTAAGATACTTAAGAGTCAGGCACATTCTTAGGCGTTTAATATGCGGTGTTGAGTCCATTTCGTTGAGCAAGGAGTAGCTCTTGTCTATTCCATATTTGGCTTAAGGAACTTTATCTGTGCTCATTTCAATCTCTTGTTTTATGCAGCACCCCAACTCACCTTTCCCCTTAAGCAAGCATAAGTTGGTTTTCTAAATTTGAGACCCTCTTCTGTTTTGGAATTCAGTTCCTGTGTAGCCAAGTTTACATTCCGTGTATTACTGATATCTTATGATGTTTCTTTTTCTGTGTGACTTATTTCAGTTAGAATCATCATACCTGAATCCACTCATTGTGCTGCTAAGGGCCTGATGATATAGAATTCATTGCTGAGTGATATTGCTTTGTAAGTAAATACCACCACTTCTTTAACCATTTTTCACTTTCTGCGATGTTGAACTTGTACTGTAAACGAGGTTCTTGTAAACAGAGCCGTTCCAAACTTTGGGGTGGCTGTGTCTTTTTGATTTTAATTTCCCTAAGCTATAGGACCATAAGTGGAAGTGCCCTAGGCTCTGTTGCTTTGTTTCTTAGATGTTTCAGGAAACACCATACACTTCTCCCGAGTGTCTGTTGGCAATTTACATCCCGCCCATCAGCATAACAAGGCTCCCAGTTCTCCATGGCCTGTCCTGCCTTTCTGGATTTTACACTTTTTTCAGATGGCCTGTTAGACCGGGGGGAAGTGAGACTTCATTGTAGTGCAGATTTCCTTTGCAAGCTTGCTTGGTTGGCCAAAAAGGGCGTATGCGTTTTTTCCTGAATATATTCAGGAAAAAACGCATACGCCCTTTTTGGCCAAGTGCATCATTGTGGACGTTCTGCCTCTTTTCCTATGCTTTCAATGCAATTCCAGTCTACCTCCTGAAATCGGTTTCCTGCAATTCTGCCCCGCTTTCAAGTCCTCTTGGCAGCCTTACTTCAGTATATTTTTGGACGATAGCTGTCATTTATAACTCTGCAGGTTTGTGAATTACAGTGCCCCTGAGCTCCTTTCTTCAACTCGCTTTCTTGTGAGCTGGCCGCAACACCGCAGGATGGCTTCTGGCCCTAATCTGGTTCCGGCACGGCACGCTGAGCCTTTGGTTAATTCCTCTTCCTGGTGGGAAATGAGAGTTAAATTTGCCCGTCCAGACACCTCCAGCTAGTCTCTCATTGGTTCTCGCTATTCCTGTTCATCTTCCGCTGAAATTGCAAACTGGGCCAAACAGGAGGTTAAAGGGACTGACTCTCCAAGTCGGGAGAGTGTTAGTAAAGCGTCTGGAATGTTGCACCCGAGTACCAGGGTACGAAAACTGAGGCATATTTGAACACGTCTCCCGATCACATGGTTAATCATACTCTAGGTTCCACATGCATGTTTTAGCTGAAGGAAGAATACCTTAAACCTGGGTAGTTGAAACCCGTGGAATGGGTACCATGCAATATGACTTCAAAGGGTCTTCATTTGTTCACCGAACCTCTCCAATGCTATCACTGCTGCGTTTATGCCCCTGTACACATGCTTGATTCTCTTTCGGAGACATAGCAATCCATAGGTTTTAAGATACTTACTAGTCAGGTACATTCTTAGGCGTTTAATATGGGGTGTTGAGTCCATTTCGTTGAGCAAGGAGTAGCTCTTGTCTATTCCATATTTGGCTTAAGGAAATTTATCTGTGCTCATTTCAATCTCTGGTTTTATACAGCACCCCAACTCACCTTTCCCCTTAAGCAAGCATAAGTTGGTTTTCTAAATTTGAGACCCTGTTCTGTTTTGGAATTCAGTTCCTGTGTAGCCAAGTTTACATTCCGTGTATTAGTGATATCTTATGATGTTTCTTTTTCTGTGTGACTTATTTCAGTTAGAATCATCGTACCTGAATCCACTCATTATGCTGCTACGGGCCTGATGACATAGATTTCATTGCTGAGTGATACTGCATTGTACGTAAGTACCACAAGTTCTTTATCCATTTTCCACTTTCTGTGATATTGAACTTGTACGGTAAACGAGGTTCTTGTAAACAGAGCCGTTCCAAACTTTGGGGTGGTTGTGTCTTTTTGAATTTAATTTCCCTAAGCTATAGGACCATAAGTGGAAGTGCCCTAGGCTCTGTTGCTTTGTTTTTTAGATGTTTCAGGAAACACCATACACTTCTCCCGAGTGTCTGTTGGCAATTTACATCCCGCCCATCAGCATAACAAGGCTCCCAGTTCTCCATGGCCTGTCCTGCCTTTCTGGATTTTACACTTTTTTCAGATGGCCTGTTAGACCGGGGGGAAGTGAGACTTCATTGTAGTGCAGATTTCCCTTGCAAGCTTGCTTGTTTGGCCAAAAAGTGCGTATGCGTTTTTTCCTGAATATATTCAGGAAAAAACGCATACGCCCTTTTTGGCCAAGTGCATCATTGTGGACGTTCTGCCTCTTTTCCTATGCTTTCAATGCAATTCCAGTCTACCTCCTGAAATCGGTTTCCTGCAATTCTGCCCCGCTTTCAAGTCCTCTTGGCAGCCTTACTTTAGTATATTTTTTGACGATAGCTGTCCTTTATAACTCTGCAGGTTTGTGAATTACAGTGCCCCTGAGCTCCTTTCTTCAACTCGCTTTCTTGTGACCTGGCCGCAACACCCCAGGATGGCTTCAGGCCCTAATCTGGTTCCGGCACGGCACGCTGAGCCTTTGGTTAATTCCTCTTCCTGGTGGGAAATGAGAGTTAAATTTGCCCGTCCAGACACCTCCAGCTAGTCTCTCATTGGTTCTCCCTATTCCTGTTCATCTTCCGCTGAAATTGCAAACTGGGCCAAACAGGAGGTTAAAGGGACTGACTCTCCAAGTGGGGAGAGTGTTAGTAAAGCCTCTGGAATGTTGCACCCGAGTACCAGGGTACGAAAACTGAGACATATTTGAACACGTCTCCCGATCACATGGTTGATCATACTCTAGGTTCCACATGCATGTTTTAGCTGAAGGAAGAATACCTTAAACCTTTGTAGTTGAGACCCGTGGAATGGGTACCATGCAATATGACTTCAAAGGGTCTTCATTTGCTCACCGAACCTCTCCAATCCTATCACTGCTGCGTTTATGCCCCTGTACACATGCTTGATTCTCTTTCGGAGACATAGCAATCCATAGGGTTTAAGATACTTAAGAGTCAGGCACATTCTTAGGCGTTTAATATGCGGTGTTGAGTCCATTTCGTTGAGCAAGGAGTAGCTCTTGTCTATTCCATATTTGGCTTAAGGAACTTTATCTGTGCTCATTTCAATCTCTGGTTTTATGCAGCACCCCAACTCACCTTTCCCCTTAAGCAAGCATAAGTTGGTTTTCTAAATTTGAGACACTGTTCTGTTTTGGAATTCAGTTCCTGTGTAGCAAAGTTTACATTCCGTGTATTACTGATATCTTATGATGTTTCTTTTTCTGTGTGACTTATTTCAGTTAGAATCATCATACCTGAATCCACTCATTGTGCTGCTAAGGGCCTGATGATATAGAATTCATTGCTGAGTGATATTGCTTTGTAAGTAAATACCACAACTTCTTTATCCATTTTTCACTTTCTGCGATGTTGAACTTGTACTGTAAACGAGGTTCTTGTAAACAGAGCCGTTCCAAACTTTGGGGTGGCTGTGTCTTTTTGATTTTAATTTCCCTAAGCTATAGGACCATAAGTGGAAGTGCCCTAGGCTCTGTTGCTTTGTTTTTTAAATGTTTCAGGAAACACCATACACTTCTCCCGAGTGTCTGTTGGCAATTTACATCCCGCCCATCAGCATAACAAGGTTCCCAGTTCTCCATGGCCTGTCCTGCCTTTTTGGATTTTACACTTATTTCAGATGGCCCGTTTGACCGGGGGGAAGTGAGACTTCATTGTAGTGCAGATTTCCTTTGCAAGCTTGCTTGGTTGGCCAAAAAGGGCGTATGCGTTTTTTCCTGAATATATTCAGGAAAAAACGCATACGCCCTTTTTGGCCACGTGCATCATTGTAGACGTTCTGTCTCTTTTCCTATGCTTTCGATGCAATTCCAGTCTACCTCCTGAAATCGGTTTCCTGCAATTCTGCCCCGCTTTCAAGTCCTCTTGGCACCCTTACTTCAGTATATTTTTGGACGATAGCTGTCATTTATAACTCTGCAGGTTTGTGAATTACAGTGTCCCTGAGCTCCTTTCTTCAACTCGCTTTCTTGTGACCTGGCCAAAACACCGCAGGATGGCTTCAGGCCCTAATCTGATTCCGGCATGGCATGCTGAGCCTTTGGTTAATTTCTCTTCCTGGTGGGAAATGAGAGTTAAATTTGCCCGTCGAGACACCTCCAGCTAGTCTCTCATTGGTTCTCGCTATTCCTGTTCATCTTCCGCAGAAATTGCAAACTGGGCCAAACAGGAGGTTAAAGGGACTGACTCTCCAAGTCGGGAGAGTGTTAGTAAAGCGTCTGGAATGTTGCACCCGAGTACCAGGGTACGAAAACTGAGACATATTTGAACACGTCTCCCGATCACATGGTTGATCATACTCTAGGTTCCACATGCATGTTTTAGCTGAAGGAAGAATACCTTAAACCTGGGTAGTTGAAACCCATGGAATGGGTACCATGCAATATGACTTCAAACGGTCTTCATTTGCTCACCGAATCTCTCCAATCCTATCACTGCTGCGTTTATGCCCCTGTACACATGCTTGATTCCCTTTCGGAGACATAGCAATCTATAGGTTTTAAGATACTTACTAGTCAGGTACATTCTTAGGCGTTTAATATGCGGTGTTGAGTCCTTTTCGTTGAGCAAGGAGTAGCTCTTGTCTATTCCATATTTGGCTTAAGTAACTTTATCTGTGCTCATTTCAATCTCTGGTTTTATGCAGCACCCTAACTCACCTTTCCCCTTAAGCAAGCAGAAGTTGGTTTTCTAAATTTGAGACCCTGTTCTGTTCTGTAATTCAGTTCCTGTGTAGCCAAGTTTACATTCCGTGTATTACTGATATCTTATGATGTTTCTTTTTGTGTGTGACTTATTTCAGTTAGAATCATCATACCTGAATCCACTCATTGTGCTGCTAAGTGCCTGAAGACATAGATTTCATTGCTGAGTGATATTGCTTTGTAAGTAAGTACCACAACTTCTTTATCCATTTTCCACTTTCTGCGATGTTGAACTTGTACTGTAAACGAGGTTCTTGTAAACAGAGGCGTCCCAAACTTTGGGGTGGCTGTGTCTTTTTGATTTTAATTTCCCTAAGCTATAGGACCATAAGTGGAAGTGCCCTAGGCTCTGTTGCTTTGTTTTTTAGATGTTTCAGGAAACACCATACACTTCTCCCGAGTGTCTGTTGGCAATTTACATCCCGCCCATCAGCATAACAAGGCTCCCAGTTCTCCATGGCCTGTCCTGCCTTTCTGGATTTTACACTTTATTCAGATGGCCCTTTTGACCCGGGGGAAGTGAGACTTCATTGTAGTGCAGATTTCCTTTGCAAGCTTGCTTGGTTGGCCAAAAAGGGCGTATGCGTTTTTTCCTGAATATATTCAGGAAAATACGCATACGCCCTTTTTGGCCAAGTGCATCATTGTGGACGTTCTGCCTCTTTTCCTATGCTTTACATGCAATTCCAGTCTACCTCCTGAAATCGGTTTCCTGCAATTCTGCCCCGCTTTCAAGTCCTCTTGGCAGCCTTACTTCAGTATATTTTTGGACGATAGCTGTCATTTATAACTCTGCAGGTTTGTGAATTACAGTGCCCCTGAGCTCCTTTCTTCAACTCGCTTTCTTGTGACCTGGCCGCAACACCGCAGGATGGCTTCAGGCCCTAATCTGGTTCCGGCACGGCACGCTGAGCCTTTGGTTAATTCCTCTTCCTGGTGGGAAATGAGAGTTAAATTTGCCCGTCCAGACACCTCCAGCTAGTCTCTCATTGGTTCTCGCTATTCCTGTTCATCTTCCGCAGAAATTGCAAACTGGGCCAAACAGGAGGTTAAAGGCACTGACTCTCCAAGGCGGGAGAGTGTTAGTAATGCGTCTGGAATGTTGCACCCGAGTACCAGGGGAGGAAAACTGAGACATATTTGAACACGTCTCCCGTTCACATGGTTGATCATACTCTGGGTTCCACATGCATGTTTTAGCTGAAGGAAGAATACCTTAAACCTGGAGAGTTGAGACCCGTGGAATGGGGACCATGCAATATGACTTCAAAGGGTCTTCATTTGCTCACCGAACCTCTCCAATCCTATCACTGCTGCGTTTATACCCCTGTACACACGCTTGATTCTCTTTTGGAGACATAGCAATCCATAGGTTTTAAGATACTTACTAGTCAGGTACATTCTTAGGCGTTTAATATGGGGTGTTGAGTCCATTTCGTTGAGCAAGGAGTAGCTCTTGTCTATTCCATATTTGGCTTAAGGAACTTTATCTGTACTCATTTCAATCTCTGGTTTTATGCAGCACCCCAACTCACCTTTCCCCTTAAGCAAGCATAAGTTGGTTTTCTAAATTTGAGACCCTGTTCTGTTTTGGAATTCAGTTCCTGTGTAGCCAAGTTTACATTCCGTGTATTAGTGATATCTTATGATGTTTCTTTTTCTGTGTGACTTATTTCAGTTAGAATCATCGTACCTGAATCCACTCATTATGCTGCTACGGGCCTGATGACATAGATTTCATTGCTGAGTGATACTGCATTGTACGTAAGTACCGCAAGTTCTTTATCCATTTTTCACTTTCTGTGATATTGAACTTGTACGGTAAACGAGGTTCTTGTAAACAGAGGCGTCCCAAACTTTGGGGTGGCTGTGTCTTTTTTATTTTAATTCCCCTAAGCTATAGGACCATAAGTGGAAGTGCCCTAGGCTCTGTTGCTTTGTTTTTTAGATGTTTCAGGAAACACCATACACTTCTCCCGAGTGTCTGTTGGCAATTTACATCCCGCCCATCAGCATAACAAGGCTCCCAGTTCTCCATGGCCTGTCCTGCCTTTCTGGATTTTACACTTTTTTCAGATGGCCCTTTTGACCGGGGGGAAGTGAGACTTCATTGTAGTGCAGATTTCCTTTGCAAGTTTGCTTGGTTGGCCAAAAAGGGCGTATGCGTTTTTTCCTGAATATATTCAGGAAAAAAGCATACGCCCTTTTTGGCCAAGTGCATCATTGTGGACGTTCTGCCTGTTTTCCTATGCTTTCAATGCAATTCCAGTCTACCTCCTGAAATCGGTTTCCTGTAATTCTGCCCCGCTTTCAAGTCCTCTTGGCAGCCTTACTTCAGTATATTTTTGGACGATAGCTGTCATTTATAACTCTGCAGGTTTGTGAATTACAGTGCCCCTGAGCTCCTTTCTTCAACTCGCTTTCTTGTGACCTGGCCACAACACCGCAGGATGGCTTCAGGCCCTAATCTGGTTCCAGCACGGCACGCTGAGCCTTTGGTTAATTCCTCTTCCTGGTGAGAAATGAGAGTTAAATTTGCCCGTCCAGACACCTCCAGCTAGTCTCTCATTGGTTCTCGCTATTCCTGTTCATCTTCCGCAGAAATTGCAAACTGGGCCAAACAGGAGGTTAAAGGGACTGACTCTCCAAGTTGGGAGGGTGTTAGTAAAGCGTCTGGAATGTTGCACCCGAGTACCAGGGTACGAAAACTGAGACATATTTGAACACGTCTCCCGTTCACATGGTTGATCATACTCTAGGTTCCACATGCATGTTTTAGCTGAAGGAAGAATACCTTAAACCTGGAGAGTTGAGACCCGTGTAATGGGTACCATGCAATATGACTTCAAAGGGTCTTCATTTGCTCACCGAACCTCTCCAATCCTATCACTGCTGCGTTGATGCCCCTGTACACACGCTTGATTCTCTTTTGGAGACATAGTAATCCATAGGTTTTAAGATACTTACTAGTCAGGTACATTCTTAGGCGTTTAATATGAGGTGTTGAGTCCATTTCGTGGAGCAAGGAGTAGCTCTTGTCTATTCCATATTTGGCTTAAGGAACTTTATCTGTGCTCATTTCAATCTCTGGTTTTATGCAGCACCCCAACTCACCTTTCCCCTTAAGCAAGCAGAAGTTGGTTTTCTAAATTTGAGACACTGTTCTGTTTTGGAATTCAGTTCCTGTGTAGCCAAGTTTACATTCCGTGTATTAGTGATATCTTATGATGTTTCTTTTTCTGTGTGACTTATTTCAGTTAGAATCATCGTACCTGAATCCATTCATTATGCTGCTACGGGCCTGATGACATAGATTTCATTGCTGAGTGATATTGCTTTGTAAGTAAATACCACAAGTTCTTTATCCATTTTCCACTTTCTGTGATATTGAACTTGTACGGTAAACGAGGTTCTTGTAAACAGAGCCGTTCCAAACTTTGGGGTGGCTGTATCTTTTTGATTTTAATTACCCTAAGCTATAGGACCATAAGTGGAAGTGCCCTAGGCTCTGTTGCTTTGTTTTTTAGATGTTTCAGGAAACACCATACACTTCTCCCGAGTGTCTGTTGGCAATTTACATCCCGCCCATCAGCATAACAAGACTCCCAGTTCTCCATGGCCTGTCCTGCCTTTCTGGATTTTACACATTTTTCAGATGGCCCGTTTGACCGGGGGGAAGTCAGACTTCATTGTAGTGCAGATTTCCTTTGCAAGCTTGCTTGGTTGGCCAAAACGTGCGTATGCGTTTTTTCCTGAATATATTCAGGAAAAAACGCATACGCACTTTTTGGCCAAGTGCATCATTGTTGACGTTCTGTCTCTTTTCCTATGCTTTCAATGCAATTCCAGTCTAACTCCAGAAATCGGTTTCCTGCCATTCTGCCCCGCTTTCAAGTCCTCTTGGCAGTCTTACTTCAGTATATTTTTGGACGATAGCTGTCATTTATAACTCTGCAGGTTTGTTAATTACAGTGCCCCTGAGCTCCTTTCTTCAACTCGCTTTCTTGGGACCTGGCCACAACACCGCAGGATGGCTTTAGGCCCTAATCTGGTTCCGGCACAGCACGCTGAGCCTTTGGTTAATTCCTCTTCCTGGTGGGAAATGAGAGTTAAATTTGCCCGTCAAGACACCTCCAGCTAGTCTCTCATTGGTTCTCGCTATTCCTGTTCATCTTCCGCTGAAATTGCAAACTGGGCCAAACAGGAGGTTAAAGGGACTGACTCTCCAAGTCGGGAGAGTGTTAGTAAAGCGTCTGGAATGTTGCACCTGAGTGCCAGGGTACGAAAACTGAGACATATTTGAACACGTTTCCCGATCACATGGTTGATCATACTCTAGGTTCCACATGCATGGTTTAGCTGAAGGAAGAATACCTTAAACCTGGGTAGTTGAAACCCGTGGAATGGGTACCATGCAATATGACTTCAAAGGGTCTTCATTTGCTCACCGAACCTCTCCAATCCTATCACTGCTGCGTTTATGGCCCTGTACACATGCTTGATTCTCTTTCGGAGACATAGCAATCCATAGGTTTGAAGATACTTACTAGTCAGGTACATTCTTAGGCGTTTAATATGGGGTGTTGAGTCCATTTCGTTGAGCAAGGAGTAGCTCTTGTCTATTCCATATTTGGCTTAAGGAACTTTATCTGTGCTCATTTCAATCTCTGGTTTTATGCAGCACCCCAATTCACCTTTCCCCTTAAGCAAGCATAAGTTGGTTTTCTAAATTTGAGACCCTGTTCTGTTCTGTAATTCAGTTCCTGTGTAGCTAAGTTTACATTCCGTGTATTACTGATATCTTATGATGTTTCTTTTTCTGTGTGACTTATTTCAGTTAGAATCATCATACCTGAATCCACTCATTGTGCTGCTAAGGGCCTGAAGACATAGATTTCATTGCTCAGTGATATTGCTTTGTAAGTAAATACCACAAATTCTTTATCCATTTTTTACTTTCTGTGATGTTGAACTTGTACTGTAAACGAGGTTCTTGTAAACAGAGCCGTTCCAAACTTTGGGGTGGCTGTGTCTTTTTGATTTTAATTTCCCTAAGCTATAGGACCATAAGTGGAAGTGCCCTAGGCTCTGTTGCTTTGTTTTTTAGATGTTTCAGGAAACACCATACACTTCTCCCGAGTGTCTGTTGGCAATTTACATCCCGCCCATCAGCATAACAAGGCTCCCAGTTCTCCATGGCCTGTCCTGCCTTTCTGGATTTTACACTTTTTTCAGATGGCCCTTTTGACCGGGGGGGAGTGAGACTTCATTGTAGTGCAGATTTCCTTTGCAAGCTTGCTTGGTTGGCCAAAAAGGGCGTATGCGTTTTTTCCTGAATATATTCAGGAAAAAACGCATACGCCCTTTTTGGCCAAGTGCATCATTGTGGACGTTCTGCCTCTTTTCCTATGCTTTCAATGCAATTCCAGTCTACCTCCTGAAATCGGTTTCCTGCAATTCTGCCCCGCTTTCAAGTCCTCTTGGCAGCCTTACTTCAGTATATTTTTGGACGATAACTGTCATTTATATCTCTGCAGTTTTGTGAATTACAGTGCCCCTGAGCTCCTTTCTTCAACTCGCTTTCTTGTGAGCTGGCCGCAACACCGCAGGATGGCTTCAGGCCCTAATCTGGTTCCGGCACGGCACGCTGAGCCTTTGGTTATTTCCTCTTCCTGGTGGGAAATGAGAGTTAAATTTGCCCGTCCAGACACCTCCAGCTAGTCTCTCATTGGTTCTCCCTATTCCTGTTCATCTTCCGCAGAAATTGCAAACTGGGCCAAACAGGAGGTTAAAGACGCTGACTCTCCAAGTGGGGAGAGTGTTAGTAAAGCGTCTGGAATGTTGCACCCGACTACCAGGGTACGAAAACTGAGACATATTTGAACACGTTTCCCGATCATATGGTTGATCATACTCTAGGTTCCACATGCATGTTTTAGCTGAAGGAAGAATACCTTAAACCTGGGTAGTTGAGACCCGTGGAATGGGTACCATGCAATATGACTTCAAAGGGTCTTCATTTGCTCACCGAACCTCTCCAATCCTATCACTGCTGCGTTTATGCCCCTGTACACATGCTTGATTCTCTTTTGGAGACATAGCAATCCATAGGTTTTAAGATACTTACTAGTCAGGTACATACTTAGGCGTTTAATATGGGGTGTTGAGTCCATTTCGTTGAGCAAGGAGTACCTCTTCTCTATTCCATATTTGGCTTAAGGAACTTTATCTGTGCTCATTTCAATCTCTGGTTTTATGCAGCACCCCAACTCACCTTTCCCCTTAAGCAAGTATAAGTTGGTTTTCTAAATTTGAGACCCTGTTCTGTTCTGTAATTCAGTTCCTGTGTAGCCAAGTTTACATTCCGTGCATTAGTGATATCTTATGATGTTTCTTTTTCTGTGTGACTTATTTCAGTTAGAATCATCATACCTGAATCCACTCATTGTGCTGCTAAGGGCCTGATGACATAGATTTCATTGCTGAGTGATATTGCTTTGTAAGTAAATACGACAAGTTCTTTATCCATTTTTCACTTTCTGCGATGTTGAACTTGTACTGTAAACGAGGTTCTTGTAAACAGAGCCGTTCCAAATTTTGGGGTGGCTGTGTCTTTTTGATTTTAATTTCCCTAAGCTATAGGACCATAAGTGGAAGTGCCCTAGGCTCTGTTGCTTTGTTTTTCAGATGTTTCAGGAAACACCATACACTTCTCCCGAGTGTCTGTTGGCAATTTACATCCCGCCCATCAGCATAACAAGGCTCCCAGTTCTCCATGGCCTGTCCTGCCTTTCTGGATTTTACACTTTTTTCAGATGGCCCGTTTGACCGGGGGGAAGTGAGACTTCATTGTAGTGCAGATTTCCTTTGCAAGCTTGCTTGGTTGGCCAAAAAGGGCGTATGCGTTTTTTCCTGAATATATTCAGGAAAAAACGCATACGCCCTTTTTGGCCAAGTGCATCATTGTGCACGTTCTGCCTCTTTTCCTATGTTTTCAATGCAATTCCAGTCTACCTCCTGAAATCGGGTTCCTGCAATTCTGCCCCGCTTTCAAGTCCTCTTGGCAGCCTTACTTCAGTATATTTTTGGACGATAGCTGTCATTTGTAACTATGCAGGTTCGTGAATTACACTGCCCCTGAGCTCCTTTCTTCAACTCGCTTTCTTGTGAGCTGGCCGCAACACCGCTGGATGGCTTCAGGCCCTAATCTGGTTCCGGCACGGCACGCTGAGCCTTTGGTTAATTCCTCTTCCTGGTGGGAAATGAGAATTAAATTTGCCCGTCCAGACACCTCCAGCTAGTCTCTCATTGGTTCTCGCTATTCCTATTCATCTTACGCAGAAATTGCAAACTGGGCCAAACAGGAGGTTAAAGGGACTGACTCTCCAAGTCGGGAGAGTGTTAGTAAAGCGTCTGGAATGTTGCACCCGAGTACCAGGGTACGAAAACTGAGACATATTTGAACACGTCTCCCGATCACATGGTTGATCATACTCTAGGTTCCACATGCATGTTTTAGCTGAAGGAAGAATACCTTAAACCTGGGTAGTTGAAACCCATGGAATGGTACCATGCAATATGACTTCAAACTGTCTTCATTTGCTCACCGAACCTCTCCAATCCTATCACTGCTGCGTTTATGCCCCTGTACACATGCTTCATTCTCTTTCGGAGACATAGCAATCCATAGGTTTTAAGATACTTACTAGTCAGGTACATTCTTAGGCGTTTAATATGCGGTGTTGAGTCCATTTCGTTGAGCAAGGAGTAGCTCTTGTCTATTCCATATTTGGCTTAAGGAACTTTATCTGTGCTCATTTCAATCTCTGGTTTTATGCAGCACCCCAACTCACCTTTCCCCTTAAGCAAGCATAAGTTGGTTTTCTAAATTTGAGACCCTGTTCTGTTTTGGAATTCAGTTCCTGTGTAGACAAGTTTACATTCCGTGTATTAGTGATATCTTATGATGTTTCTTTTTCTGTGTGACTTATTTCAGTTAGAATCATCGTACCTGAATCCACTCATTATGCTGCTACGGGCCTGATGACATAGATTTCATTGCTGAGTGATACTGCATTGTACGTAAGTACCACAAGGTCTTTATCCATTTTCCACTTTCTGTGATATTGAACTTGTACGGTAAACGAGGTTCTTGTAAACAGAGGCCTCCCAAACTTTGGGGTGGCTGTATCTTTTTGATTTTAATTCCCCTAAGCTATAGGACCATAAGTGGAAGTGCCCTAGGCTCTGTTGCTTTGTTTTTTAGATGTTTCAGGAAACACCATACACTTCTCCCGAGTGTCTGTTGGCAATTTACATCCCGCCCATCAGCATAACAAGGCTCCCAGTTCTCCATGGCCTGTCCTGCCTTTCTGGATTTTACACTTTTTTCAGATGGCCCGTTTGACCGGGGGGAAGTGAGACTTCATTGTAGTGCAGATTTCCTTTGCAAGCTTGCTTGGTTGGCCAAAAAGGGCGTATGCGTTTTTTCCTGAATATATTCAGGAAAAAACGCATACGCCCTTTTTGGCCAAGTGCATCATTGTGGACGTTCTGTCTCTTTTCCTATGCTTTCAATGCAATTCCAGTCTACCTCCTGAAATCGGTTTCCTGCAATTCTGCCCCGCTTTCAAGTCCTCTTGACAGCCTTACTTCAGTATATTTTTGGACGATAGCTGTCATTTATAACTCTGCAGGTTTGTGAATTACAGTGTCCCTGAGCTCCTTTCTTCAACTCGCTTTCTTGTGAGCTGGCCGCAACACCGCAGGATGGCTTCAGGCCCTAATCAGGTTCCGGCACGGCACACTGAGCCTTTGGTTAATTCCTCTTCCTGGTGGGAAATGAGAGTTAAATTTGCCCGTCCAGACACCTCCAGCTAGTCTCTCATTGGTTCTCGCTATTCCTGTTCATCTTCCGCAGAAATTGCAAACTGGGCCAAACAGGAGGTTAAAGGGACTGACTCTCCAAGTCGGGAGAGTGTTAGTAAAGCGTCTGGAATGTTGCACCCGAGTACCAGGGTACGAAAACTGAGACATATTTGAACACGTCTCCCGATCACATGGTTGATCATACTCTAGGTTCCACATGCATGTTTTAGCTGAAGGAAGAATACCTTAAACCTGGGTAGTTGAAACCCATGGAATGGGTCCCATGCAATATGACTTCAAACGGTCTTCATTTGCTCACCGAACCTCTCCAATCCTATCACTGCTGCGTTTATGCCCCTGTACACATGCTTGATTCTCTTTCGGAGACATAGCAATCCATAGGTTTTAAGATACTTACTAGTCAGGTACATTCTTAGGCGTTTAATATGCGGTGTTGAGTCCATTTCGTTGAGCAAGGAGTAGCTCTTGTCTATTCCATATTTGGCTTAAGGAACTTTATCTGTGCTCATTTCAATCTCTGGTTTTATGCAGCACCCCAACTCACCTTTCCCCTTAAGCAAGCATAAGTTGGTTTTCTAAATTTGAGACCCTGTTCTGTTCTGTAATTCAGTTCCTGTGTAGCCAAGTTTACATTCCGTGTATTAGTGATATCTTATGATGTTTCTTTTTCTGTGTGACTTATTTCAGTTAGAATCATCATACCTGAATCCACTCATTGTGCTGCTACGGGCCTGATGACATAGAGTTCATTGCTGAGTGATATTGCTTTGTAAGTAAATACCACAACTTCTTTATCCATTTTTCACTTTCTGCAATGTTGACCTTGTACTGTAAACGAGGTTCTTGTAAACAGAGCCGTTCCAAACTTTCGGGTGGCTGTGTCTTTTTGATTTTAATTTCCCTAAGCTATAGGACCATAAGTGGAAGTGCCCTAGGCTCTGTTGCTTTGTTTTTCAGATGTTTCAGGAAACACCATACACTTCCTCCAAGTGTCTGTTGGCAATTTACATCCCGCCCATCAGCATAACAAGGCTCCCAGTTCTCCATGGCCTGTCCTGCCTTTCTGGATTTTACACTTTTTTCAGATGGCCCTTTTGACCGGGGGGAAGTGAGACTTCATTGTAGTGCAGATTTCCTTTGCAAGCTTGCTTGGTTGGCCAAAAAGGGCGTATGCGTTTTTTCCTGAATATATTCAGGAAAAAACGCATACGCCCTTTTTGGCCAAGTGCATCATTGTGGACGTTCTGCCTCTTTTCCTATGCTTTCAATGCAATTCCAGTCTACCTCCTGAAATCGGTTTCCTGCAATTCTGCCCCGCTTTCAAGTCCTCTTGGCAGCCTTACTTCAGTATATTTTTGGACGATAGCTGTCATTTGTAACTCTGCAGGTTCGTGAATTACACTGCCCCTGAGCTCCTTTCTTCAACTCGCTTTCTTGTGACCTGGCCGCAACACCGAAGGATGGCTTCAGGCCCTAATCTGGTTCCGGCACGGCACGCTGAGCCTTTGGTTAATTCCTCTTCCTGGTGGGAAATGAGAGTTAAATTTGCCCGTCCAGACACCTCCAGCTAGTCTCTCATTGGTTCTCGCTATTCCTGTTCATCTTCCGCAGAAATTGCAAACTGGGCCAAACAGGAGGTTAAAGGGACTGACTCTCCAAGTCGGGAGAGTGTTAGTAAAGCGTCTGGAATGTTGCACCCGAGTACCAGGGTACGAAAACTGAGACATATTTGAACACGTCTCCCGATCACATGGTTGATCATACTCTAGGTTCCACATGCATGTTTTAGCTGAAGGAAGAATACCTTAAACCTGGGTAGTTGAAACCCATGGAATGGGTACCATGCAATATGACTTCAAACGGTCTTCATTTGCTCACCGAACCTCTCCAATCCTATCACTGCTGCGTTTATGCCCCTGTACACATGCTTGATTCTCTTTCGGAGACATAGCAATCCATAGGTTTTAAGATACTTACTAGTCAGGTACATTCTTAGGCGTTTAATATGGGGTGTTGAGTCCATTTCGTTGAGCAAGGAGTAGCTCTTGTCTATTCCATATTTGGCTTAAGGAACTTTATCTGTGCTCATTTCAATCTCTGGTTTTATGCAGCACCCCAACTCACCTTTCCCCTTAAGCAAGCATAAGTTGGTTTTCTAAATTTGAGACCCTGTTCTGTTTTGGAATTCAGTTCCTGTGTAGCCAAGTTTACATTCCGTGTATTAGTGATATCTTATGATGTTTCTTTTTCTGTGTGACTTATTTCAGTTAGAATCATCGTACCTGAATCCACTCATTATGCTGCTACGGGCCTGATGACATAGATTTCATTGCTGAGTGATACTGCATTGTACGTAAGTACCACAAGTTCTTTATCCATTTTCCACTTTCTGTGATATTGAACTTGTACGGTAAACGAGGTTCTTGTAAACAGAGGCGTCCCAAACTTTGGGGTGGCTGCATCTTTTTGATTTTAATTCCCCTAAGCTATAGGACCATAAGTGGAAGTGCCCTAGGCTCTGTTGCTTTGTTTTTTAGATGTTTCAGGAAACACCATACACTTCTCCCGAGTGTCTGTTGGCAATTTACATCCCGCCCATCAGCATAACAAGGCTCCCAGTTCTCCATGGCCTGTCCTGCCTTTCTGGATTTTACACTTTTTTCAGATGGCCCTTTTGACCAGGGGTAAGTGAGACTTCATTGTAGTGCAGATTTCCTTTGCAAGCTTGCTTGGTTGGCCAAAAAGGGCGTATTCGTTTTTTCCTGAATATATTCAGGAAAAAACGCATACGCCCTTTTTGGCCAAGTGCATCATTGTGGACGTTCTGCCTCTTTACGTATGCTTTCAATGCAATTCCAGTCTACCTCCTGAAATCGGTTTCCTGCAATTCTGCCCCGCTTTCAAGTCCTCTTGGCAGCCTTACTTCAGTATATTTTTGGACGATATCTGTCATTTATAACTCTGCAGGTTTGTGAATTACAGTGCCCCTGAGCTCCTTTCTTCAACTCGCTTTCTTGTGAGCTGGCCGCAACACCGCAGGATGGCTTCAGGCCCTAATCTGGTTCCGGCACGGCACGCTGAGCCTTTGGTTATTTCCTCTTCCTGGTGGGAAATGAGAGTTAAATTTGCCTGTCCAGACACCTCCAGCTAGTCTCTCATTGGTTCTCGCTATTCCTGTTCATCTTCCGCAGAAATTGCAAACTGGGTCAAACAGGAGGTTAAAGGGACTGACTCTCCAAGTCGGGAGAGTGTTAGTTAAGCGTCTGGAATGTTGCACCCGAGTACCAGGGTATGAAAACTGAGACATATTTGAACACGTTTCCTGATCATATGGTTGATCATACTCTAGGTTCCACATGCATGTTTTAGCTGAAGGAAGAATACCTTAAACCTGGAGAGTTGAGACCCGTGGAATTGGTACCATGCAATATGACTTCAAAGGGTCTTCATTTGGTCACCGAACCTCTCCAATCCTATCACTGCTGCGTTTATGCCCCTGTACACATGCTTGATTCTCTTTTGGAGACATAGCAATCCTTAGGTTTTAAGATACTTACTAGTCAGGTACATTCTTAGGAGTTTAATATGGGGTGTTGAGTCCATTTCGTTGAGCAAGCAGTAGCTCTTGTCTATTCCATATTTGGCTTAAGGAACTTTATCTGTGCTCATTTCAATCTCTGGTTTTATGCAGCACCCCAACTCACCTTTCCCCTTAAGCAAGCATAAGTTGGTTTTCTAAATTTGAGACCCTGTTCTGTTTTGGAATTCAGTTCCTGTGTAGCCAAGTTTACATTCCGTGTATTAGTGATATCTTATGATGTTTCTTTTTCTGTGTGACTTATTTCAGTTAGAATCATCGTACCTGAATCCACTCATTATGCTGCTATGGGCCTGATGACATAGATTTCATTGCTGAGTGATACTGCATTGTACGTAAGTACCACAAGTCCTTTATCCATTTTCCACTTTCTGTGATATTGAACTTGTACTGTAAACGAGGTTCTTGTAAACAGAGCCGTTCCAAACTTTCGGGTGGCTGTGTCTTTTTGATTTTAATTTCCCTAAGCTATAGGACCATAAGTGGAAGTGCCCTAGGCTCTGTTGCTTTGTTTTTCAGATGTTTCAGGAAACACCATACACTTCCTCCAAGTGTCTGTTGGCAATTTACATCCCGCCCATCAGCATAACAAGGCTCCCAGTTCTCCATGGCCTGTCCTGCCTTTCTGGATTTTACACTTTTTTCAGATGGCCCTTTTGACCGGGGGGAAGTGAGACTTCATTGTAGTGCAGATTTCCTTTGCAAGCTTGCTTGGTTGGCCAAAAAGGGCGTATGCGTTTTTTCCTGAATATATTCAGGAAAAAACGCATACGCCCTTTTTGGCCAAGTGCATCATTGTGGACGTTCTGCCTCTTTTCCTATGCTTTCAATGCAATTCCAGTCTACCTCCTGAAATCGGTTTCCTGCAATTCTGCCCCGCTTTCAAGTCCTCTTGGCAGCCTTACTTCAGTATATTTTTGGACGATAGCTGTCATTTGTAACTCTGCAGGTTCGTGAATTACACTGCCCCTGAGCTCCTTTCTTCAACTCGCTTTCTTGTGACCTGGCCGCAACACCGAAGGATGGCTTCAGGCCCTAATCTGGTTCCGGCACGGCACGCTGAGCCTTTGGTTAATTCCTCTTCCTGGTGGGAAATGAGAGTTAAATTTGCCCGTCCAGACACCTCCAGCTAGTCTCTCATTGGTTCTCGCTATTCCTGTTCATCTTCCGCAGAAATTGCAAACTGGGCCAAACAGGAGGTTAAAGGGACTGACTCTCCAAGTCGGGAGAGTGTTAGTAAAGCGTCTGGAATGTTGCACCCGAGTACCAGGGTACGAAAACTGAGACATATTTGAACACGTCTCCCGATCACATGGTTGATCATACTCTAGGTTCCACATGCATGTTTTAGCTGAAGGAAGAATACCTTAAACCTGGGTAGTTGAAACCCATGGAATGGGTACCATGCAATATGACTTCAAACGGTCTTCATTTGCTCACCGAACCTCTCCAATCCTATGACTGCTGCGTTTATGCCCCTGTACACATGCTTGATTCTCTTTCGGAGACATAGCAATCCATAGGTTTTAAGATACTTACTAGTCAGGTACATTCTTAGGCGTTTAATATGCAGTGTTGAGTCCATTTCGTTGAGCAAGGAGTAGCTCTTGTCTATTCCATATTTGGCTTAAGGAACTTTATCTGTGCTCATTTCAATCTCTGGTTTTATGCAGCACCCCAACTCACCTTTCCCCTTAAGCAAGCATAAGTTGGTTTTCTAAATTTGAGACCCTGTTCTGTTTTGGAATTCAGTTCCTGTGTAGCCAAGTTTACATTCCGTGTATTAGTGATATCTTATGATGTTTCTTTTTCTGTGTGACTTATTTCAGTTAGAATCATCGTACCTGAATCCACTCATTATGCTGCTACGGGCCTGATGACATAGATTTCATTGCTGAGTGATACTGCATTGTACGTAAGTACCACAAGTTCTTTATCCATTTTCCACTTTCTGTGATATTGAACTTGTACGGTAAACGAGGTTCTTGTAAACAGAGGCGTACCAAACTTTGGGGTGGCTGCATCTTTTTGATTTTAATTCCCCTAAGCTATAGGACCGTAAGTGGAAGTGCCCTAGGCTCTGTTGCTTTGTTTTTTAGATGTTTCAGGAAACACCATACACTTCTCCCCAGTGTCTGTTGGCAATTTACATCCCGCCCATCAGCATAACAAGGCTCCCAGTTCTCCATGGCCTGTCCTGCCTTTCTGGATTTTACACTTTTTTCAGATGGCCCTTTTGACCAGGGGGAAGTGAGACTTCATTGTAGTGCAGATTTCCTTTGCAAGCTTGCTTGGTTGGCCAAAAAGGGCGTATGCGTTTTTTCCTGAATATATTCAGGAAAAAACGCATACGCCCTTTTTGGCCAAGTGCATCATTGTGGACGTTCTGCCTCTTTACGTATGCTTTCAATGCAATTCCAGTCTACCTCCTGAAATCGGTTTCCTGCAATTCTGCCCCGCTTTCAAGTCCTCTTGGCAGCCTTACTTCAGTATATTTTTGGACGATATCTGTCATTTATAACTCTGCAGGTTTGTGAATTACAGTGCCCCTGAGCTCCTTTCTTCAACTCGCTTTCTTGTGAGCTGGCCGCAACA
Source organism: Globicephala melas (assembly GCF_963455315.2). Taxonomy (NCBI): domain Eukaryota; kingdom Metazoa; phylum Chordata; class Mammalia; order Artiodactyla; family Delphinidae; genus Globicephala; species Globicephala melas. The sequence continues at coordinate 1,565,694 of NW_027207223.1, forward strand.
CCGCAGGATGGCTTCAGGCCCTAATCTGGTTCCGGCACGGCACGCTGAGCCTTTGGTTATTTCCTCTTCCTGGTGGGAAATGAGAGTTAAATTTGCCTGTCCAGACACCTCCAGCTAGTCTCTCATTGGTTCTCGCTATTCCTGTTCATCTTCCGCAGAAATTGCAAACTGGGCCAAACAGGAGGTTAAAGGGGCTGACTCTCCAAGTTGGGAGGGTTTTAGTAAAGCGTCTGGAATGTTGCACCCGAGTACCAGGGTACGAAAACTGAGACATATTTGAACACGTTTCCCGATCACATGGTTGATCATACTCTAGGTTCCACATGCATGTTTTAGCTGAAGGAAGAATACCTTAAAACTGGGTAGTTGAAACCCGTGGAATGGGTACCATGCAATATGACTTCAAAGGGTCTTCATTTGCTCACCGAACCTCTCCAATCCTATCACTGCTGCGTTTATGCCCCTGTACACATGCTTGATTCTCTTTCGGAGACATAGCAATCTATAGGTTTTCAGATACTTACTAGTCAGGTACATTCTTAGGCGTTTAATATGGGGTGTTGAGTCCTTTTCGTGGAGCAAGGAGTAGCTCTTGTCTATTCCATATTTGGCTTAATGAACTTAACTGTGCTCATTTCAATCACTGGTTTTATGCAGCACCCCAACTCACCTTTCCCCTTAAGCAAGCATAAGTAGGTTTTCTAAATTTGAGACCCTGTTCTGTTTTGGAATTCAGTTCCTGTGTAGCCAAGTTTACATTCCGTGTATTAGTGATATCTTATGATGTTTGTTTTTCTGTTTGACTTATTTCAGTTAGAATCATCGTACCTGAATCCACTCATTATGCTGCTACGGGCCTGATGACATAGATTTCATTGCTGAGTGATACTGCATTGTACGTAAGTACCACAAGTTCTTTATCCATTTTCCACTTTCTGTGATATTGAACTTGTACGGTAAACGAGGTTCTTGTAAACAGAGGCGTCCCAAACTTTGGGGTGGCTGTATCTTTTTGATTTTAATTTCCCTAAGCTATAGGACCATAAGTGGAAGTGCCCTAGGCTCTGTTGCTTTGTTTTTTAGATGTTTCAGGAAACTCCATACACTTCTCCCGAGTGTCTGTTGGCAATTTACATCCCGTCCATCAGCATAACAAGGCTCCCAGTTCTCCATGCCCTGTCCTTCCTTTCTGGGTTTTACACTTTTTTCAGATGGCCCTTTTGACCGGGGGGAAGTGAGACTTCATTGTAGTACAGATTTCCTTTGCAAGCTTGCTTGGTTGGCCAAAAAGGGCGTATGCGTTTTTTCCTGAATATATTCAGGAAAAAACGCATACGCTCTTTTTGGCCAAGTGCATCATTGTGGACGTTCTGTCTCTTTTCCTATGATTTCAATGCAATTCCAGTCTACCTCCTGAAATCGGTTTCCTGCAATTCTGCCCCGCTTTCAAGTCCTCTTGGCAGCCTTACTTCAGTATATTTTTGGACGATAGCTGTCATTTATAACTCTGCAGGTTTGTGAATTACAGTGCCCCTGAGCTCCTTTCTTCAACTCGCTTTCTTGTGACCTGGCCACAACACCGCAGGATGGCTTCAGGCCCTAATCTGGTTCCGGCACGGCACGCTGAGCCTTTGGTTAATTCCTCTTCCTGGTGGGAAATGAGAGTTAAATTTGCCCGTCCAGACACCTCCAGCTAGTCTCTCATTGGTTCTCCCTATTCCTGTTCATCTTCCGCAGAAATTGCAAACTGGGCCAAACAGGAGGTTAAAGGGGCTGACTCTCCAAGTTGGGAGGGTTTTAGTAAAGCGTCTGGAATGTTGCACCCGAGTACCAGGGTACGAAAACTGAGACATATTTGAACACGTTTCCCGATCACATGGTTGATCATACTCTAGGTTCCACATGCATGTTTTAGCTGAAGGAAGAATACCTTAAAACTGGGTAGTTGAAACCCGTGGAATGGGTACCATGCAATATGACTTCAAAGGGTCTTCATTTGCTCACCGAACCTCTCCAATCCTATCACTGCTGCGTTTATGCCCCTGTACACATGCTTGATTCTCTTTCGGAGACATAGCAATCTATAGGTTTTCAGATACTTACTAGTCAGGTACATTCTTAGGCGTTTAATATGGGGTGTTGAGTCCTTTTCGTGGAGCAAGGAGTAGCTCTTGTCTATTCCATATTTGGCTTAAGGAACTTTATCTGTGCTCATTTCAATCTCTGGTTTTATGCAGCACCCCAACTCACCTTTCCCGTTAAGCAAGCATAAGTTGGTTTTCTAAATTTGAGACCCTGTTCTGTTCTGTAATTCAGTTCCTGTGTAGCCAAGTTTACATTCCGTGTATTACTGATATCTTATGATGTTTCTTTTTCTGTGTGACTTATTTCAGTTAGAATCATCATACCTGAATCCACTCATTGTGCTGCTATGGGCCAGATGACATAGATTTCATTGCTGAGTGATATTGCTTTGTAAGTAAATACCACAACTTCTTTATCCATTTTTCACTTTCTACGATGTTGAACTTGTACTGTAAACGAGGTTCTTGTAAACAGAGCCGTTCCAAACTTTGGGGTGGCTGTGTCTTTTTGATTTTAATTTCCCTAAGCTATAGGACCATAAGTGGAAGTGCCGTAGGCTATGTTGCTTTGTTTTTTAGATGTTTCAGGAAACACCATACACTTCTTCCCAGTGTCTGTTGGCAATTTACATCCCGCCCATCAGCATAACAAGGCTCCCAGTTCTCCATGGCCTGTCCTGCCTTTCTGGATTTTACACTTTTTTCAGATGGCCCTTTTGACCGGGGGGAAGTGAGACTTCATTGTAGTGCAGATTTCCTTTGCAAGCTGCTTGGTTGGCAAAAAGGGCGTATGCGTTTTTTCCTGAATATATTCAGGAAAAAACGCATACGCCCTTTTTGGCCAAGTGCATCATTGTGGACGTTCTACCTCTCTTCCTATGCTTTCAATGCAATTCCAGTCTACCTCCTGAAATCGGTTTCCTGCAATTCTGCCCCGCTTTCAAGTCCTCTTGGCAGCCTTACTTCAGTATATTTTTGGACGATAGCTGTCATTTATAACTCTGCAGGTTTGTGAATTACAGTGCCCCTGAGCTCCTTTCCTCAACTCGCTTTCTTTTGAGCTGGCCGCAACACCGCAGGATGGCTTCAGGCCCTAATCTGGTTCCGGCACGGCACGCTGAGCCTTTGGTTATTTCCTCTTCCTGGTGGGAAATGAGAGTTAAATTTGCCCGTCCAGACACCTCCAGCTAGTCTCTCATTGGTTCTCGCTATTCCTGTTCATCTTCCGCAGAAATTGCAAACTGGGCCAAACAGGAGGTTAAAGGGACTGACTCTCCAAGTCGGGGGAGTGTTAGTAAAGCATCTGGAATATTGCACCCGAGTACCAGGGTACGAAAACTGAAACATATTTGAACACGTCTCCCGATCACATGGTTGATCATACTCTAGGTTCCACATGCATGTTTTAGCTGAAGGAAGAATACCTTAAACCTGGGTAGTTGAAACCCGTGGAATGGGTACCATGCAATATGACTTCAAAGAGTCTTCATTTGCTCACCGAACCTCTCCAATCCTATCACTGCTGCGTTTATGCCCCTGTACACACGCTTGATTCTCTTTCGGAGACATAGCCCTCCATAGGTTTTAAGATATTTACTAGTCAGGTACATTCTTAGGTGTTTAATATGGGGTGTTGAGTCCATTTCGTTGAGCAAGGAGTAGCTCTTGTCTATTCCATATTTGGCTTAAGGAACTTTATATGTGCTCATTTCAATCTCTGGTTTTATGCAGCACCCCAACTCACCTTTCCCCTTAAGCAAGCATAAGTTGGTTTTCTAAATTTGAGACCCTCTTCTGTTCTGTAATTCAGTTCCTGTATAGCCAAGTTTACATTCCGTGTATTACTGATATCTTATGATGTTTCTTTTTCTGTGTGACCTATTTCAGTTAGAATCATCATACCTGAATCCACTCATTGTGCTGCTAAGGGCCTGATGACATAGATTTCATTGCTGAGTGATATTGCTTTGTAAGTAAATACCACAACTTCTTTATCCATTTTTCAATTTCTGCGATGTTGAACTTGTACTGTAAACGAGGTTCTTGTAAACAGAGGCGTCCCAAACTTTGGGGTGGCTGTGTCTGTATGATTTTAATTTCCCTAAGCTATAGGACCATAAGTGGAAGTGCCCTAGGCTCTGTTGCTTTGTTTTTTAGATGTTTCAGGAAACACCATACACTTCTCCCGAGTGTCTGTTGGCAATTTACATCCCGCCCATCAGCATAACAAGGCTCCCAGTTCTCCATGGCCTGTCCTGCCTTTCTGGATTTTACAGTTTTTTCAGATGGCCCTTTTGACCGGGGGGAAGTGAGACTTCATTGTAGTGCAGATTTCCTTTGCAAGCTTGCCTGGTTGGCCAAAAAGGGCGTATGCGTTTTTTCCTGAATATATTCAGGAAAAAACGCATACGCCCTTTTTGGCCAAGTGCATCATTGTGGACGTTCTGCCTCTTTTCCTATGCTTGAAATGCAATTCCAGTCTACCTCCTGAAATCGGTTTCCTGCAATTCTGCCCCGCTTTGAAGTCCTCTTGGCAGCCTTACTTCAGTCTATTTTTGGACGATAGCTGTCATTTATAACTCTGCAGGTTTGTGAATTACAGTGCCCCTGAGCTCCTTTCTTCAACTCGCTTTCTTGTGAGCTGGCCGCAACACCGCAGGATGGCTTCAGGCCCTAATCTGGTTCCGGCACGGCACGCTGAGCCTTTGGTTATTTCCTCTACCTGGTGGAAAATGAGAGTTAAATTTGTCCGTCCAGACACCTCAGGCTAGTCTCTCATTGGTTCTCGCTATTCCTGTTCATCTTCCGCTGAAATTGCAAACTGGGCCAAACAGGAGGTTAAAGGGACTGACTCTCCAAGTCGGGAGAGTGTTAGTAAAGCGTCTGGAATGTTGCACCTGAGTGCCAGGGTACGAAAACTGAGACATATTTGAACACGTCTCCCGATCACATGGTTGATCATACTCTAGGTTCCACATGCATGTTTTAGCTGAAGGAAGAATACCTTAAACCTGGGTAGTTGAAACCCGTGGAATGGGGACCATGCAATAAGACTTCAAAGGCTCTTCATTTGCTCACCGAACCTCTCCAATCCTATCACTGCTGCGTTTATGCCCCTGTACACACGCTTGATTCTCTTTTGGAGACATAGCAATCCATAGGTTTTAAGATACTTACTAGTCATGTACATTCTTAGGCGTTTAATATGGGGTGTTGAGTCCATTTCGTTGAGCAAGGAGTAGCTCTTGTCTATTCCATATTTGGCTTAAGGAACTTTATCTGTGCTCATTTCAATCTCTGGTTTTATGCAGCACCCCAACTCACCTTTCCCCTTAAGCAAGCATAAGTTGGTTTTCTAAATTTGAGACCCTGTTCTGTTTTGGAATTCAGTTCCTGTGTAGCCAAGTTTACATTCCGTGTATTAGTGATATCTTATGATGTTTCTTTTTCTGTGTGACTTATTTCAGTTAGAATCATCGTACCTGAATCCACTCATTATGCTGCTACGGGCCTGATGACATAGATTTCATTGCTGAGTAATACTGCATTGTACGTAAGTACCACAAGTTCTTTATCCATTTTTCACTTTCTGTGATATTGAACTTGTACTGTAAACGAGGTTCTTGAAAACAGAGGCGTCCCAAACTTTGGGGTGGCTGTGTCTTTTTGAATTTAATTTTCCTAAGCTATAGGACCATAAGTGGAAGTGCCCTAGGCTCTGTTACTTTGTTTTTTAGATGTTTCAGGAAACACCATACACTTCTCCGGAGTGTCTGTTGGCAATTTACATCCCGCCCATCAGCATAACAAGGCTCCCAGTTCTCCATGGCCTGTCCTGCCTTTCTGGATTTTGCACTTTTTTCAGATGGCCCTTTTGACCGGGGGGAAGTGAGACTTCATTGTAGTGCAGATTTCCTTTGCAAGCTTGCTTAGTTAGCCAAAAAGTGCGTATGCGTTTTTTCCTGAATATATTCAGGAAAAAACGCATACGCCCTTTTTGGCCAAGTGCATCATTGTGGACGTTCTGCCTCTTTTCGTATGCTTTCAATGCAATTCCAGTCTACCTCCTGAAATCGGTTTCCTGCAATTCTGCCCCGCTTTCAAGTCCTCTTGGCAGCCTTACTTCAGTATATTTTTGGACGATAGCTGTCATTTATAACTCTGCATGTTTGTGAATTACAGTGCCCCTGAGCTCCTTTCTTCAACTCGCTTTCTTGTGACCTGGCTGCAACACCGCAGGATGGCTTCAGGCCCTAATCTGTTTCCGGCACGGCACGCTGAGCCTTTGGTTAATTCCTCTTCCTTGTGGGAAATGAGAGTTAAATTTGCCCGTCCAGACACCTCCAGCTAGTCTCTCATTGGTTCTCGCTATTCCTGTTCATCTTCCGCAGAAATTGCAAACTGGGCCAAACAGGAGGTTAAAGGGACTGACTCTCCACGTCGGGAGAGTGTTAGTAAAGCGTCTGGAATGTTGCACCTGAGTACCAGGGTACGAAAACTGAGACATATTTGAACACGTCTCCCGATCACATGGTTGATCATACTCTAGGTTCCACATGCATGTTTTAGCTGAAGGAAGAATACCTTAAACCTGGAGAGTTGAGAACCGTTTAATGGGTACCATGCAATATGACTTCAAAGGGTCTTCATTTGCTCACCGAACCTCTCCAATCCTATCACTGCTGCGTTTATGCCCCTGTACACACGCTTGATTCTGTTTCAGAGACATAGCCATCCATAGGTTTTAAGATACTTACTAGTCAGGTACATTCTTAGGCGTTTAATATGGGGTGTTGAGTCAATTTCGTTGAGCAAGGAGTAGCTCTTGTCTATTCCATATTTGGCTTAAGGAACTTTATCTGTGCTCATTTCAATCTCTGGTTTTATGCAGCACCCCAACTCACCTTTCCCCTTAAGCAAGCATAAGTTGGTTTTCTAAATTTGAGACCCTGTTCTGTTCTGTAATTCAGTTCCTGTATAGCCAAGTTTACATTCCGTGTATTACTGATATCTTATGATGTTTCTTTTTCTGTGTGACCTATTTCAGTTAGAATCATCATACCTGAATCCACTCATTGTGCTGCTAAGGGCCTGATGACATAGATTTCATTGCTGAGTGATATTGCTTTGTAAGTAAATACCACAACTTCTTTATCCATTTTTCACTTTCTGCGATGTTGAACTTGTACTGTAAAAGAGGTTCTTGTAAACAGAGCCGTTCCAAACTTTGGGGTGGCTGTGTCTTTTTGATTTTAATTTCCCTAAGCTATAGGACCATAAGTGGAAGTGCCCTAGGCTATGTTGCTTTGTTTTTTAGATGTTTCAGGAAACACCATACACTTCTTCCCAGTGTCTGTTGGCAATTTACATCCCGCCCATCAGCATAACAAGGCTCCCAGTTCTCCATGGCCTGTCCTGCCTTTCTGGATTTTACACTTTTTTCAGATGGCCCTTTTGACCGGGGGGAAGTGAGACTTCATTGTAGTGCAGATTTCCTTTGCAAGCTGCTTGGTTGGCAAAAAGGGCGTATGCGTTTTTTCCTGAATATATTCAGGAAAAAACGCATACGCCCTTTTTGGCCAAGTGCATCATTGTGGACGTTCTACCTCTCTTCCTATGCTTTCAATGCAATTCCAGTCTACCTCCTGAAATTGGTTTCCTGCAATTCTGCCCCGCTTTCAAGTCCTCTTGGCAGCCTTACTTCAGTATATTTTTGGACGATAGCTGTCATTTATAACTCTGCAGGTTTGTGAATTACAGTGCCCCTGAGCTCCTTTCTTCAACTCGCTTTCTTGTGAGCTGGCTGCAACACCGCAAGATGGCTTCAGGCCCTAATCTGGTTCCGGCACGGCACGCTGAGCCTTTGGTTAATTCCTCTTCCTGGTGGGAAATGAGAGTTAAATTTGCCCGTCCAGACACCTCCAGCTAGTCTCTCGTTGGTTCTCGCTATTCCTGTTCATCTTCCGCAGAAATTGCAAACTGGGCCAAACAGGAGGTTAAAGGGACTGACTCTCCAAGTCGGGAGAGTGTTAGTAAAGCGTCTGGAATGTTGCACCCGAGTACCAGGGGAGGAAAACTGAGACATATTTGAACACATCTCCCGTTCACACGGTTGATCATACTCTGGGTTCCACATGCATGTTTTAGCTGAAGGAAGAATACCTTAAACCTGCAGAGTTGAGACCCGTGGAATGGGTACCATGCAATATGAATTCAAAGGGTCTTCATTTGCTCACCGAACCTCTCCAATCCTATCACTGCTGCGTTTATGCCCCTGTACACACGCTTGATTCTCTTTTGGAGACATAGCAATCCATAGGTTTTAAGATACTTACTAGTCAGGTACATTCTTAGGCGTTTAATATGGGGTTTTGAGTCAATTTCGTTGAGCAAGGAGTAGCTCTTGTCTATTCCATATTTGGCTTAAGGAACTTTATCTGTGCTCATTTCAATCTCTGGTTTTATGCAGCACCCCAACTCACCTTTCCCCTTAAGCAAGCGTAAGTTGGTTTTCTAAATTTGAGACCCTGTTCTGTTTTGGAATTCAGTTCCTGTGTAGCCAAGTTTACATTCCGTGTATTAGTGATATCTTATGATGTTTCTTTTTCTGTGTCACTTATTTCAGTTAGAATCATCGTACCTGAATCCACTCATTATGCTGCTACGGGCCTGATGACATAGATTTCATTGCTGAGTGATACTGCATTGTACGTAAGTACCACAAGTTCTTTATCCATTTTCCACTTTCTGTGATATTGAACTTGTACGGTAAACGAGGTTCTTGTAAACAGAGGCGTCCCAAACTTTGGGGTGGCTGTATCTTTTTTATTTTAATTTCCCTAAGCTATAGGACCATAAGTGGAAGTGCCCTAGGCTCTGTTGCTTTGTTTTTTAGATGTTTCAGGAAACACCATACACTTCTGCCGAGTGTATGTTGGCAATTTACATCCCGCCCATCAGCATAACAAGGCTCCCAGTTCTCCATGGCCTGTCCTGCCTTTTTGGATTTTACACTTTTTTCAGATGGCCCGTTTGACCGGGGCGAAGTGAGACTTCATTGTAGTGCAGATTTCCTTTGCAAGCTTGCTTGGTTGGCCAAAAAGGGCGTATGCGTTTTTTCCTGAATATATTCGGGAAAAAACGCATACGCCCTTTTTGGCCAAGTGCATCATTGTAGACGTTCTGTCTCTTTTCCTATGCTTTCAATGCAATTCCAGTCTACCTCCTGAAATCGGTTTCCTGCAATTCTGCCCCGCTTTCAAGTCCTCCTGGCAGCCTTACTTCAGTATATTTTTGGACGATAGCTGTCATTTATAACTCTGCAGGTTTGTGAATTACAGTGCCCCTGAGCTCCTTTCTTCAACTCGCTTTCTTGTGACCTGGCCACAACACCGCAGGATGGCTTCAGGCCCTAATCTGGTTCTGGCACGGCACGCTGAGCCTTTGGTTAATTCCTCTTCCTGGTGGGAAATGAGAGTTAAATTTGCCCGTCCAGACACCTCCAGCTAGTCTCTCATTGGTTCTCGCTATTCCTGTTCATCTTCCGCAGAAATTGCAAACTGGGCCAAACAGGAGGTTAAAGGGACTGACTCTCCACGTCGGGAGAGTGTTAGTAAAGCGTCTGGAATGTTGCACCCGAGTACCAGGCGAGGAAAACTGAGACATATTTGAACACGTTTCCCGATCACATGGTTGATCATACTCTGGGTTCCACATGCATGTTTTAGCTGATTGAAGAATACTTTAAACCTGGAGAGTTGAGACCCGTGGAATGTGTACCATGCAATATGACTTCAAAGGGTCTTCATTGGCTCACCGAACCTCTCCAATCCTATCACTGCTGCGTTTATGCCCCTGTACACACGCTTGATTCTCTTTTGGAGACATAGCAATCCATAGGTTTTAAGATACTTACTAGTCAGGTACATTCTTAGGCGTTTAATATGGGGTGTTGAGTCCATTTCGTTGAGCAAGGAGTAGCTCTTGTCTATTCCATATTTGGCTTAAGGAACTTTATCTGTGCTCAGTTCAATCTCTGGTTTTATGCAGCACCCCAACTCACCTTTCCCCTTAAGCAAGCATAAGTTGGTTTTCTAAATTTGAGACCCTGTTCTGTTTTGGAATTCAGTTCCTGTGTAGCCAAGTTTACATTCCGTGTATTAGTGATATCTTATGATGTTTCTTTTTCTGTGTGACTTATTTCAGTTAGAATCATCATACCTGAATCCACTCATTGTGCTGCTAAGGGCCTGATGACATTGATTTCATTGCTGAGTGATATTGCTTTGTAAGTAAATACCACAAGTTCTTTATCCATTTTTCACTTTCTGCGATGTTGAACTTGTACTGTAAACGAGGTTCTTGTAAACAGAGCCGTTCCAAACTTTGGGGTGGCTGTGTCTTTTTGATTTTAATTCCCCTAAGCTATAGGACCATAAGTGGAAGTGCCCTAGGCTCTGTTGCTTTGTTTTTTAGATGTTTCAGGAAACACCATACACTTCTCCCGAGTGTCTGTTGGCAATTTACATCCCGCCCATCAGCATAACAAGGCTCCCAGTTCTCCATGGCCTGTCCTGCCTTTCTGGATTTTACACTTTTTTCAGATGGGCCTTTTGACCGGGGGGAAGTGAGACTTCATTGTAGTGCAGATTTCCTTTGCAAGCTTGCTTGGTTGGCCAAAAAGGGCGTATGCGTTTTTTCCTGAATATATTCAGGAAAAAACGCATACGCCCTTTTTGGCCAAGTGCATCATTGTGGACGTTCTGCCTCTTTTCCTATGCTTTCAATGCAATTCCAGTCTACCTCCTGAAATCAGTTTCCTGCAATTCTGCCCCGCTTTCAAGTCCTCTTGGCAGCCTTACTTCAGTCTATTTTTGGACGATAGCTGTCATTTATAACTCTGCAGTTTTGTGAATTACAGTGCCCCTGAGTTCCTTTCCTCAACTCGCTTTCTTTTGAGCTGGCCGCAACACCGCAGGATGGCTTCAGGCCCTAATCTGGTTCCGGCACGGCACGCTGAGCCTTTGGTTATTTCCTCTTCCTGGTGGGAAATGAGAGTTAAATTTGCCCGTCCAGACACCTCCAGCTAGTCTCTCATTGGTTCTCGCTATTCCTGTTCATCTTCCGCAGAAATTGCAAACTGGGCCAAACAGGAGGTTAAAGGGACTGACTCTCCAAGTCGGGGGAGTGTTAGTAAAGCATCTGGAATATTGCACCCGAGTACCAGGGTACGAAAACTGAGACATATTTGAACACGTCTCCCGATCACATGGTTGATCATACTCTAGGTTCCACATGCATGTTTTAGCTGAAGGAAGAATACCTTAAACCTGGGTAGTTGAAACCCGTGGAATGGGTACCATGCAATATGACTTCAAAGGGTCTTCATTTGCTCACCGAACCTCTCCAATCCTATCACTGCTGCGTTTATGCCCCTGTACACACGCTTGATTCTCTTTCGGAGACATAGCCCTCCATAGGTTTTAAGATATTTACTAGTCAGGTACATTCTTAGGTGTTTAATATGCGGTGTTGAGTCCATTTCGTTGAGCAAGGAGTAGCTCTTGTCTATTCCATATTTGGCTTAAGGAACTTTATATGTGCTCATTTCAATCTCTGGTTTTATGCAGCACCCCAACTCACCTTTCCCCTTAAGCAACCATAAGTTGGTTTTCTAAATTTGAGACCCTCTTCTGTTCTGTAATTCACTTCCTGTATAGTCAAGTTTACATTCCGTGTATTACTGATATCTTATGATGTTTCTTTTTCTGTGTGACCTATTTCAGTTAGAATCATCATACCTGAATCCACTCATTGTGCTGCTAAGGGCCTGATGACATAGATTTCATTGCTGAGTGATATTGCTTTGTAAGTAAATACCACAACTTCTTTATCCATTTTTCACTTTCTGCGATGTTGAACTTGTACTGTAAACGAGGTTCTTGTAAACAGAGGCGTCCCAAACTTTGGGGTGGCTGTGTCTGTATGATTTTAATTTCCCTAAGCTATAGGACCATAAGTGGAAGTGCCCTAGGCTCTGTTGCTTTGTTTTTTAGATGTTTCAGGAAACACCATACACTTCTCCCGAGTGTCTGTTGGCAATTTACATCCCGCCCATCAGCATAACAAGGCTCCCAGTTCTCCATGGCCTGTCCTGCCTTTCTGGATTTTACACTTTTTTCAGATGGCCCTTTTGACCGGGGGGAAGTGAGACTTCATTGTAGTGCAGATTTCCTTTGCAAGCTTGCTTGGTTGGCCAAAAAGGGCGTATGCGTTTTTTCCTGAATATATTCAGGAAAAAACGCATACGCCCTTTTTGGCCAAGTGCATCATTGTGGACGTTCTGCCTCTTTTCCTATGCTTTCAATGCAATTCCAGTCTACCTCCTGAAATCAGTTTCCTGCAATTCTGCCCCGCTTTCAAGTCCTCTTGGCAGCCTTACTTCAGTCTATTTTTGGACGATAGCTGTCATTTATAACTCTGCAGGTTTGTGAATTACAGTGCCCCTGAGTTCCTTTCCTCAACTCGCTTTCTTTTGAGCTGGCCGCAACACCGCAGGATGGCTTCAGGCCCTAATCTGGTTCCGGCACGGCACGCTGAGCCTTTGGTTATTTCCTCTTCCTGGTGGGAAATGAGAGTTAAATTTGCCCGTCCAGACACCTCCAGCTAGTCTCTCATTGGTTCTCGCTATTCCTGTTCATCTTCCGCAGAAATTGCAAACTGGGCCAAACAGGAGGTTAAAGGGACTGACTCTCCAAGTCGGGGGAGTGTTAGTAAAGCATCTGGAATATTGCACCCGAGTACCAGGGTACGAAAACTGAGACATATTTGAACACGTCTCCCGATCACATGGTTGATCATACTCTAGGTTCCACATGCATGTTTTAGCTGAAGGAAGAATACCTTAAACCTGGGTAGTTGAAACCCGTGGAATGGGTACCATGCAATATGACTTCAAAGGGTCTTCATTTGCTCACCGAACCTCTCCAATCCTATCACTGCTGCGTTTATGCCCCTGTACACACGCTTGATTCTCTTTCGGAGACATAGCCCTCCATAGGTTTTAAGATATTTACTAGTCAGGTACATTCTTAGGTGTTTAATATGCGGTGTTGAGTCCATTTCGTTGAGCAAGGAGTAGCTCTTGTCTATTCCATATTTGGCTTAAGGAACTTTATATGTGCTCATTTCAATCTCTGGTTTTATGCAGCACCCCAACTCACCTTTCCCCTTAAGCAACCATAAGTTGGTTTTCTAAATTTGAGACCCTCTTCTGTTCTGTAATTCACTTCCTGTATAGCCAAGTTTACATTCCGTGTATTACTGATATCTTATGATGTTTCTTTTTCTGTGTGACCTATTTCAGTTAGAATCATCATACCTGAATCCACTCATTGTGCTGCTAAGGGCCTGATGACATAGATTTCATTGCTGAGTGATATTGCATTGTACGTAAGTACCACAACTTCTTTATCCATTTTTCATGTTCTGTGATATTGAACTTGTACCGTAAATGAGGTTCTTGTAAACAGAGCCATCCCAAACTTTGGGGTGGCTGTGTCTTTTTGATTTTAATTTCCCTAAGCTATAGGACCATAAGTGGAAGTGCCCTAGGCTCTGTTGCTTTGTTTTTTAGATGTTTCAGGAAACACCATACACTTCTCCCGAGTGTCTGTTGGCAATTTACATCCCGCCCATCAGCATAACAAGGCTCCCAGTTCTCCATGGCCTGTCCTGCCTTTCTGGATTTTACACTTTTTTCAGATGGCCCTTTTGACCGGGGGGAAGTGAGACTTCATTGTAGTGCAGATTTCATTTGCAAGCTTGCTTAGTTGGCCAAAAAGTGCGTATGCGTTTTTTCCTGAATATATTCAGGAAAAAACGCATACGCCCTTTTTGGCCAAGTGCATCATTGTGGACGTTCTGCCTCTTTTCGTATGCTTTCAATGCAATTCCAGTCTACCTCCTGAAATCGGTTTCCTGCAATTCTGCCCCGCTTTCAAGTCCTCTTGGCAGCCTTACTTCAGTATATTTTTGGACGATAGCTGTCATTTATAACTCTGCAGGTTTGTGAATTACAGTGCCCCTGATCTCCTTTCTTCAACTCGCTTTCTTGTGACCTGGCCACAACACCGCAGGATGGCTTCAGGCCCTAATCTGGTTCCGGCACGGCACGCTGAGCCTTTGGTTAATTCCTCTTCCTGGTGGGAAATGAGAGTTAAATTTGTCCGTCCAGACACCTCCAGCTAGTCTCTCATTGGTTCTCGCTATTCCTGTTCATCTTCCGCAGAAATTGCAAACTGGGCCAAACAGGAGGTTAAAGGGACTGACTCTCCACGTCGGGAGAGTGTTAGTAAAGCGTCTGGAATGTTGCACCCGAGTACCAGGGTACGAAAACTGAGACATATTTGAACACGTCTCCCGATCACATGGTTGATCATACTCTAGGTTCCACATGCATGTTTTAGCTGAAGGAAGAATACCTTAAACCTGGGTAGTTGAAACCCGTGGAATGGGTACCATGCAATATGACTTCAAAGGGTCTTCATTTGCTCACCGAACCTCTCCAATCCTATCACTGCTGCGTTTATGCCCCTGTACACACGCTTGATTCACTTTCGGAGACATAGCCATCCATAGGTTTTAAGATACTTACTAGTCAGGTACATTCTTAGGCGTTTAATATGGGGTATTGAGTCCATTTCGTTGAGCAAGAAGTAGCTCTTGTCTATTCCATATTTGGCTTAAGGAACTTTATCTGTGCTCATTTCAATCTCTGGTTTTATGCAGCACCCCAACTCACCTTTCCCCTTAAGCAAGCATAAGTTGGTTTTCTAAATTTGAGACCCTGTTCTGTTCTGTAATTCAGTTCCTGTATAGCCAAGTTTACATTCCGTGTATTACTGATATCTTATGATGTTTCTTTTTCTGTGTGACCTATTTCAGTTAGAATCATCATACCTGAATCCACTCATTGTGCTGCTACGGGCCTGATGACATAGATTTCATTGCTGAGTGATACTGCTTTGTAAGTAAATACCACAACTTCTTTATCCATTTTTCACTTTCTGCGATGTTGAACTTGTACTGTAAACGAGGTTCTTGTAAACAGAGGCGTCCCAAACTTTGGGGTGGCTGTGTCTTTTTGATTTTAATTTCCCTAAGCTATAGGACCATAAGTGGAAGTGCCCTAGGCTCTGTTGCTTTGTTTTTTAGATGTTTCAGGAAACACCATACACTTCTCCCGAGTGTCTGTTGGCAATTTACATCCCGCCCATCAGCATAACAAGGCTCCCAGTTCTCCATGGCCTGTCCTGCCTTTCTGGATTTTACACTTTTTTCAGATGGCCCTTTTGACCGGGGGGAAGTGAGACTTCATTGTAGTGCAGATTTCCTTTGCAAGCTTGCTTGGTTGGCCAAAAAGGGCGTATGCGTTTTTTCCTGAATATATTCAGGAAAAAACGCATACGCCCTTTTTGGCCAAGTGCATCATTGTGGACGTTCTGCCTCTTTTCCTATGCTTTCAATGCAATTCCAGTCTACCTCCTGAAATCGGTTTCCTGCAATTCTGCCCCGCTTTCAAGTCCTCTTGGCAGCCTTACTTCAGTATATTTTTGGACGATAGCTGTCATTTATAACTCTGCAGGTTTGTGAATTACAGTGCCCCTGAGCTCCTTTCTTCAAGTCGCTTTCTTGTGACCTGGCCGCAACACCGCAGGATGGCTTCAGGCCCTAATCTGGTTCCGGCACGGCACGCTGAGCCTTTGGTTATTTCCTCTTCCTGGTGGGAAATGAGAGTTAAATTTGCCCGTCCAGACACCTCCAGCTAGTCTCTCATTGGTTCTCGCTATTCCTGTTCATCTTCCACAGAAATTGCAAACTGGGCCAAACAGGAGGTTAAAGGGACTGACTCTCCACTTCGGGAGAGTGTTAGTAAAGCGTCTGGAATGTTGCACCCGAGTACCAGGGTACGAAAACTGAGACATATTTGAACACGTCTCCCGATCACATGGTTGATCATACTCTAGGTTCCACATGCATGTTTTAGCTGAAGGAAGAATACCTTAAACCTGGGTAGTTGAAACCCGTGGAATGGGGACCATGCAATATGACTTCAAAGGGTCTTCATTTGCTCACCGAACCTCTCCAATCCTATCACTGCTGCGTTTATGCCCCTGTACACACGCTTGATTCTCTTTCGGAGACATAGCCATCCATAGGTTTTAAGATACTTACTAGTCAGGTACATTCTTAGGCGTTTAATATGGGGTGTTGAGTCCATTTCGTTGAGCAAGGAGTAGCTCTTGTCTATTCCATATTTGGCTTAAGGAACTTTATCTGTGCTCATTTCAATCTCTGGTTTTATGCAGCACCCCAACTCACCTTTACCCTTAAGCAAGCATAAGTTGGTTTTCCAAATTTGAGACACTGTTCTGTTCTGTAATTCAGTTCCTGTATAGCCAAGTTTACATTCCGTGTATTACTGATATATTATGATGGTTCTTTTTCTGTGTGACCTATTTCTGTTAGAATCATCATACCTGAATCCACTCATTGTGCTGCTAAGGGCCTGATGACATAGATTTCATTGCTGAGTGATATTGCTTTGTAAGTAAATACCACAACTTCTTTATCCATTTTTCACTTTCTGCGATGTTGAACTTGTACGGTAAACGAGGTTCTTGTCAACAGAGGCGTCCCAAACTTTGGGTGGCTGTGTCTTTTTGATTTTAATTTCCCTAAGCTATAGGACCATAAGTGGAAGTGCCCTAGGCTCTGTTGCTTTGTTTTTTAGATGTTTCAGGAAACACCATACACTTCTCCCGAGTGTCTGTTTGCAATTTACATCCCGCCCATCAGCATAACAAGGCTCCCAGTTCTCCATGGCCTGTCCTGCCTTTCTGGATTTTACACTTTTTTCAGATGGCCCTTTTGACCGGGGGGAAGTGAGACTTCATTGTAGTGCATGTTTCCTTTGCAAGCTTGCTTGGTTGGCCAAAAAGGGCGTATGCGTTTTTTCCTGAATATATTCAGGAAAAAACGCATACGCCCTTTTTGGCCAAGTGCATCATTGTGGACGTTCTGCCTCTTTTCGTATGCTTTCAATGCAATTCCAGTCTACCTCCTGAAATCGGTTTCCTCCAATTCTGCCCCGCTTTCAAGTCCTCTTGGCAGCCTTACTTCAGTTTATTTTTGGACGATAGCTGTCATTTATAACTCTGCAGGTTTGTGAATTACAGTGCCCCTGAGCTCCTTTCTTCAACTCGCTTTCTTGTGACCTGGCCACAACACCGCAGGATGGCTTCAGGCCCTAATCTGGTTCCGGCACGGCACGCTGAGCCTTTGGTTAATTCCTCTTCCTGGTGGGAAATGAGAGTTAAATTTGCCCGTCCAGACACCTCCAGCTAGTCTCTCATTGGTTCTCGCTATTCCTGTTCATCTTCCGCAGAAATTGCAAACTGGGCCAAACAGGAGGTTAAAGGGACTGACTCTCCACGTCGGGAGAGTGTTAGTAAAGCGTCTGGAATGTTGCACCCGAGTACCAGGGTACGAAAACTGAGACATATTTGAACACGTCTCCCGATCACATGGTTGATCATACTCTAGGTTCCACATGCATGTTTTAGCTGAAGGAAGAATACCTTAAACCTGGGTAGTTGAAACCCGTGGAATGGGTACCATGCAATATGACTTCAAAGGGTCTTCATTTGCTCACCGAACCTCTCCAATCCTATCACTGCTGCGTTTATGCCCCTGTACACACGCTTGATTCACTTTCGGAGACATAGCCATCCATAGGTTTTAAGATACTTACTAGTCAGGTACATTCTTAGGCGTTTAATATGGGGTATTGAGTCCATTTCGTTGAGCAAGAAGTAGCTCTTGTCTATTCCATATTTGGCTTAAGGAACTTTATCTGTGCTCATTTCAATCTCTGGTTTTATGCAGCACCCCAACTCACCTTTCCCCTTAAGCAAGCATAAGTTGGTTTTCTAAATTTGAGACCCTGTTCTGTTCTGTAATTCAGTTCCTGTATAGCCAAGTTTACATTCCGTGTATTACTGATATCTTATGATGTTTCTTTTTCTGTGTGACCTATTTCAGTTAGAATCATCATACCTGAATCCACTCATTGTGCTGCTACGGGCCTGATGACATAGATTTCATTGCTGAGTGATACTGCTTTGTAAGTAAATACCACAACTTCTTTATCCATTTTTCACTTTCTGCGATGTTGAACTTGTACTGTAAACGAGGTTCTTGTAAACAGAGGCGTCCCAAACTTTGGGGTGGCTGTGTCTTTTTGATTTTAATTTCCCTAAGCTATAGGACCATAAGTGGAAGTGCCCTAGGCTCTGTTGCTTTGTTTTTTAGATGTTTCAGGAAACACCATACACTTCTCCCGAGTGTCTGTTGGCAATTTACATCCCGCCCATCAGCATAACAAGGCTCCCAGTTCTCCATGGCCTGTCCTGCCTTTCTGGATTTTACACTTTTTTCAGATGGCCCTTTTGACCGGGGGGAAGTGAGACTTCATTGTAGTGCAGATTTCCTTTGCAAGCTTGCTTGGTTGGCCAAAAAGGGCGTATGCGTTTTTTCCTGAATATATTCAGGAAAAAACGCATACGCCCTTTTTGGCCAAGTGCATCATTGTGGACGTTCTGCCTCTTTTCCTATGCTTTCAATGCAATTCCAGTCTACCTCCTGAAATCGGTTTCCTGCAATTCTGCCCCGCTTTCAAGTCCTCTTGGCAGCCTTACTTCAGTATATTTTTGGACGATAGCTGTCATTTATAACTCTGCAGGTTTGTGAATTACAGTGCCCCTGAGCTCCTTTCTTCAAGTCGCTTTCTTGTGACCTGGCCGCAACACCGCAGGATGGCTTCAGGCCCTAATCTGGTTCCGGCACGGCACGCTGAGCCTTTGGTTATTTCCTCTTCCTGGTGGGAAATGAGAGTTAAATTTGCCCGTCCAGACACCTCCAGCTAGTCTCTCATTGGTTCTCGCTATTCCTGTTCATCTTCCACAGAAATTGCAAACTGGGCCAAACAGGAGGTTAAAGGGACTGACTCTCCACTTCGGGAGAGTGTTAGTAAAGCGTCTGGAATGTTGCACCCGAGTACCAGGGTACGAAAACTGAGACATATTTGAACACGTCTCCCGATCACATGGTTGATCATACTCTAGGTTCCACATGCATGTTTTAGCTGAAGGAAGAATACCTTAAACCTGGGTAGTTGAAACCCGTGGAATGGGGACCATGCAATATGACTTCAAAGGGTCTTCATTTGCTCACCGAACCTCTCCAATCCTATCACTGCTGCGTTTATGCCCCTGTACACACGCTTGATTCTCTTTCGGAGACATAGCCATCCATAGGTTTTAAGATACTTACTAGTCAGGTACATTCTTAGGCGTTTAATATGGGGTGTTGAGTCCATTTCGTTGAGCAAGGAGTAGCTCTTGTCTATTCCATATTTGGCTTAAGGAACTTTATCTGTGCTCATTTCAATCTCTGGTTTTATGCAGCACCCCAACTCACCTTTACCCTTAAGCAAGCATAAGTTGGTTTTCCAAATTTGAGACACTGTTCTGTTCTGTAATTCAGTTCCTGTATAGCCAAGTTTACATTCCGTGTATTACTGATATATTATGATGGTTCTTTTTCTGTGTGACCTATTTCTGTTAGAATCATCATACCTGAATCCACTCATTGTGCTGCTAAGGGCCTGATGACATAGATTTCATTGCTGAGTGATATTGCTTTGTAAGTAAATACCACAACTTCTTTATCCATTTTTCACTTTCTGCGATGTTGAACTTGTACGGTAAACGAGGTTCTTGTCAACAGAGGCGTCCCAAACTTTGGGTGGCTGTGTCTTTTTGATTTTAATTTCCCTAAGCTATAGGACCATAAGTGGAAGTGCCCTAGGCTCTGTTGCTTTGTTTTTTAGATGTTTCAGGAAACACCATACACTTCTCCCGAGTGTCTGTTTGCAATTTACATCCCGCCCATCAGCATAACAAGGCTCCCAGTTCTCCATGGCCTGTCCTGCCTTTCTGGATTTTACACTTTTTTCAGATGGCCCTTTTGACCGGGGGGAAGTGAGACTTCATTGTAGTGCATGTTTCCTTTGCAAGCTTGCTTGGTTGGCCAAAAAGGGCGTATGCGTTTTTTCCTGAATATATTCAGGAAAAAACGCATACGCCCTTTTTGGCCAAGTGCATCATTGTGGACGTTCTGCCTCTTTTCGTATGCTTTCAATGCAATTCCAGTCTACCTCCTGAAATCGGTTTCCTGCAATTCTGCCCCGCTTTCAAGTCCTCTTGGCAGCCTTACTTCAGTTTATTTTTGGACGATAGCTGTCATTTATAACTCTGCAGGTTTGTGAATTACAGTGCCCCTGAGCTCCTTTCTTCAACTCGCTTTCTTGTGACCTGGCCACAACACCGCAGGATGGCTTCAGGCCCTAATCTGGTTCCGGCACGGCACGCTGAGCCTTTGGTTAATTCCTCTTCCTGGTGGGAAATGAGAGTTAAATTTGCCCGTCCAGACACCTCCAGCTAGTCTCTCATTGGTTCTCGCTATTCCTGTTCATCTTCCGCAGAAATTGCAAACTGGGCCAAACAGGAGGTTAAAGGGACTGACTCTCCACGTCGGGAGAGTGTTAGTAAAGCGTCTGGAATGTTGCACCCGAGTACCAGGGTACGAAAACTGAGACATATTTGAACACGTCTCCCGATCACATGGTTGATCATACTCTAGGTTCCACATGCATGTTTTAGCTGAAGGAAGAATACCTTAAACCTGGGTAGTTGAAACCCGTGGAATGGGTACCATGCAATATGACTTCAAAGGGTCTTCATTTGCTCACCGAACCTCTCCAATCCTATCACTGCTGCGTTTATGCCCCTGTACACACGCTTGATTCACTTTCGGAGACATAGCCATCCATAGGTTTTAAGATACTTACTAGTCAGGTACATTCTTAGGCGTTTAATATGGGGTATTGAGTCCATTTCGTTGAGCAAGAAGTAGCTCTTGTCTATTCCATATTTGGCTTAAGGAACTTTATCTGTGCTCATTTCAATCTCTGGTTTTATGCAGCACCCCAACTCACCTTTCCCCTTAAGCAAGCATAAGTTGGTTTTCTAAATTTGAGACCCTGTTCTGTTCTGTAATTCAGTTCCTGTATAGCCAAGTTTACATTCCGTGTATTACTGATATCTTATGATGTTTCTTTTTCTGTGTGACCTATTTCAGTTAGAATCATCATACCTGAATCCACTCATTGTGCTGCTACGGGCCTGATGACATAGATTTCATTGCTGAGTGATATTGCTTTGTAAGTAAATACCACAACTTCTTTATCCATTTTTCACTTTCTGCGATATTGAACTTGTACGGTAAACCAGGTTCTTGTAAACAGAGTCGTCCCAAACTTTGGGGTGGCTGTGTCTTTTTGATTTTAATTTCCCTAAGCTATAGGACCATAAGTGAAGTGCCCTAGGCTCTGTTGCTTTGTTTTTTAGATGTTTCAGGAAACACCATACACTTCTCCCGAGTGTCTGTTGGCAATTTACATCCCGCCCATCAGCATAACAAGGCTCCCAGTTCTCCATGGCCTGTCCTGCCTTTCTGGATTTTACACTTTTTTCAGATGTCCCTTTTGACCTGGGGGAAGTGAGACTTCATTGTAGTGCAGATTTCCTTTGCAAGCTTGCTTGGTTGGCCAAAAAGGGCGTATGCGTTTTTTCCTGAATATATTCAGGAAAAAACGCATACGCCCTTTTTGACCAAGTGCATCATTGTCGAGGTTCTGACTCTCTTCATATGTTTTCAATGCAATTCCAGTCTACCTCCTGAAATCGGTTTCCTGCAATTCTGCCTTGCTTTCATTGCCTCTTCATAGCCTTACCTCAATATATTTTTTGAAAATAGTTGGCCTTTATAACTCTGCAGGTTTTTGAATTGCAGTGGCCCTTAGCTCCATTTTTCAGCTCTTATTTTTGTGGTCTTGCCCCATAACCACAGGATTCCTTGAAGCCCTATTTTTCTTCTGGGGCACCTTGCTGTGCCTTTGGTTAATTCTTCTTACTGATGTGACATTAGAGTGACATGTGCCCATTGAAACCGCTACAGCTAGTTTCTCACTGGTTCCCCCTATTCCCATTCATCCTCTGCACTAACTGCAGACTGTGCGATACCAGAACTTAAAGGCATTGACTCCATGTGGGGATGTTGTTAGTAAAGCGGCTGGAATGTCGATCCGGAGCCCCAGGAGAGGAAAAATGAGGTGCGTTTTAGAAACCTTTCCCGATCATATGGTATACCAGTCACTGGGTTTCCCAAGCATGGTTTAGCTGTAGGAAGATTCCCTTCAACCTGGAGTGTTGGGACCCTTGGACTGAGTAGCATGAAGTATTGCATTAAACTTTCGGCAGTTGCTCACCAAAGCTCACCAATCCTCTCCGCCCCAAGTGTCCAGCCTTATGTCTTATCCAGCTGTGGGTTTATATGTGGTCAATCCAGGTTGCATCACATCCCCTGAGCGAATTTTGTAAGAATTTTTCTCTTTCATTGTTTCAGCGTTTTGTTTTTAAAATTTATTTCTATAATGGGGTTTAGCTCATTTTCACTGCTGTGTTTGTGCCGCTCTGCACACACTTGATTCCCTTATGGAGATATATCAATACATGGGTTTTAAGATTCTTATTACTCAGATATATTTCTCTGCGGTGTATAGGGTGTGTTGAGGCCAGTTCATTGAGCAAGGTGTAGATCTTGTCTAATACCTATTTGGTTTATTGAACGGTATCTGTGCTAATTTCAAACTCTGGTTTTATGCATCACCCCACCTCTCCTTTCCCCTTAAGCTGACATAAGTGTGTTTTCTAAATGTGAGACACTGTTCTGTTCTGTAATTCATTTCTTGTGCAGCCATATTTACCCTCCCTCTATAAGTGATATCTTATGATATGTTTCTTTTTCTGTTTGACTTATTTCAAGTAGTATTATCGGACCTAAATCCACTCTTTATCCTTCTACTAGCCTTATTACATTGATTTCATGGTGAAGAGATATTCCATTGTACATAAGTACCACATCTTCTTTATCCATTGTTCTCTTTCCTGGGATATTTAAGGTGTACTGAAGTTGAGGTTCTTGTAAACAGAGTAGCCCTAAACTGTGGTGTGCTTGTGTCTTGTTGATTTTTAGACTTCCCTAGATATACTCCCATGATTGGAAGTGTCCTATGCTCTGTAGCTCTGTTTTTTAGATGATTTAGGAACCACCATACACTTCTCCAGAGTGGCTCTCGGCAGTTCACACACTGCCCATCAGCGTATAAAGGCTCCCTGTTCTCCATGGCCTGTCCTGCATTTCTGGTTTTTACAATTTTTTAGGATGGCCCTTTTGACCGGTGGGAAGTGAGACTTCTTTGTTGTGCACATTTGCATTGCTTGCTTGCTTCGTTGCCCATAAAGTGCGTATGCGTTTTTTCCTGGATATAATCAGGAAAAAACACATACGCCCTTTTGGGCCAACTGCATCATTGTCGAAATTCTGCCGCTTTTCATGTGCGTTAAAGACGAGTCCAATCTATCTCTTGAAATCTGTTTCTTGCAATTCTGTCTTGCATTCAGATCCTCTTCTTTGCCTTACCTCAACATATTTTTGGACGTTAGTTTTCATTTATAACTCTGCAGGTTTGTGAATTGCAGTGACCCTGAGCTCCATTTTTTAAGTTGCTCTTTTGTGAGCTGGCCTCAAACCCGCAGGATTGCTTCAGGCCCTATTTTGGCTCCGGCGAGGCAGGCTGAGCCTTTCTTTAATTCTTATTCTTAATGGGAAATTAGAGTGATATGTGCCCGTCCAAACCCCTACAACTATTCTCTCATTGGTTCCCCCTCTTCTCGTTCATCCTCCTCACAATTTGCAAAATGTGTGAAACAGAAGTTTAAATGTGCTGATTCTCCAAGTGGGGAGATTCTAAGTAACGTGGCTGGAATGGTGAACAGGAGCACCAGGAGAGGATAAATGAGGTGCATTTTAGACACATCTCCCGATCACATGGTGTACAGTCCTCTGGGTTTTCCATGCATGTTTTAGCTGTAGGAAGATCCCTTGAACCTGCAGATTTGGGACCCATTGAATGGGTACCAGGTAGTATTACTTTAAAGGGTGTGCATTTCCTCACCCAACCTCACATTTCTCTTAGCGCAAACAGTTTCCAGCCTTATGTCTCATCCTGCTGTGGGTCTAGATGTGTTCAATCCATGTTGCATCACCGTCCCTGAGGAAAAGTTGTAAGAGGTTTTCTCTGTCTCTCTGTCGTTTATTTTTTTCAATTTATTACTATATTGGTTACAGCTGATTTTCAAAGCTCTGTTTCTTGCTGCTGTACATCCACTTGATTCACGTACAGAGAGTCATCAATAAATTCTTTTTCAGATTCTTACCAGTCGTATATATTCTTTTCCGGTGACTTGAGTGTGCTGAGTGCAGTTCTTTTAGCTACCGTGTAGGCCTTGTTGATTATCAGTTTGGTATTTGGAATGGTATCTTTGCTAATTTCAACCTCCTGGATGATGCCTCACCCCTCCCCACCTTTCCCGTTTAGCAGCCTTATGCGTGTTTTCTACATATTTGACTATGTTTTTGTTTTGTAATTTATTTCATGTGTAGCCATTTTGGATTCCACCTTTAAGTGATATCTTATGATATGTGTCTTTTTCTTTTTGAATTCTGTCACTTAGAATGATCATACGTAACTCCTCCGGAGTTGTTACAACTGGCCATATTTCATTGATTTCCAGGCTGAATAATATTCCACTCTACCTAAGTACCACATCTCTATCCATTTTTTCCCTCCAGAGACATTTAAGTTATATCCTAGTCGAGGATCTTTTAAACAGAGAGGGGGTAAACATTGGGGTGCCTGTGTCCTCTCGATTTTTGTTTTTCCCAAGATATACGCCCATGAGTGCAAGTGCCCTATGCTCTGTAGCTCATTTTTTAGATGCTTTAGTAAACACAATACACTTCTCCAGAATGGCCGTTGGCAATATACATTTCCACTATAAGTCTCACAGGGCTCCCTCTTCTCGTTGCCCTGTCCTGCATTTCTGTTGTTTACGCTTTATGAGGATGGCTCTTCTGACTGATGCGAAGTGATATCTTTTGTAGTATTGACTTCCAGTGCCCACCTGTTTGGTTGGCTAAAAAAGTGTATGCCCTTTTCTTGAATATATACAGAAAAAAACGCATACACCCTTTTTGGCCAACTGCAATGTTGGCAATGTTCAGCTCCTTTTCTTGTGCTTAATGGCGAGTCCTTTCTACCTCCTCAAATCCCTTTCCTGCCATTCTCCCTTGCTTACAAGTCCTTTTCTCTGACTTTCCTCAAGACATTTTTCAGTGATGGATATTTTCAACTCTGCAGTTTTGTGAATTTTACTGCCCCTGAGTTCCATTGTTCAACTTGTGTTTATGGGAACTGGCCACAAAGCAGCGGGATTTCCTCAAGCCCTATACTGTTTCCATGGGCAACCCTAGCCTTTGGTCAATTCGTCTTCCTGATTGGAAATTAGAGTGACATGTGCCTGTCTGAACACCTAGGACTTGTCTCTCATTGTTCCTCATCCTTCCGCTTCATCCTCTGGACAAATTCCAAACTGTACACAACAGGATGTTGACAGTGCTGACATCTCCAAGTGGGGAGACTGTTAGTAAAGACGCTGGAGGGGTGAACCCGAGCACCAGGAGATGAGGAGATGAGATACCTTTTCCAAACTCTTCCCGATCAGACGGTATACCATCCTCTGGGTGTGACAGACATGTTTTAGCAGTAGGAAGAGTCCCATTCATGTAAGGAGAACACCAGGGCTTTTTCAAAATCAGTGTCTCCCCGAAACCCAAACTGGGGAAGTTTTTAAGCTACGGCTACACATATGTTCATTAAGGGCCTTGGGAAGTAGGCAGAGTCCAAACTTTAGATGATTGAAGTCTTCAGGGTCAGAAGCACTCACCACCAGCTTCCCTTAGGCTACACTTTAACTATCATTGATAGATGATGTCAATAAAAATATCTATTCTTTTTCAGATTATTTCCCCTTATAGGTTATTGCAAAATGTTGAGTGTAGTTCCCTGTGCTATACAGTAGTTCCTTGTTGATGATCTATTTTATACATAGCAGTGTGTATGTGTTAATTCCAAACTGTTAATTTATCCCTCCTCCCACCTTTCCCCTTTGGTAATAATAAATTATAAGATTTTATACTTCTCAGAAATGGGGGAGCTGAAAGAGAGGTATCATTTTCAATGGAAAAGCATTTAAAACAAGATTGAAGGTTTAACCAAGATTATTAGATGTACATCCTTGGAAAGAAATCACTTCGTTTCTCTAATATTGACCTGACAAATAAGACAAACCTTTTCACTGAACTTGCTTATAAAAAGTGATGGAAATATCAAATGGAAGTGTTAGAAACATCTTATTTTACCCGAGCCTTATACACTGTTCTATGTTAACTACAGTTTGGCTCACACATCTGTTCATTGAGGTTACAATAGTCTCAATTTCTGTTACTGATCCTCCAGAGTGGACCCCAACAAGTGTCCCCCTGCCCAGTGTCATTGGGGCCAACAGATCGAGACTGAGTTTGGTTCACAAGCAAAGGAAACTTTATATTTTGATCAGAGAATGGAGAGGTGAGAGCATGCACTACCCCGTGGGCTGTGGGCTGGGCTGCTGTGTAGAGATCCTGTCAGAGTCAGTGGGACGGAGGGAGGCGGCGGAGCTCTCGAGGGCCGGGTTGGCTGTAGCTCAGGCTCTATATCGTGGAGTCTGCACTGGGCCCCAGGAGCTGAGGTGTCGACCCAGCCATTCTGCACTAGGAAATCTGGTCTGAAGTGCCGGGTGTGGAACCTCTGCATGCGGGACCCTAGGAGCACGTGAAATTAGACAAAGCACAAAGGATAAAAAAGGTTAGACTTGACTTTATTGCCCAGATTCTATTTTTATCTCCCAGGGATTTTTAATGGGCTTTGCTGGGGACAAACCCCTCCTCTGCCTTTTGTCCCGTTCCTCATTCTTGGAGTGCTGAGGGTGCAGACCCTTCTTCTGTAACTGCTGAGTGCTGAGTTGGGAGCCCTCATACCCTGGGGCGAGGGTCAGAGCTTCTCCCCAGCAGCCTCCCGGTGACGTTGATTGTCCCCAGGACCCCTGCCTCCCTGCTCGTCCACCTGAGCACCAGCATTGGAAGTGTTATAGATTCTAATGACCTTTAAGGGTCCAGGAAAGAGATGTGCAGAGACACTGTGGGGGCCGGTTTCACCCCGCCCCACATTTGTTCGGCCACCTTAGGCTGACCGTTTCTGCCAGCCTAGATGCTCTGACCAGTAGTCTGCGCTTTCTTCAGTTAGGCCCCTGAATTAACGTACAAACAGCACCAGGTGTCAGAGCCCTGCCCGCTCAACTCCCAGACAGTCCAGGGTCAGTGGTGATAAGGACCATGATGGCTACTGAGTCAACAGCCTTTTGAAGTAAACAGGAGTCCAGCCGGTCTTATTGGCCACCATCATCACGGTGTCTGTAGGCTTTTCTATGGTGACAGTGTGATATACGGTTCCCCCGCCAAGATTATTAGCTCCCCTCTGGGTGCAGTAAGTCCTGCAAGCAGTAGTCTACTCTTTTGGGACACACTCTTGTTGTTTTATGAGAGAAACTCCAGGTCAAGTGATGTTCACACGAGTCGTCATGGTGCCCTGTTGCCCCCGGTTATCTCTCTGGATGTTGGAGTTGGAGGGCCTCCTCACTCGAGGTCGGTGTGCCCACGGAGCGAACCCTGCAACTTCAGGGCATGGTTGGTGGTTAGGATCACCACGTGGGGTCCTTTTCCCTTAGGAGGGAGGTGGCCTTTTGGGCTGCTGATTTCCAGGTTTTTAGATACCGCCAGTATCTTGGCCAGATGTGGCAGTGGGCCAAGCCCCTTAGTGACCGTAGTTTATCCTACCTGGATGGCATTCTTGCATTGTTCCATTTCAAGTGGTCCCAGTTTTTGCACTAATTCTCCAATGGCGATTCACCTTTCACCGGGAATGTAAAGGTCAAAGGGTTTAGCTAAATTAGGGAGTTCCAGGGCAAGGGTCTGAATTGACTGCTCTTTCCATTCTTGAAAGGCCACTTCTGGATTCTATTCAAAAGGATCATCATCTTTTCCTTTCAGTGTTTCATATAGAGGCCCAGCTAGTAGACTGTAGTTAGGGATCCAGAAGCAGCAAACCCTGGCCTCCCCAGGAACCCCTAAGCTGTCTTCTAGTTTTAGAAACGGGTAAGGCTGAAAATGGTTTCTTCCCTTTCCCGGGATGGGCTTCTCTGACCTTCTGTGAGAATGAAGCCCAGGCAGGTCACCGCAGTCTGTGATATTTGAGCTTTTTCTTGGACAACTTCTATCCTTTATTGGCTTGGTAGTTCAGAGGCCTCCTTAGTAGGGCTGGCGATCAGAATGTCGTCTGCATATTGAAGGAGGGTTTCCTTTTCCAGAGGTAGAACTTTTAGGTCTTTAGCTAAGCTTTCCCCAAAGACGGTGTGGGAATTTTTGCACCCTTGGGGCCAGACGGCCCAGAAGTATTGTTTTAGTTGTATGTTGAGTCCTGCCACTCACAAGCCAAAATTTCTTGTGACTCTGGGACTAATGGAATACAAAAGAAGGCATCATTGAAGACTAATACAGAATACCATGTCCTGGTGGTTGGTAGAATGACCAGCAGGGTGTAGGAATTAGGAGCAACTGGAGGTATATCCTCGGTGGCTTCACTGACTGTCCTGACATCCTTTACCAGGTCCCCAGCAGCCCATGGGGCTCTCGTGGTCAGACCAATCCCAGAATATGGAGCTCACCTGGGCAGGTACCCCACCCCCACCCCAGCCCACGGGGCTCTCGTGGTCAGGCCCCTCCCAGGATACAGAGCTACCCTTGCAGGTACCGTGGCAGGGCTGGGCACACAGGAACCGTGCACATAGCCCTCATTGCAGAGCACCCCCAGCTCACCTGTCGCTCAGAGCTGACACAGAGCACCTCAGAGCAGGACTTGAACTAACAAACAGCAGCTGCGACAGGTCTGTGACCCTGGGCATCACTCCGTGAGGCCTCCCTCCACCTGGTCTTCCAGAGACTTCCACTGCACCCGGGGCACCAGGCCTCTGTCTCCAACCACCACCCACCCCTCCTCTCCCTGACTCCTGGGTTCCTCTCATTAGGAGAGGGTTTTCTTGAAGTTGTCTCCCACTCATGGGCCAGATAAAATGATTAGAAAACAAGCCAAAGCTGCAGCCCCTTGTCTATCCTGACTCTCAGGAGCCCACACCTGTTCCTTGGACCTGGCCGGTTCAGCAAGTTCCATTTTCTGCAACTGTGAGCCCCTGAGGGGTGATGATTGGCTGACCTGGGCAGCCTTACCGTGCCGGCCAGCCCTCCCCAGGTGTGCCTGGGTTGAGATCAATATAAATACCACTCCAGGCAGCAAGAGCCCCTGCAGCCGTGCCTGACGCCATTTTCTCTGCCCTGTCAGCAGTCTCGGGGCTGGGCTGGTGGGAGGGAGTGAGAGGCCACGGCTTTGTGGGTGGCCCAGTGTGAGTGGGGCTCTGCTGGACTTTCTGCAGCAGTTGCCAGGCTGCCACCTGCTAAAGAAGAGGATGTGTCACCCATACCTGCTGCTGGAATTTCTCCCTGGGCAGAGGTGAGGAAGGAAAAAAGCAGTGGGGGCAGGGACAGGATGGGTATCTCATGCAGGGAAATGGAAATCTTCCAGAAGAGCACCCAGGGCCAGGACCATCCTGGCTGGCCTGCAGGCACCAAGTCGGCCGGCATGCTGTCACTCGTGTGGCTCTATGGCCCTTCCTCTAGGCTTTCAAGTCCTTGTATATATTCAGGTGTTTTACCTGGGACGGGTGGGAATAGTTCAGCAGCAACTGGCCTGGGGCTCAGCTCACGTTTACTCACAGATGCCTCGGCACGGTGCCCCAGCTTTGCAATGAGGACGCTTGTTGCGTGGGGGCTGCTGGCTGAATGGGAGACGATTCCCCACCACTGACCAACTTCAGAATTGTTTACAACTGGAGCAAGTGCCCTGATACGGTTTTCCTCTGTGTAACTGGTGGGTTCTGTGTTTTTTTCTCTTTTTCGTTTTTGGTTCAAGGTAGATTTTATTCCTCTTTTTTGTATTTACAGATATAAGCATGGAAATAATTTATTCATATAAATACATGTATGTGCAGGGAATAATTGTTTTTTCTGTTTTATTTTTTAAATTTTATTTCTTTTTAATTTTGAATTTTATTTTATATTTTTATACAGCAGGTTCTTATTGGTTATCTATTTTATACATATAAATGTATACATGCCAATCCCAGTCTCTCAACTCCTCCCACCACCACCCCCCCAACAGCTTTCCCCCCTTGTTGTCCATACGTTTGTTGTCTACATCTGTTGCTCTATTTATGCCTTGCAAAATGGTTAATCTGTACAGTTTTTCTAGGTTCCACATATATGCATGAATATACAAGATTTGTTTTTCTCTTTCTGACTTACTTCACTCTGTATGACAGTCTCTAGATCCATCGACGTCTCTACAAATGACCCAATTTCATTCCTTTTCATGGCTTAGTAATATTCCATTTTATATATGTACCACAGCTTTATGCATTCGTCTGTCTGTGGGCATTTAGGTTGCTTCCATTACCTCGATATTGTAAATAGTGATGCAATGAGCATTGCGGTGAATGACTCTTTTTGATTTATGGTTTTGTCTGGGTATATGTCCAGTACTGGGATTGCTGTATCATATGGTAATTCTATTGTTAGTTTCTTAAGAAATTCCATATTGTTCTCCATAATGACTGTATCAATTTATATTCCCAACAATAGTGGAAGAGGGTTCCTTTTCTCCACACCCTTTCCAGCATTTTTTGTTTGTAGATTTTCTATGATGCCTATTCTACCAGGTGTGAGGTGATACCTCATTGTTGAATCCATTTCGTTGAGCAAGGGGTAGGTCTTGTCTATTACATATTTGGCTTATGGAACGGTATCTGTGCTAATTTCAAACTCTGCTTTTATGCAGCACCCCAACTCACCTTCCCCCTTAAGCAAGCATAAGTTGGTTTTCTAAATTTGAGACCCTGTTCTGTTTTATAATTCAGTTCATGTGTAGCCAAGTTCACATTCCGTGTATTAGTGATACCTTATGATGTTTCTTTCTCTGTGTGACTTATTTCACTTAGAATCATCGTACCTCAATCCACTCATTATGCTGGTACGGGCCTGGTGACATAGATTTCATTGCTGAGTGGTATTCTGTTGTACATAAGTACCGCAACTTCTTTATTCATTATTTCCTCTCT
Organism: Globicephala melas; assembly: GCF_963455315.2. Taxonomy (NCBI): domain Eukaryota; kingdom Metazoa; phylum Chordata; class Mammalia; order Artiodactyla; family Delphinidae; genus Globicephala; species Globicephala melas. Next base: position 1,597,186 of record NW_027207223.1, read on the forward strand.
GGGATACTTAACTTGTGCCGCAGAAGAGATTCCTGTAAAAAGCCGTCCCAAATTTTGGGGTGGCTGTGTCTTTTTGATTTTAATTTCCCTAAGCTATAGGACCATAAGTGGAAGTGCCTTAGGCTCTGTTGCTTTGTTTTTTAGATGTTTCAGGAAACACCATACACTTCTCCCGAGTGGCTGTTGGCAATGTACATCCCGCCCATCAGCATAACAAGGTTCCCAGTTCTCCATGGCCTGTCCTGCCTTTCTGGATTTTACACTTTTTTCAGATGGCCCTTTTGACCAGGGGAAAGTGAGACTTCATTGTAGTGCAGATTTCCTTTGCAAGCTTGCTTGGTTGGCCAAAAAGGGCGTATGCGTTTTTTCCTGAATATATTCAGGAAAAAACGCATACGCCCTTTTTGGCCAAGTGCATCATTGTGGACGTTCTGCCCCTTTTCCTATGCTTTCAATGCAATTCCTGTCTACCTCCTGAAATCGGTTTCCTGCAATTCTGCCCCGCTTTCAAGTCCTCTAGGCAGCCTTACTTCAGTATATTTTTGGATGAAAGCTGTCATTTATAACTCTGCAGGTTTGTGAATTACAGTGCCCCTGAGCTCCTTTCTTCAACTCGCTTTCTTGTGAGCTGGCCGCAACACCGCAGTATGCCTTCAGGCCCTAATCTGGTTCCGGCATGGCACGCTGAGCCTTTGGTTAATTCCTTTCCTGGTGGGAAATTAAAGTTAAATTTGCCCGTTCAGACACCTCCAGCTAGTCTCTCATTGGTTCTCCCTATTCCGGTTGATCTTCCGCAGAAATTGCAAACTGGGCCAAACAGATTAAAGGCACTGACTCTCCAAGTCGGGAGAGTGTTAGTAAAGCATCTGGAATGTTGCACCCGAGTACCAGGGGACCAAAACTGAGACATATTTGAACATGTCTCCCGATCACATGGTTGATCATACTCTGGGTTCCACATGCATGTTTTAGCTGAAGGAAGAATACCTTAAACCTGGAGAGTTGAGACCCGTGTAATGGGTACCATGCAATATGACTTCAAAGGGTCTTCATTTGCTCACCGAACCTCTCCAATCCTATCACTGCTGCGTTTATGCCCCTGTACACACGCTTGATTCTCTTTTGGAGACATAGCAATCCATAGGTTTTAAGATACTTACTAGTCAGGTACATTCTTAGGCGTTTAATATGGGGTGTTGAGTCCATTTCGTTGAGCAAGGAGTAGCTCTTGTCTATTCCATATTTGGCTTAAGGAACTTTATCTGTGCTCATTTCAATCTCTGGTTTTATGCAGCACCCCAACTCACCTTTCCCCTTAAGCAAGCATAAGTTGGTTTTCTAAATTTGAGACCCTCTTCTGTTCTGTAAATCAGTTCCTGTATAGCCAAGTTTACATTCCGTGTATTACTGATATCTTATGATGTTTCTTTTTCTGTGTGACCTATTTCAGTTAGAATCATCATACCTGAATCCACTCATTATGCTGCTACGGGCCTGATGACATAGATTTCATTGCTGAGTGATATTGCTTTGTAAGTAAATACCACAACTTCTTTATCCATTTTTCACTTTCTGCGATGTTGAACTTGTACTGTAAACGAGGTTCTTGTAAACAGAGGCGTCCCAAACTTTGGGGTGGCTGTGTCTTTTTGATTTTAATTTCCCTAAGCTATAGGACCATAAGTGGAAGTGCCCTAGGCTCTGTTGCTTTGTTTTTTAGATGTTTCAGGAAACACCATACACTTCTCCCGAGTGTCTGTTGGCAATTTACATCCCGCCCATCAGCATAACAAGGCTCCCAGTTCTCCATGGCCTGTCCTGCCTTTCTGGATTTTACACTTTTTTCAGATGGCCCTTTTGACCGGGGGGAAGTGAGACTTCATTGTAGTGCAGATTTCCTTTGCAAGCTTGCTTGGTTGGCCAAAAAGGGCGTATGCGTTTTTTCCTGAATATATTCAGGAAAAAACGCATACGCCCTTTTTGGCCAAGTGCATCATTGTGGACGTTCTGCCTCTTTTCCTATGCTTTCAATGCAATTCCAGTCTACCTCCTGAAATCGGTTTCCTGCAATTCTGCCCCGCTTTCAAGTCCTCTTGGCAGCCTTACTTCAGTTTATTTTTGGACGATAGCTGTCATTTATAACTCTGCAGGTTTGTGAATTACAGTGCCCCTGAGCTTCTTTCTTCAACTCGCTTTTTTGTGACCTGGCCGCAACACCCCAGGATGGCTTCAGGCCCTAATCTGGTTCTGGCACGGCACGCTGAGCCTTTGGTTAATTCCTCTTCCTGGTGGGAAATGAGAGTTAAATTTGCCCGTCCAGACACCTCCAGCTAGTCTCTCATTGGTTCTCGCTATTCCTGTTCATCTTCCGCAGAAATTGCAAACTGGGCCAAACAGGAGGTTAAAGGGACTGACTCTCCATGTCGGGAGAGTGTTAGTAAAGCGTCTGGAATGTTGCACCCGAGTACCAGGGTACGAAAACTGAGACATATTTGAACACGTCTCCCGATCACATGGTTGATCATACTCTAGGTTCCACATGCATGTTTTAGCTGAAGGAAGAATACCTTAAAACTGGGTAGTTGAAACCCGTGTAATGGGTACCATGCAATATGACTTCAAAGGGTCTTCATTTGCTCACCGAACCTCTCCAATCCTATCACTGCTGCATTTATGTCCCTGTACACATGCTTGATTCTCTTTCGGAGACATAGCAATCCATAGGTTTTAAGATACTTACTAGTCAGGTACATTCTTAGGCGTTTAATATGCGGTGTTGAGTCCATTTCGTTGAGCAAGGAGTAGCTCTTGTCTATTCCATATTTGGCTTAAGGAACTTTATCTGTGCTCATTTCAATCTCTGGTTTTATGCAGCACCCCAACTCACCTTTCCCCTTAAGCAAGCATAAGTTGGTTTTCTAAATTTGATATCCTCTTCTGTTCTGTAATTCAGTTCCTGTGTAGCCAAGTTTACATTCCGTGTATTAGTGATATCTTATGATGTTTCTTTTTCTGTGTGACTTATTTCAGTTAGAATCATCGTACCTGAATCCACTCATTATGCTGCTATGGGCCTGATGACATAGATTTCATTGCTGAGTGATATTGCTTTGTAAGTAAATACCACAACTTCTTTATCCATTTTTCACTTTCTGCGATATTGAACTTGTACGGTAAACCAGGTTCTTGTAAACAGAGTCGTCCCAAACTTTGGGGTGGCTGTGTCTTTTTGATTTTAATTTCCCTAAGCTATAGGACCATAAGTGAAATGCCCTAGGCTCTGTTGCTTTGTTTTTTAGATGTTTCAGGAAACACCATACAGTTCTCCCGAGTGTCTGTTGGCAATTTACATCCCGCCCATCAGCATAACAAGGCTCCCAGTTCTCCATGGCCTGTCCTGCCTTTCTGGATTTTACACTTTTTTCAGATGTCCCTTTTGACCTGGGGGAAGTGAGACTTCATTGTAGTGCAGATTTCCTTTGCAAGCTTGCTTGGTTGGCCAAAAAGTGCGTATGCGTTTTTTCCTGAATATATTCAGGAAAAAACGCATACGCCCTTTTTGGCCAAGTGCATCATTGTCGAGGTTCTGACTCTCTTCATATGTTTTCAATGCAATTCCAGTCTACCTCCTGAAATCGGTTTCCTGCAATTCTGCCTTGCTTTCATTGCCTCTTCATAGCCTTACCTCAATATATTTTTTGAAAATAGTTGGCCTTTATAACTCTGCAGGTTTTTGAATTGCAGTGGCCCTTAGCTCCTTTTTTCAGCTCTTATTTTTGTGGTCTTGCCCCATAACTACAGGATTCCTTGAAGCCCTATTTTTCTTCTGGGGCACCTTGCTGTGCCTTTGGTTAATTCTTCTTACTGATGTGACATTAGAGTGACATGTGCCCATTGAAACCGCTACAGCTAGTTTCTCACTGGTTCCCCCTATTCCCATTCATCCTCTGCACTAACTGCAGACTGTGCGATACCAGAACTTAAAGGCATTGACTCCATGTGGGGATGTTGTTAGTAAAGCGGCTGGAATGTCGATCCGGAGCCCCAGGAGAGGAAAAATGAGGTGCGTTTTAGAAACCTTTCCCGATCATATGGTATACCAGTCACTGGGTTTCCCAAGCATGGTTTAGCTGTAGGAAGATTCCCTTCAACCTGGAGTGTTGGGACCCTTGGACTGAGTAGCATGAAGTATTGCATTAAACTTTCGGCAGTTGCTCACCAAAGCTCACCAATCCTCTCAGCCCCAAGTGTCCAGCCTTATGTCTTATCCAGCTGTGGGTTTATATGTGGTCAATCCAGGTTGCATCACATCCCCTGAGCGAATTTTGTAAGAATTTTTCTCTTTCATTGTTTCAGCGTTTTGTTTTTAAAATTTATTTCTATAATGGGGTTTAGCTCATTTTCACTGCTGTGTTTGTGCCGCTCTGCACACACTTGATTCCCTTATGGAGATATATCAATACATGGGTTTTAAGATTCTTATTACTCAGATATATTTCTCTGCGGTGTATAGGGTGTGTTGAGGCCAGTTCATTGAGCAAGGTGTAGATCTTGTCTAATACCTATTTGGTTTATTGAACGGTATCTGTGCTAATTTCAAACTCTGGTTTTATGCATCACCCCACCTCTCCTTTCCCCTTAAGCTGACATAAGTGTGTTTTCTAAATGTGAGACACTGTTCTGTTCTGTAATTCATTTCTTGTGCAGCCATATTTACCCTCCCTCTATAAGTGATATCTTATGATATGTTTCTTTTTCTGTTTGACTTATTTCAAGTAGTATTATCGGACCTAAATCCACTCTTTATCCTTCTACTAGCCTTATTACATTGATTTCATGGTGAAGAGATATTCCATTGTACATAAGTACCACATCTTCTTTATCCATTGTTCTCTTTCCTGGGATATTTAAGGTGTACTGAAGTTGAGGTTCTTGTAAACAGAGTAGCCCTAAACTGTGGTGTGCTTGTGTCTTGTTGATTTTTAGACTTCCCTAGATATACTCCCATGATTGGAAGTGTCCTATGCTCTGTAGCTCTGTTTTTTAGATGATTTAGGAACCACCATACACTTCTCCAGAGTGGCTCTCGGCAGTTCACACACTGCCCATCAGCGTATAAAGGCTCCCTGTTCTCCATGGCCTGTCCTGCATTTCTGGTTTTTACAATTTTTTAGGATGGCCCTTTTGACCGGTGGGAAGTGAGACTTCTTTGTTGTGCACATTTGCATTGCTTGCTTGCTTCGTTGCCCATAAAGTGCGTATGCGTTTTTTCCTGGATATAATCAGGAAAAAACACATACGCCCTTTTGGGCCAACTGCATCATTGTCGAAATTCTGCCGCTTTTCATGTGCGTTAAAGACGAGTCCAATCTATCTCTTGAAATCTGTTTCTTGCAATTCTGTCTTGCATTCAGATCCTCTTCTTTGCCTTACCTCAACATATTTTTGGACGTTAGTTTTCATTTATAACTCTGCAGGTTTGTGAATTGCAGTGACCCTGAGCTCCATTTTTTAAGTTGCTCTTTTGTGAGCTGGCCTCAAACCCGCAGGATTGCTTCAGGCCCTATTTTGGCTCCGGCGAGGCAGGCTGAGCCTTTCTTTAATTCTTATTCTTAATGGGAAATTAGAGTGATATGTGCCCGTCCAAACCCCTACAACTATTCTCTCATTGGTTCCCCCTCTTCTCGTTCATCCTCCTCACAATTTGCAAAATGTGTGAAACAGAAGTTTAAATGTGCTGATTCTCCAAGTGGGGAGATTCTAAGTAACGTGGCTGGAATGGTGAACAGGAGCACCAGGAGAGGATAAATGAGGTGCATTTTAGACACATCTCCCGATCACATGGTGTACAGTCCTCTGGGTTTTCCATGCATGTTTTAGCTGTAGGAAGATCCCTTGAACCTGCAGATTTGGGACCCATTGAATGGGTACCAGGTAGTATTACTTTAAAGGGTGTGCATTTCCTCACCCAACCTCACATTTCTCTTAGCGCAAACAGTTTCCAGCCTTATGTCTCATCCTGCTGTGGGTCTAGATGTGTTCAATCCATGTTGCATCACCGTCCCTGAGGAAAAGTTGTAAGAGGTTTTCTCTGTCTCTCTGTCGTTTATTTTTTTCAATTTATTACTATATTGGTTACAGCTGATTTTCAAAGCTCTGTTTCTTGCTGCTGTACATCCACTTGATTCACGTACAGAGAGTCATCAATAAATTCTTTTTCAGATTCTTACCAGTCGTATATATTCTTTTCCGGTGACTTGAGTGTGCTGAGTGCAGTTCTTTTAGCTACCGTGTAGGCCTTGTTGATTATCAGTTTGGTATTTGGAATGGTATCTTTGCTAATTTCAACCTCCTGGATGATGCCTCACCCCTCCCCACCTTTCCCGTTTAGCAGCCTTATGCGTGTTTTCTACATATTTGACTATGTTTTTGTTTTGTAATTTATTTCATGTGTAGCCATTTTGGATTCCACCTTTAAGTGATATCTTATGATATGTGTCTTTTTCTTTTTGAATTCTGTCACTTAGAATGATCATACGTAACTCCTCCGGAGTTGTTACAACTGGCCATATTTCATTGATTTCCAGGCTGAATAATATTCCACTCTACCTAAGTACCACATCTCTATCCATTTTTTCCCTCCAGAGACATTTAAGTTATATCCTAGTCGAGGATCTTTTAAACAGAGAGGGGGTAAACATTGGGGTGCCTGTGTCCTCTCGATTTTTGTTTTTCCCAAGATATACGCCCATGAGTGCAAGTGCCCTATGCTCTGTAGCTCATTTTTTAGATGCTTTAGTAAACACAATACACTTCTCCAGAATGGCCGTTGGCAATATACATTTCCACTATAAGTCTCACAGGGCTCCCTCTTCTCGTTGCCCTGTCCTGCATTTCTGTTGTTTACGCTTTATGAGGATGGCTCTTCTGACTGATGCGAAGTGATATCTTTTGTAGTATTGATTTCCAGTGCCCACCTGTTTGGTTGGCTAAAAAAGTGTATGCCCTTTTCTTGAATATATACAGAAAAAAACGCATACACCCTTTTTGGCCAACTGCAATGTTGGCAATGTTCAGCTCCTTTTCTTGTGCTTAATGGCGAGTCCTTTCTACCTCCTCAAATCCCTTTCCTGCCATTCTCCCTTGCTTACAAGTCCTTTTCTCTGACTTTCCTCAAGACATTTTTCAGTGATGGATATTTTCAACTCTGCAGTTTTGTGAATTTTACTGCCCCTGAGTTCCATTGTTCAACTTGTGTTTATGGGAACTGGCCACAAAGCAGCGGGATTTCCTCAAGCCCTATACTGTTTCCATGGGCAACCCTAGCCTTTGGTCAATTCGTCTTCCTGATTGGAAATTAGAGTGACATGTGCCTGTCTGAACACCTAGGACTTGTCTCTCATTGTTCCTCATCCTTCCGCTTCATCCTCTGGACAAATTCCAAACTGTACGCAACAGGATGTTGACAGTGCTGACATCTCCAAGTGGGGAGACTGTTAGTAAAGACGCTGGAGGGGTGAACCCGAGCACCAGGAGATGAGGAGATGAGATACCTTTTCCAAACTCTTCCCGATCAGACGGTATACCATCCTCTGGGTGTGACAGACATGTTTTAGCAGTAGGAAGAGTCCCATTCATGTAAGGAGAACACCAGGGCTTTTTCAAAATCAGTGTCTCCCCGAAACCCAAACTGGGGAAGTTTTTAAGCTACGGCTACACATATGTTCATTAAGGGCCTTGGGAAGTAGGCAGAGTCCAAACTTTAGATGATTGAAGTCTTCAGGGTCAGAAGCACTCACCACCAGCTTCCCTTAGGCTACACTTTAACTATCATTGATAGATGATGTCAATAAAAATATCTATTCTTTTTCAGATTATTTCCCCTTATAGGTTATTGCAAAATGTTGAGTGTAGTTCCCTGTGCTATACAGTAGTTCCTTGTTGATGATCTATTTTATACATAGCAGTGTGTATGTGTTAATTCCAAACTGTTAATTTATCCCTCCTCCCACCTTTCCCCTTTGGTAATAATAAATTATAAGATTTTATACTTCTCAGAAATGGGGGAGCTGAAAGAGAGGTATCATTTTCAATGGAAAAGCATTTAAAACAAGATTGAAGGTTTAACCAAGATTATTAGATGTACATCCTTGGAAAGAAATCACTTCGTTTCTCTAATATTGACCTGACAAATAAGACAAACCTTTTCACTGAACTTGCTTATAAAAAGTGATGGAAATATCAAATGGAAGTGTTAGAAACATCTTATTTTACCCGAGCCTTATACACTGTTCTATGTTAACTACAGTTTGGCTCACACATCTGTTCATTGAGGTTACAATAGTCTCAATTTCTGTTACTGATCCTCCAGAGTGGACCCCAACAAGTGTCCCCCTGCCCAGTGTCATTGGGGCCAACAGATCGAGACTGAGTTTGGTTCACAAGCAAAGGAAACTTTATATTTTGATCAGAGAATGGAGAGGTGAGAGCATGCACTACCCCGTGGGCTGTGGGCTGGGCTGCTGTGTAGAGATCCTGTCAGAGTCAGTGGGACGGAGGGAGGCGGCGGAGCTCTCGAGGGCCGGGTTGGCTGTAGCTCAGGCTCTATATCGTGGAGTCTGCACTGGGCCCCAGGAGCTGAGGTGTCGACCCAGCCATTCTGCACTAGGAAATCTGGTCTGAAGTGCCGGGTGTGGAACCTCTGCATGCGGGACCCTAGGAGCACGTGAAATTAGACAAAGCACAAAGGATAAAAAAGGTTAGACTTGACTTTATTGCCCAGATTCTATTTTTATCTCCCAGGGATTTTTAATGGGCTTTGCTGGGGACAAACCCCTCCTCTGCCTTTTGTCCCGTTCCTCATTCTTGGAGTGCTGAGGGTGCAGACCCTTCTTCTGTAACTGCTGAGTGCTGAGTTGGGAGCCCTCATACCCTGGGGCGAGGGTCAGAGCTTCTCCCCAGCAGCCTCCCGGTGACGTTGATTGTCCCCAGGACCCCTGCCTCCCTGCTCGTCCACCTGAGCACCAGCATTGGAAGTGTTATAGATTCTAATGACCTTTAAGGGTCCAGGAAAGAGATGTGCAGAGACGCTGTGGGGGCCGGTTTCACCCCGCCCCACATTTGTTCGGCCACCTTAGGCTGACCGTTTCTGCCAGCCTAGATGCTCTGACCAGTAGTCTGCGCTTTCTTCAGTTAGGCCCCTGAATTAACGTACAAACAGCACCAGGTGTCAGAGCCCTGCCCGCTCAACTCCCAGACAGTCCAGGGTCAGTGGTGATAAGGACCATGATGGCTACTGAGTCAACAGCCTTTTGAAGTAAACAGGAGTCCAGCCGGTCTTATTGGCCACCATCATCACGGTGTCTGTAGGCTTTTCTATGGTGACAGTGTGATATACGGTTCCCCCGCCAAGATTATTAGCTCCCCTCTGGGTGCAGTAAGTCCTGCAAGCAGTAGTCTACTCTTTTGGGACACACTCTTGTTGTTTTATGAGAGAAACTCCAGGTCAAGTGATGTTCACACGAGTCGTCATGGTGCCCTGTTGCCCCCGGTTATCTCTCTGGATGTTGGAGTTGGAGGGCCTCCTCACTCGAGGTCGGTGTGCCCACGGAGCGAACCCTGCAACTTCAGGGCATGGTTGGTGGTTAGGATCACCACGTGGGGTCCTTTTCCCTTAGGAGGGAGGTGGCCTTTTGGGCTGCTGATTTCCAGGTTTTTAGATACCGCCAGTATCTTGGCCAGATGTGGCAGTGGGCCAAGCCCCTTAGTGACCGTAGTTTATCCTACCTGGATGGCATTCTTGCATTGTTCCATTTCAAGTGGTCCCAGTTTTTGCACTAATTCTCCAATGGCGATTCACCTTTCACCGGGAATGTAAAGGTCAAAGGGTTTAGCTAAATTAGGGAGTTCCAGGGCAAGGGTCTGAATTGACTGCTCTTTCCATTCTTGAAAGGCCACTTCTGGATTCTATTCAAAAGGATCATCATCTTTTCCTTTCAGTGTTTCATATAGAGGCCCAGCTAGTAGACTGTAGTTAGGGATCCAGAAGCAGCAAACCCTGGCCTCCCCAGGAACCCCTAAGCTGTCTTCTAGTTTTAGAAACGGGTAAGGCTGAAAATGGTTTCTTCCCTTTCCCGGGATGGGCTTCTCTGACCTTCTGTGAGAATGAAGCCCAGGCAGGTCACCGCAGTCTGTGATATTTGAGCTTTTTCTTGGACAACTTCTATCCTTTATTGGCTTGGTAGTTCAGAGGCCTCCTTAGTAGGGCTGGCGATCAGAATGTCGTCTGCATATTGAAGGAGGGTTTCCTTTTCCAGAGGTAGAACTTTTAGGTCTTTAGCTAAGCTTTCCCCAAAGACGGTGTGGGAATTTTTGCACCCTTGGGGCCAGACGGCCCAGAAGTATTGTTTTAGTTGTATGTTGAGTCCTGCCACTCACAAGCCAAAATTTCTTGTGACTCTGGGACTAATGGAATACAAAAGAAGGCATCATTGAAGACTAATACAGAATACCATGTCCTGGTGGTTGGTAGAATGGCCAGCAGGGTGTAGGAATTAGGAGCAACTGGAGGTATATCCTCGGTGGCTTCACTGACTGTCCTGACATCCTTTACCAGGTCCCCAGCAGCCCATGGGGCTCTCGTGGTCAGACCAATCCCAGAATATGGAGCTCACCTGGGCAGGTACCCCACCCCCACCCCAGCCCACGGGGCTCTCGTGGTCAGGCCCCTCCCAGGATACAGAGCTACCCTTGCAGGTACCGTGGCAGGGCTGGGCACACAGGAACCGTGCACATAGCCCTCATTGCAGAGCACCCCCAGCTCACCTGTCGCTCAGAGCTGACACAGAGCACCTCAGAGCAGGACTTGAACTAACAAACAGCAGCTGCGACAGGTCTGTGACCCTGGGCATCACTCCGTGAGGCCTCCCTCCACCTGGTCTTCCAGAGACTTCCACTGCACCCGGGGCACCAGGCCTCTGTCTCCAACCACCACCCACCCCTCCTCTCCCTGACTCCTGGGTTCCTCTCATTAGGAGAGGGTTTTCTTGAAGTTGTCTCCCACTCATGGGCCAGATAAAATGATTAGAAAACAAGCCAAAGCTGCAGCCCCTTGTCTATCCTGACTCTCAGGAGCCCACACCTGTTCCTTGGACCTGGCCGGTTCAGCAAGTTCCATTTTCTGCAACTGTGAGCCCCTGAGGGGTGATGATTGGCTGACCTGGGCAGCCTTACCGTGCCGGCCAGCCCTCCCCAGGTGTGCCTGGGTTGAGATCAATATAAATACCACTCCAGGCAGCAAGAGCCCCTGCAGCCGTGCCTGACGCCATTTTCTCTGCCCTGTCAGCAGTCTCGGGGCTGGGCTGGTGGGAGGGAGTGAGAGGCCACGGCTTTGTGGGTGGCCCAGTGTGAGTGGGGCTCTGCTGGACTTTCTGCAGCAGTTGCCAGGCTGCCACCTGCTAAAGAAGAGGATGTGTCACCCATACCTGCTGCTGGAATTTCTCCCTGGGCAGAGGTGAGGAAGGAAAAAAGCAGTGGGGGCAGGGACAGGATGGGTATCTCATGCAGGGAAATGGAAATCTTCCAGAAGAGCACCCAGGGCCAGGACCATCCTGGCTGGCCTGCAGGCACCAAGTCGGCCGGCATGCTGTCACTCGTGTGGCTCTATGGCCCTTCCTCTAGGCTTTCAAGTCCTTGTATATATTCAGGTGTTTTACCTGGGACGGGTGGGAATAGTTCAGCAGCAACTGGCCTGGGGCTCAGCTCACGTTTACTCACAGATGCCTCGGCACGGTGCCCCAGCTTTGCAATGAGGACGCTTGTTGCGTGGGGGCTGCTGGCTGAATGGGAGACGATTCCCCACCACTGACCAACTTCAGAATTGTTTACAACTGGAGCAAGTGCCCTGATACGGTTTTCCTCTGTGTAACTGGTGGGTTCTGTGTTTTTTTCTCTTTTTCGTTTTTGGTTCAAGGTAGATTTTATTCCTCTTTTTTGTATTTACAGATATAAGCATGGAAATAATTTATTCATATAAATACATGTATGTGCAGGGAATAATTGTTTTTTCTGTTTTATTTTTTAAATTTTATTTCTTTTTAATTTTGAATTTTATTTTATATTTTTATACAGCAGGTTCTTATTGGTTATCTATTTTATACATATAAATGTATACATGCCAATCCCAGTCTCTCAACTCCTCCCACCACCACCCCCCCAACAGCTTTCCCCCCTTGTTGTCCATACGTTTGTTGTCTACATCTGTTGCTCTATTTATGCCTTGCAAAATGGTTAATCTGTACAGTTTTTCTAGGTTCCACATATATGCATGAATATACAAGATTTGTTTTTCTCTTTCTGACTTACTTCACTCTGTATGACAGTCTCTAGATCCATCGACGTCTCTACAAATGACCCAATTTCATTCCTTTTCATGGCTTAGTAATATTCCATTTTATATATGTACCACAGCTTTATGCATTCGTCTGTCTGTGGGCATTTAGGTTGCTTCCATTACCTCGATATTGTAAATAGTGATGCAATGAGCATTGCGGTGAATGACTCTTTTTGATTTATGGTTTTGTCTGGGTATATGTCCAGTACTGGGATTGCTGTATCATATGGTAATTCTATTGTTAGTTTCTTAAGAAATTCCATATTGTTCTCCATAATGACTGTATCAATTTATATTCCCAACAATAGTGGAAGAGGGTTCCTTTTCTCCACACCCTTTCCAGCATTTTTTGTTTGTAGATTTTCTATGATGCCTATTCTACCAGGTGTGAGGTGATACCTCATTGTTGAATCCATTTCGTTGAGCAAGGGGTAGGTCTTGTCTATTACATATTTGGCTTATGGAACGGTATCTGTGCTAATTTCAAACTCTGCTTTTATGCAGCACCCCAACTCACCTTCCCCCTTAAGCAAGCATAAGTTGGTTTTCTAAATTTGAGACCCTGTTCTGTTTTATAATTCAGTTCATGTGTAGCCAAGTTCACATTCCGTGTATTAGTGATACCTTATGATGTTTCTTTCTCTGTGTGACTTATTTCACTTAGAATCATCGTACCTCAATCCACTCATTATGCTGGTACGGGCCTGGTGACATAGATTTCATTGCTGAGTGATATTGCTTTGTAAGTAAATACCACAAGTTCTTTACCCATTTTTCACTTTCTGTGATATTGAGCTTGTACGGTAAATGAGGTTCTTGTAAACAGAGGCATCCCAAACTTTGGGGTGGCTGTGTCTTTTTGATTTTAATTTCCCTAAGCTATAGGACCATAAGTGGAAGTGCCCTAGGCTCTGTTGCTTTGTTTTTTAGATGTTTCAGGAAACACCATACACTTCTCCAGAGTGTCTGTTGGCAATTTACATCCTGCCCATCAGCATAACAAGGCTCCCAGTTCTCCATGGCCTGTCCTGCCTTTCTGGATTTTACACTTTTTTCCGATGGCCCTTTTGACTGGTGGGAAGTGAGACTTCATTGTAGTGCAGATTTCCTTTGCAAGTTTGCTTGGTTGGCCCAAAAGGGTGTATGCGTTTTTTCCTGAATATATTCAGGAAAAAACGCATACGCCCTTTTTGGCCAAGTGCATCATTGTGGACGTTCTGCCTCTTTTCCTATGCTTTCAATGCAATTCCAGTCTACCTCCTGAAATCGGTTTCTTGCAATTCTACCCCGCTTTCAAGTCCTCTTGGCAGCCTTACTTCAGTCTATTTTTGGACGATAGCTGTCATTTATAACTCTGCAGGTTTGTGAATTACAGTGCCCCTGAGCTCCTTTCTTCAACTCGCTTTCTTGTGAGCTGGCTGCAACACCGCAGGATGGCTTCAGTCCCTAATCTGGTTCCGGCACGGCACGCTGAGCCTTTGGTTAATTCCTCTTCCTGGTGGGAAATGAGAGTTAAATTTGCCCGTCCAGACACCTCCAGCTAGTCTCTCATTGGTTCTCGCTATTCCTGTTCATCTTCCGCAGAAATTGCAAACTGGGCCAAACAGGAGGTTAAAGGGACTGACTCTCCAAGTCGGGAGAGTGTTAGTAAAGCGTCTGGAATGTTGCATCCGAGTACCAGGGTACGAAAACTGAGACATATTTGAACACGTCTCCCGATCACATGGTTGATCATACTCTAGGTTCCACATGCATGTTTTAGCTGAAGGAAGAATACCTTAAACCTGGGTAGTTGAAACCCGTGGAATGGGTACCATGCAATATGACTTCAAAGGGTCTTCATTTGCTCACCGAACCTCTCCAATCCTATCACTGCTGCGTTTATGCCCCTGTACACATGCTTGATTCTCTTTCAGAGACATAGCAATCCATAGGTTTTAAGATACTTACTAGTCAGGTACATTCTTAGGCGTTTAATATGCGGTGTTGAGTCCATTTCGTTGAGCAAGGAGTAGCTCTTGTCTATTCCATATTTGGCTTAAGGAACTTTATCTGTGCTCATTTCAATCTCTGGTTTTATGCAGCACCCCAACTCACCTTTCCCCTTAAGCAAGCATAAGTTGGTTTTCTAAATTTGAGACCCTGTTCTGTTCTGTAATTCAGTTCCTGTATAGCCAAGTTTACATTCCGTGTATTGCTGATATCTTATGATGTTTCTTTTTCTGTGTGACCTATTTCAGTTAGAATCATCGTACCTGAATCCACTCATTATGCTGCTACGGGCCTGATGACATAGATTTCATTGCTGAGTGATACTGCATTGTACGTAAGTACCACATGTTCTTTATCCATTTTTCACTTTCTGTGATATTGAACTTGTACGGTAAATGAGGTTCTTGTAAACAGAGGCGTCCCAAACTTTGGGGTGGCTGTGTCTTTTTGATTTTAATTTCCCTAAGAAATAGGACCATAAGTGGAAGTGCCCTAGGCTCTGTTGCTTTGTTTTCTAGATGTTTCAGGAAACACCATACACTTCTCCCGAGTGTCTGTTGGCAATTTACATCCCGCCCATCAGCATAACAAGGCTCCCAGTTCTCCATGGCCTGTCCTGCCTTTCTGGATTTTACACTTTTTTCAGATGGCCCTTTTGACCGGGGGGAAGTGAGACTTCATTGTAGTGCAGATTTCCTTTGCAAGCTTGCTTGGTTGGCCAAAAAGGGCGTATGCGTTTTTTCCTGAATATATTCAGGAAAAAACGCATACGCCCTTTTTGGCCAAGTGCATCATTGTGGACGTTCTGCCTCTTTTCCTATGCTTTCAATGCAATTCCAGTCTACCTCCTGAAATCGGTTTCCTGCAATTCTGCCCCGCTTTCAAGTCCTCTTGGCAGCCTTACTTTAGTATATTTTTTGACGATAGCTGTCATTTATAACTCTGCAGGTTTGTGAATTACAGTGCCCCTGAGCTCCTTTCTTCAACTCGCTTTCTTGTGACCTGGCCGCAACACCCCAGGATGGCTTCAGGCCCTAATCTGGTTCCGGCACGGCACGCTGAGCGTTTGGTTAATTCCTCTTCCTGTTGGGAAATGAGAGTTAAATTTGCCCGTCCAGACACCTCCAGCTAGTCTCTCATTGGTTCTCGCTATTCCTGTTCATCTTCCGCAGAAATTGCAAACTGGGCCAAACAGGAGGTTAAAGGGACTGACTCTCCAAGTCGGGAGAGTGTTAGTAAAGCGTCTGGAATGTAGCACCCGAGTACCAGGGTACGAAAACTGAGACATATTTGAACACGTCTCCCGATCACATGGTTGATCATACTCTAGGTTCCACATGCATGTTTTAGCTGAAGGAAGAATACCTTAAACCTTTGTAGTTGAGACCCGTGGAATGGGTACCATGCAATATGACTTCAAAGGGTCTTCATTTGCTCACCGAACCTCTCCAATCCTATCACTGCTGCATTTATGACCCTGTACACATGCTTGATTCTCTTTCGGAGACATAGCAATCCATAGGTTTTAAGTTACTTACTAGTCAGGTACATTCTTAGGCGTTTAATATGCGGTGTTGAGTCCATTTTGTTGAGCAAGGAGTAGCTCTTGTCTATTCCATATTTGGCTTAAGGAACTTTATCTGTGCTCATTTCATCTCTGGTTTTATGCAGCACCCCAACTCACCTTTCCCCTTAAGCAAGCATAAGTTGGTTTTCTAAATTTGAGACCCTGTTCTGTTTTGGAATTCAGTTCCTGTGTAGCCAAGTTTACATTCCGTGTATTAGTGATATCTTATGATGTTTCTTTTTCTGTGTGACTTATTTCAGTTAGAATCATCATACCTGAATCCACTCATTGTGCTGCTAAGGGCCTGATGACATAGATTTCATTGCTGAGTGATATTGCTTTGTAAGTAAATACCACAACTTCTTTATCCATTTTTCACATTCTGCGATGTTGAACTTGTACTGTAAAGGAGGTTCTTGTAAACAGAGGCATCCCAAACTTTGGGGTGGCTGTGTCTTTTTTATTTTAATTTCCCTAAGCTATAGGACCATAAGTGGAAGTGCCCTAGGCTCTGTTGCTTTGTTTTTTAGATGTTTCAGGAAACACCATACACTTCTCCCGAGTGTCTGTTGGCAATTTACATCCCGCCCATCAGCATAACAAGGCTCCCAGTTCTCCATGGCCTGTCCTGCCTTTCTGGATTTTACACTTTTTTCAGATGGCCCGTTTGACCGGGGGGAAGTGAGACTTCATTGTAGTGCAGATTTCCTTTGCAAGCTTGCTTGGTTGGCCAAAAAGAGCGTATGCGTTTTTTCCTGAATATATTCAGGAAAAAACGCATACGCCCTTTTTGGCCAAGTGCATCATTGTGGACGTTCTGCCTCTTTTCCTATGCTTTCAATGCAATTCCAGTCTACCTCTTGAAATCGGTTTCCTGCAATTCTGCCCCGCTTTCAAGTCCTCTTGGCAGCCTTACTTCAATATATTTTTGGACAATAGCTTTCATTTATAACTCTGCAGGTTTGTGAATTACAGTGCCCCTGAGCTCCTTTCTTCAACTCGCTTTCTTGTGAGCTGGCCGCAACACCGCAGGATGGCTTCAGGCCCTAATCTGGTTCCGGCACGGCACGCTGAGCCTTTGGTTAATTCCTCTTCCTGGTGGGAAATGAGAGTTAATTTTGCCCGTCCAGAAACCTTCAGCTAGTCTCTCACTGGTTCTCGCTATTCCTGTTCATCTTCCGCAGAAATTGCAAACTGGGCGAAACAGGAGGTTAAAGGGACTGACTCTCCAAGTGGGGAGAGTGTTAGTAAAGCGTTTGGAATGTTGCACCCGAGTACCAGGTTACGAAAACTGAGACATATTTGAACACGTCTCCCGATCACATTGTTGATCATACTCTAGGTTCCACATGCATGTTTTAGCTGAAGTAAGAATACCTTAAACCTTGGTAGTTGAAACCCGTGGAATGGGTACCATGCAATATGACTTCAAAGGGTCTTCATTTGCTCACCAAACCTCTCCAATCCTATCACTGCTGCGTTTATGCCCCTGTACACACGCTTGATTCTCTTTTGGAGACATAGCAATCCATAGGTTTTAAGATACTTACTACTCAGGTACATTCTTAGGCGTTTAATATGCGGTGTTGAGTCCATTTTGTTGAGCAAGGAGTAGCTCTTGTCTATTCCATATTTGGCTTAAGGAACTTTATCTGTGCTCATTTCAATCTCTGGTTTTATGCAGCACCCCAACTCACCTTTCCCCTTAAGCAAGCATAAGTTGGTTTTCTTAATTTGAGACCCTGTTCTGTTTTGGAATTCAGTTCCTGTGTAGCCAAGTTTACATTCCGTGTATTACTGATATCTTATGATGTTTCTTTTTCTGTGTGACTTATTTCAGTTAGAATCATCGTACCTGAATCCACTCATTATGCTGCTACGGGCCTGATGACATAGATTTCATTGCTGAGTGATACTGCATTGTACGTAAGTACCACAAGTTCAATATCCATTTTTCACTTTCTGCGATATTGAACTTGTACGGTAAACGAGGTTCTTGTAAACAGAGGCGTCCCAAACTTTGGGGTGGCTGTGTCTTTTTGATTTTAATTTCCCTAAGCTATAGGACCATAAGTGGAAGTGCCCTAGGCTCTGTTGCTTTGTTTTTTAGATGTTTCGGGAAACACCATAAACTTCTCCCGAGTGTCTGTTGGCAATTTACATCCCGCCCATCAGCATAACAAGGCTCCCAGTTCTCCATGGCCTGTCCTGCCTTTCTGGATTTTACACTTTTTTCAGATGGCCTGTTAGACCGGGGGGAAGTGAGACTTCATTGTAGTGCAGATTTCCTTTGCAAGCTTGCTTGGTTGGCCAAAAATGGCATATGCGTTTTTTCCTGAATATATTCAGGAAAAAACGCATACGCCCTTTTTGGCCAAGTGCATCATTGTGGACGTTCTGCCTCTTTTCCTATGCTTTCAATGCAATTCCAGTCTACCTCCTGAAATCGGTTTCCTGCAATTCTGCCCCGCTTTCAAGTCCTCTTGGCAGCCTTACTTCAGTATATTTTTGGACGATAGCTGTCATTTATAACTCTGCAGGTTTGTGAATTACAGTGCCCCTGAGCTCCTTTCTTCAACTCGCTTTCTTGTGACCTGGCCGCAACACCCCAGGATGGCTTCATGCCCTAATCTGGTTCCGGCACGGCACGCTGAGCCTTTGGTTAATTCCTCTTCCTGTTGGGAAATGAGAGTTAAATTTGCCCGTCCAGACACCTCCAGCTAGTCTCTCATTGGTTCTCGCTATTCCTGTGCATCTTCCGCAGAAATTGCAAACTGGGCCAAACAGGAGGTTAAAGTGACTGACTCTCCAAGTCGGGAGAGTGTTAGTAAAGCGTCTGGAATGTTGCACCCGAGTACCAGGGTACGAAAACTGAGACATATTTGAACACGTCTCCCGATCACATGGTTGATCATACTCTAGGTTCCACATGCATGTTTTAGCTGAAGGAAGAATACCTTAAACCTTGGTAGTTGAAACCCGTGGAATGGGTTCCATGCAATATGACTTCAAAGGGTCTTCATTTGCTCACCGAACCTCTCCAATCCTATCACTGCTGCATTTATGCCCCTGTACACATGCTTGATTCTCTTTCGGAGACATAGCAATCCATAAGTTTTAAGTTACTTACTAGTCAGGTACATTCTTAGGCGTTTAATATGCGGTGTTGAGTCCATTTCGTTGAGCAAGGAGTAGCTCTTGTCTATTCCATATTTGGCTTAAGGAACTTTATCTGTGCTCATTTCAATCTCTGGTTTTATGCAGCACCCCAACTCACCTTTCCCCTTAAGCAAGCATAAGTTGGTTTTCTTAATTTGAGACCCTGTTCTGTTTTGGAATTCAGTTCCTGTGTAGCCAAGTTTACATTCCGTGTATTACTGATATCTTATGATGTTTCTTTTTCTGTGTGACTTATTTCAGTTAGAATCATCGTACCTGAATCCACTCACTGTGCTGCTAAGGGCCTGATGACATAGATTTCATTGCTGAGTGATATTGCTTTGTAAGTAAATACCACAACTTCTTTATCCATTTTTCACTTTCTGCGATGTTGAACTTGTACTGTAAACGAGGTTCTTGTAAACAGAGCCCTTCCAAACTTTGGGGTGGCTGTGTCTTTTTGATTTTAATTTCCCTAAGCTATAGGACCATAAGTGGAAGTGCCCTAGGCTCTGTTGCTTTGTTTCTTAGATGTTTCAGGAAACACCATACACTTCTCCCGAGTGTCTGTTGGCAATTTACATCCCGCCCATCAGCATAACAAGGCTCCCAGTTCTCCATGGCCTGTCCTGCCTTTCTGGATTTTACACTTTTTTCAGATGGCCCTTTTGACCGGGGGGAAGTGAGACTTCATTGTAGTGCAGATTTCCTTTGCAAGCTTGCTTGGTTGGCCAAAAATGGCATATGCGTTTTTTCCTGAATATATTCAGGAAAAAACGCATACGCCCTTTTTGGCCAAGTGCATCATTGTGGACGTTCTGCCTCTTTTCCTATGCTTTCAATGCAATTCCAGTCTACCTCCTGAAATCGGTTTCCTGCAATTCTGCCCCGCTTTCAAGTCCTCTTGGCAGCCTTACTTCAGTATATTTTTGGACGATAGCTGTCATTTATAACTCTGCAGGTTTGTGAATTACAGTGCCCCTGAGCTCCTTTCTTCAACTCGCTTTCTTGTGAGCTGGCCGCAACACCGCAGGATGGCTTCAGGCCCTAATCTGGTTCCGGCACGGCACGCTGAGCCTTTGGTTAATTCCTCTTCCTGGTGGGAAATGAGAGTTAAATTTGCCCGTCCAGACACCTCCAGCTAGTCTCTCATTGGTTCTCGCTATTCCTGTTCATCTTCCGCTGAAATTGCAAACTGGGCCAAACAGGAGGTTAAAGGGACTGACTCTCCAAGTCGGGAGAGTGTTAGTAAAGCGTCTGGAATGTTGCACCCGAGTACCAGGGTACGAAAACTGAGACATATTTGAACACGTCTCCCGATCACATGGTTAATCATACTCTAGGTTCCACATGCATGTTTTAGCTGAAGGAAGAATACCTTAAACGTCGGTAGTTGAAACCCGTGTAATGGGTACCATGCAATATGACTTCAATGGGTCTTCATTTGCTCACCGAACCTCTCCAATCCTATCACTGCTGCGTTTATGCCCCTGTACACATGCTTGATTCTCTTTCGGAGACATAGCAATCCATAGGTTTTAAGATACTTACTAGTCAGGTACATTCTTAGGCGTTTAATATGGGGTGTTGAGTCCATTTCGTTGAGCAAGGAGTAGCTCTTGTCTATTCCATATTTGGCTTAAGGAACTTTATCTGTGCTCATTTCAATCTCTGGTTTTATGCAGCACCCCAACTCACCTTTCCCCTTAAGCAAGCATAAGTTGGTTTTCTAAATTTGAGACCCTGTTCTGTTTTGGAATTCAGTTCCTGTGTAGCCAAGTTTACATTCCGTGTATTAGTGATATCTTATGATGTTTCTTTTTCTGTGTGACTTATTTCAGTTAGAATCATCGTACCTGAATTCACTCATTATGCTGCTATGGGCCTGATGACATAGATTTCATTGCTGAGTGATACTGCATTGTACGTAAGTACCACAATTTCTTTATCCATTTTCCACTTTCTGTGATATTGAACTTGTACGGTAAACGAGGTTCTTGTAAACAGAGCCATTCCAAACTTTGGGGTGGTTGTGTCTTTTTGATTTTAATTTCCCTAAGCTATAGGACCATAAGTGGAAGTGCCTTAGGCTCTGTTGGTTTGTTTTTTAGATGTTTCAGGAAACACCATACACTTCTCTCGAGTGTCTGTTGGCAATTTACATCCCGCCCATCAGCATAACAAGGCTCCCAGTTCTCCATGGCCTGTCCTGCCTTTCTGGATTTTACACTTTTTTCAGATGGCCTGTTAGACCGGGGGGAAGTGAGACTTCATTGTAGTGCAGATTTCCTTTGCAAGCTTGCTTGGTTGGCCAAAAAGGGCGTATGCGTTTTTTCCTGAATATATTCAGGAAAAAACGCATACGCCCTTTTTGGCCAAGTGCATCATTGTGGACGTTCTGCCTCTTTTCCTATGCTTTCAATGCAATTCCAGTCTACCTCCTGAAATCGGTTTCCTGCAATTCTGCCCCGCTTTCAAGTCCTCTTGGCAGCCTTACTTCAGTATATTTTTGGACGATAGCTGTCATTTATAACTCTGCAGGTTTGTGAATTGCAGTGCCCCTGAGCTCCTTTCTTCAACTCGCTTTCTTGTGACCTGGCCGCAACACCCCAGGATGGCTTCATGCCCTAATCTGGTTCCGGCACGGCACGCTGAGCCTTTGGTTAATTCCTCTTCCTGTTGGGAAATGAGAGTTAAATTTGCCCGTCCAGACACCTCCAGCTAGTCTCTCATTGGTTCTCGCTATTCCTGTTCATCTTCCGCAGAAATTGCAAACTGGGCCAAACAGGAGGTTAAAGTGACTGACTCTCCAAGTCGGGAGAGTGTTAGTAAAGCGTCTGGAATGTTGCACCCGAGTACCAGGGTACGAAAACTGAGACATATTTGAACACGTCTCCCGATCACATGGTTGATCATACTCTAGGTTCCACATGCATGTTTTAGCTGAAGGAAGAATACCTTAAACCTTGGTAGTTGAAACCCGTGGAATGGGTTCCATGCAATATGACTTCAAAGGGTCTTCATTTGCTCACCGAACCTCTCCAATCCTATCACTGCTGCATTTATGCCCCTGTACACATGCTTGATTCTCTTTCGGAGACATAGCAATCCATAAGTTTTAAGTTACTTACTTGTCAGGTACATTCTTAGGCGTTTAATATGGGGTGTTGAGTCCATTTCGTTGAGCAAGGAGTAGCTCTTGTCTATTCCATATTTGGCTTAAGGAACTTTATCTGTGCTCATTTCAATCTCTGGTTTTATGCAGCACCCCAACTCACCTTTCCCCTTAAGCAAGCATAAGTTGGTTTTCTAAATTTGAGACCCTGTTCTGTTTTGGAATTCAGTTCCTGTGTAGCCAAGTTTACATTCCGTGTATTAGTGATATCTTATGATGTTTCTTTTTCTGTGTGACTTATTTCAGTTAGAATCATCGTACCTGAATTCACTCATTATGCTGCTATGGGCCTGATGACATAGATTTCATTGCTGAGTGATACTGCATTGTACGTAAGTACCACAATTTCTTTATCCATTTTCCACTTTCTGTGATATTGAACTTGTACGGTAAACGAGGTTCTTGTAAACAGAGCCGTTCCAAACTTTGGGGTGGTTGTGTCTTTTTGATTTTAATTTCCCTAAGCTATAGGACCATAAGTGGAAGTGCCTTAGGCTCTGTTGGTTTGTTTTTTAGATGTTTCAGGAAACACCATACACTTCTCCCGAGTGTCTGTTGGCAATTTACATCCCGCCCATCAGCATAACAAGGCTCCCAGTTCTCCATGGCCTGTCCTGCCTTTCTGGATTTTACACTTTTTTCAGATGGCCCTTTTGATCGGGGGGAAGTGAGACTTCATTGTAGTGCAGATTTCCTTTGCAAGCTTGCTTGGTTGGCCAAAAATGGCATATGCGTTTTTTCCTGAATATATTCAGGAAAAAACGCATACGCCCTTTTTGGCCAAGTGCATCATTGTGGACGTTCTGCCTCTTTTCCTATGCTTTCAATGCAATTCCAGTCTACCTCCTGAAATCGGTTTCCTGCAATTCTGCCCCGCTTTCAAGTCCTCTTGGCAGCCTTACTTCAGTATATTTTTGGACGATAGCTGTCATTTATAACTCTGCAGGTTTGTGAATTACAGTGCCCCTGAGCTCCTTTCTTCAACTCGCTTTCTTGTGAGCTGGCCGCAACACCGCAGGATGGCTTCAGGCCCTAATCTGGTTCCGGCACGGCACGCTGAGCCTTTGGTTAATTCCTCTTCCTGGTGGGAAATGAGAGTTAAATTTGCCCGTCCAGACACCTCCAGCTAGTCTCTCATTGGTTCTCGCTATTCCTGTTCATCTTCCGCTGAAATTGCAAACTGGGCCAAACAGGAGGTTAAAGGGACTGACTCTCCAAGTCGGGAGAGTGTTAGTAAAGCGTCTGGAATGTTGCACCCGAGTACCAGGGTACGAAAACTGAGACATATTTGAACACGTCTCCCGATCACATGGTTAATCATACTCTAGGTTCCACATGCATGTTTTAGCTGAAGGAAGAATACCTTAAACGTCGGTAGTTGAAACCCGTGTAATGGGTACCATGCAATATGACTTCAATGGGTCTTCATTTGCTCACCGAACCTCTCCAATCCTATCACTGCTGCGTTTATGCCCCTGTACACATGGTTGATTCTCTTTCGGAGACATAGCAATCCATAGGTTTTAAGATACTTACTAGTCAGGTACATTCTTAGGCGTTTAATATGGGGTGTTGAGTCCATTTCGTTGAGCAAGGAGTAGCTCTTGTCTATTCCATATTTGGCTTAAGGAACTTTATCTGTGCTCATTTCAATCTCTGGTTTTATGCAGCACCCCAACTCACCTTTCCCCTTAAGCAAGCATAAGTTGGTTTTCTAAATTTGAGACCCTGTTCTGTTTTGGAATTCAGTTCCTGTGTAGCCAAGTTTACATTCCGTGTATTAGTGATATCTTATGATGTTTCTTTTTCTGTGTGACTTATTTCAGTTAGAATCATCGTACCTGAATTCACTCATTATGCTGCTATGGGCCTGATGACATAGATTTCATTGCTGAGTGATACTGCATTGTACGTAAGTACCACAATTTCTTTATCCATTTTCCACTTTCTGTGATATTGAACTTGTACGGTAAACGAGGTTCTTGTAAACAGAGCCGTTCCAAACTTTGGGGTGGTTGTGTCTTTTTGATTTTAATTTCCCTAAGCTATAGGACCATAAGTGGAAGTGCCTTAGGCTCTGTTGGTTTGTTTTTTAGATGTTTCAGGAAACACCATACACTTCTCTCGAGTGTCTGTTGGCAATTTACATCCCGCCCATCAGCATAACAAGGCTCCCAGTTCTCCATGGCCTGTCCTGCCTTTCTGGATTTTACACTTTTTTCAGATGGCCTGTTAGACCGGGGGGAAGTGAGACTTCATTGTAGTGCAGATTTCCTTTGCAAGCTTGCTTGGTTGGCCAAAAAGGGCGTATGCGTTTTTTCCTGAATATATTCAGGAAAAAACGCATACGCCCTTTTTGGCCAAGTGCATCATTGTGGACGTTCTGCCTCTTTTCCTATGCTTTCAATGCAATTCCAGTCTACCTCCTGAAATCGGTTTCCTGCAATTCTGCCCCGCTTTCAAGTCCTCTTGGCAGCCTTACTTCAGTATATTTTTGGACGATAGCTGTCATTTATAACTCTGCAGGTTTGTGAATTACAGTGCCCCTGAGCTCCTTTCTTCAACTCGCTTTCTTGTGACCTGGCCGCAAAACCCCAGGATGGCTTCATGCCCTAATCTGGTTCCGGCACGGCACGCTGAGCCTTTGGTTAATTCCTCTTCCTGTTGGGAAATGAGAGTTAAATTTGCCCGTCCAGACACCTCCAGCTAGTCTCTCATTGGTTCTCGCTATTCCTGTTCATCTTCCGCAGAAATTGCAAACTGGGCCAAACAGGAGGTTAAAGTGACTGACTCTCCAAGTCGGGAGAGTGTTAGTAAAGCGTCTGGAATGTTGCACCCGAGTACCAGGGTACGAAAACTGAGACATATTTGAACACGTCTCCCGATCACATGGTTGATCATACTCTAGGTTCCACATGCATGTTTTAGCTGAAGGAAGAATACCTTAAACCTTGGTAGTTGAAACCCGTGGAATGGGTTCCATGCAATATGACTTCAAAGGGTCTTCATTTGCTCACCGAACCTCTCCAATCCTATCACTGCTGCATTTTTGCCCCTGTACACATGCTTGATTCTCTTTCAGAGACATAGCAATCCATAAGTTTTAAGTTACTTACTATTCAGGTACATTCTTAGGCGTTTAATATGCGGTGTTGAGTCCATTTTGTTGAGCAAGGAGTAGCTCTTGTCTATTCCATATTTGGCTTAAGGAACTTTATCTGTGCTCATTTCAATCTCTGGTTTTATGCAGCACCCAAACTCACCTTTCCCCTTAAGCAAGCATAAGTTGGTTTTCTTAATTTGAGACCCTGTTCTGTTTTGGAATTCAGTTCCTGTGTAGCCAAGTTTACATTCCGTGTATTACTGATATCTTATGATGTTTCTTTTTCTGTGTGACTTATTTCAGTTAGAATCATCGTACCTGAATCCACTCACTGTGCTGCTAAGGGCCTGATGACATAGATTTCATTGCTGAGTAATATTGCTTTGTAAGTAAATACCACAACTTCTTTATCCATTTTTCACTTTCTGCGATGTTGAACTTGTACTGTAAACGAGGTTCTTGTAAACAGAGCCGTTCCAAACTTTGGGGTGGCTGTGTCTTTTTGATTTTAATTTCCCTAAGCTATAGGACCATAAGTGGAAGTGCCCTAGGCTCTGTTGCTTTGTTTCTTAGATGTTTCAGGAAACACCATACACTTCTCCCGAGTGTCTGTTGGCAATTTACATCCCGCCCATCAGCATAACAAGGCTCCCAGTTCTCCATGGCCTGTCCTGCCTTTCTGGATTTTACACTTTTTTCAGATGGCCCTTTTGACCGGGGGGAAGTGAGACTTCATTGTAGTGCAGATTTCCTTTGCAAGCTTGCTTGGTTGGCCAAAAATGGCATATGCGTTTTTTCCTGAATATATTCAGGAAAAAACGCATACGCCCTTTTTGGCCAAGTGCATCATTGTGGACGTTCTGCCTCTTTTCCTATGCTTTCAATGCAATTCCAGTCTACCTCCTGAAATCGGTTTCCTGCAATTCTGCCCCGCTTTCAAGTCCTCTTGGCAGCCTTACTTCAGTATATTTTTGGACGATAGCTGTCATTTATAACTCTGCAGGTTTGTGAATTACAGTGCCCCTGAGCTCCTTTCTTCAACTCGCTTTCTTGTGAGCTGGCCGCAACACCGCAGGATGGCTTCAGACCCTAATCTGGTTCCGGCACGGCACGCTGAGCCTTTGGTTAATTCCTCTTCCTGGTGGGAAATGAGAGTTAAATTTGCCCGTCCAGACACCTCCAGCTAGTCTCTCATTGGTTCTCGCTATTCCTGTTCATCTTCCGCTGAAATTGCAAACTGGGCCAAACAGGAGGTTAAAGGGACTGACTCTCCAAGTCGGGAGAGTGTTAGTAAAGCGTCTGGAATGTTGCACCCGAGTACCAGGGTACGAAAACTGAGACATATTTGAACACGTCTCCCGATCACATGGTTAATCATACTCTAGGTTCCACATGCATGTTTTAGCTGAAGGAAGAATACCTTAAACGTCGGTAGTTGAAACCCGTGTAATGGGTACCATGCAATATGACTTCAATGGGTCTTCATTTGCTCACCGAACCTCTCCAATCCTATCACTGCTGCGTTTATGCCCCTGTACACATGCTTGATTCTCTTTCGGAGACATAGCAATCCATAGGTTTTAAGATACTTACTAGTCAGGTACATTCTTAGGCGTTTAATATGGGGTGTTGAGTCCATTTCGTTGAGCAAGGAGTAGCTCTTGTCTATTCCATATTTGGCTTAAGGAACTTTATCTGTGCTCATTTCAATCTCTGGTTTTATGCAGCACCCCAACTCACCTTTCCCCTTAAGCAAGCATAAGTTGGTTTTCTAAATTTGAGACCCTGTTCTGTTTTGGAATTCAGTTCCTGTGTAGCCAAGTTTACATTCCGTGTATTAGTGATATCTTATGATGTTTCTTTTTCTGTGTGACTTATTTCAGTTAGAATCATCGTACCTGAATTCACTCATTATGCTGCTATGGGCCTGATGACATAGATTTCATTGCTGAGTGATACTGCATTGTACGTAAGTACCACAATTTCTTTATCCATTTTCCACTTTCTGTGATATTGAACTTGTACGGTAAACGAGGTTCTTGTAAACAGAGCCGTTCCAAACTTTGGGGTGGTTGTGTCTTTTTGATTTTAATTTCCCTAAGCTATAGGACCATAAGTGGAAGTGCCTTAGGCTCTGTTGGTTTGTTTTTTAGATGTTTCAGGAAACACCATACACTTCTCTCGAGTGTCTGTTGGCAATTTACATCCCGCCCATCAGCATAACAAGGCTCCCAGTTCTCCATGGCCTGTCCTGCCTTTCTGGATTTTACACTTTTTTCAGATGGCCTGTTAGACCGGGGGGAAGTGAGACTTCATTGTAGTGCAGATTTCCTTTGCAAGCTTGCTTGGTTGGCCAAAAAGGGCGTATGCGTTTTTTCCTGAATATATTCAGGAAAAAACGCATACGCCCTTTTTGGCCAAGTGCATCATTGTGGACGTTCTGCCTCTTTTCCTATGCTTTCAATGCAATTCCAGTCTACCTCCTGAAATCGGTTTCCTGCAATTCTGCCCCGCTTTCAAGTCCTCTTGGCAGCCTTACTTCAGTATATTTTTGGACGATAGCTGTCATTTATAACTCTGCAGGTTTGTGAATTACAGTGCCCCTGAGCTCCTTTCTTCAACTCGCTTTCTTGTGACCTGGCCGCAACACCCCAGGATGGCTTCATGCCCTAATCTGGTTCCGGCACGGCACGCTGAGCCTTTGGTTAATTCCTCTTCCTGTTGGGAAATGAGAGTTAAATTTGCCCGTCCAGACACCTCCAGCTAGTCTCTCATTGGTTCTCGCTATTCCTGTTCATCTTCCGCAGAAATTGCAAACTGGGCCAAACAGGAGGTTAAAGTGACTGACTCTCCAAGTCGGGAGAGAGTTAGTAAAGCGTCTGGAATGTTGCACCCGAGTACCAGGGTACGAAAACTGAGACATATTTGAACACGTCTCCCGATCACATGGTTGATCATACTCTAGGTTCCACATGCATGTTTTAGCTGAAGGAAGAATACCTTAAACCTTGGTAGTTGAAACCCGTGGAATGGGTTCCATGCAATATGACTTCAAAGGGTCTTCATTTGCTCACCGAACCTCTCCAATCCTATCACTGCTGCATTTTTGCCCCTGTACACATGCTTGATTCTCTTTCGGAGACATAGCAATCCATAAGTTTTAAGTTACTTACTAGTCAGGTACATTCTTAGGCGTTTAATATGCGGTGTTGAGTCCATTTTGTTGAGCAAGGAGTAGCTCTTGTCTATTCCATATTTGGCTTAAGGAACTTTATCTGTGCTCATTTCAATCTCTGGTTTTATGCAGCACCCCAACTCACCTTTCCCCTTAAGCAAGCATAAGTTGGTTTTCTTAATTTGAGACCCTGTTCTGTTTTGGAATTCAGTTCCTGTGTAGCCAAGTTTACATTCCGTGTATTACTGATATCTTATGATGTTTCTTTTTCTGTGTGACTTATTTCAGTTAGAATCATCGTACCTGAATCCACTCACTGTGCTGCTAAGGGCCTGATGACATAGATTTCATTGCTGAGTAATATTGCTTTGTAAGTAAATACCACAACTTCTTTATCCATTTTTCACTTTCTGCGATGTTGAACTTGTACTGTAAACGAGGTTCTTGTAAACAGAGCCGTTCCAAACTTTGGGGTGGCTGTGTCTTTTTGATTTTAATTTCCCTAAGCTATAGGACCATAAGTGGAAGTGCCCTAGGCTCTGTTGCTTTGTTTCTTAGATGTTTCAGGAAACACCATACACTTCTCCCGAGTGTCTGTTGGCAATTTACATCCCGCCCATCAGCATAACAAGGCTCCCAGTTCTCCATGGCCTGTCCTGCCTTTCTGGATTTTACACTTTTTTCAGATGGCCCTTTTGACCGGGGGGAAGTGAGACTTCATTGTAGTGCAGATTTCCTTTGCAAGCTTGCTTGGTTGGCCAAAAATGGCATATGCGTTTTTTCCTGAATATATTCAGGAAAAAACGCATACGCCCTTTTTGGCCAAGTGCATCATTGTGGACGTTCTGCCTCTTTTCCTATGCTTTCAATGCAATTCCAGTCTACCTCCTGAAATCGGTTTCCTGCAATTCTGCCCCGCTTTCAAGTCCTCTTGGCAGCCTTACTTTAGTATATTTTTTGAAGATAGCTGTCATTTATAACTCTGCAGGTTTGTGAATTACAGTGCCCCTGAGCTCCTTTCTTCAACTCGATTTCTTGTGACCTGGCCGCAACACCCCAGGATGGCTTCAGGCCCTAATCTGGTTCCGGCACGGCACGCTGAGCGTTTGGTTAATTCCTCTTCCTGTTGGGAAATGAGAGTTAAATTTGCCGTCCAGACACCTCCAGCTAGTCTCTCATTGGTTCTCGCTATTCCTGTTCATCTTCCGCAGAAATTGCAAACTGGGCCAAACAGGAGGTTAAAGGGACTGACTCTCCAAGTCGGGAGAGTGTTAGTAAAGCGTCTGGAATGTTGCACCCGAGTACCAGGGTACGAAAACTGAGACATATTTGAACACGTCTCCCGATCACATGGTTGATCATACTCTGGGTTCCACATGCATGTTTTAGCTGAAGGAAGAATACCTTAAACCTGGGTAGTTGAAACCCGTGGAATGGGTACCATGCAATATGACTTCAAAGGGTGTTCATTTGCTCACCGAACCTCTCCAATCCTATCACTGCTGCGTTTATGCCCCTGTACACATGCTTGATTCTCTTTCGGAGACATAGCAATCCATAGGTTTTAAGATACTTACTTGACAGGTACATTCTTAGGCGTTTAATATGGGGTGTTGAGTCCATTTCGTTGAGCAAGGAGTAGCTCTTGTCTATTCCATATTTGGCTTAAGGAACTTTATCTGTGCTCATTTCAATCTCTGGTTTTATGCAGCACCCCAACTCACTTTTCCCCTTAAGCAAGCATAAGTTGGTTTTCTAAATTTGAGACCCTGTTCTGTTTTGGAATTCAGTTCCTGTGTAGCCAAGTTTACATTCCGTGTATTAGTGATATCTTATGATGTTTCTTTTTCTGTGTGACTTATTTCAGTTAGAATCATCGTACCTGAATTCACTCATTATGCTGCTATGGGCCTGATGACATAGATTTCATTGCTGAGTGATACTGCATTGTACGTAAGTACCACAAGTTCTTTATCCATTTTCCACTTTCTGTGATATTGAACTTGTACGGTAAACGAGGTTCTTGTAAACAGAGCCGTTCCAAACTTTGGGGTGGTTGTGTCTTTTTTATTTTAATTTCCCTAAGCTATAGGACCATAAGTGGAAGTGCCCTAGGCTCTGTTGGTTTGTTTTTTAGATGTTTCAGGAAACACCATACACTTCTCCCGAGTGTCTGTTGGCAATTTACATCCCGCCCATCAGCATAACAAGGCTCCCAGTTCTCCATGGCCTGTCCTGCCTTTCAGGATTTTACACTTTTTTCAGATGGCCTGTTAGACCGGGGGGAAGTGAGACTTCATTGTAGTGCAGATTTCCTTTGCAAGCTTGCTTGGTTGGCCAAAAAGGGTGTATGCGTTTTTTCCTGAATATATTCAGGAAAAAACGCATACGCCCTTTTTGGCCAAGTGCATCATTGTGGACGTTCTGCCTCTTTTCCTATGCTTTCAATGCAATTCCAGTCTACCTCCTGAAATCGGTTTCCTGCAATTCTGCCCCGCTTTCAAGTCCTCTTGGCAGCCTTACTTCAATATATTTTTGGACGATAGCTGTCATTTATAACTCTGCAGGTTTGTGAATTACAGTGCCCCTGAGCTCCTTTCTTCAACTCGCTTTCTTGTGACCTGGCCGCAACACCCCAGGATGGCTTCATGCCCTAATCTGGTTCCGGCACGGCACGCTGAGCCTTTGGTAAATTCCTCTTCCTGTTGGGAAATGAGAGTTAAATTTGCCCGTCCAGACACCTCCAGCTAGTCTCTCATTGGTTCTCGCTATTCCTGTTCATCTTCCGCAGAAATTGCAAACTGGGCCAAACAGGAGGTTAAAGTGACTGACTCTCCAAGTCGGGAGAGTGTTAGTAAAGCGTCTGGAATGTTGCACCCGAGTACCAGGGTACGAAAACTGAGACATATTTGAACACGTCTCCCGATCACATGGTTGATCATACTCTAGGTTCCACATGCATGTTTTAGCTGAAGGAAGAATACCTTAAACCTGGGTAGTTGAAACCCGTGGAATGGGTTCCATGCAATATGACTTCAAAGGGTCTTCATTTGCTCACCGAACCTCTCCAATCCTATCACTGCTGCATTTATGCCCCTGTACACATGCTTGATTCTCTTTCGGAGACATAGCAATCCATAAGTTTTAAGTTACTTACTAGTCAGGTACATTCTTAGGCGTTTAATATGCGGTGTTGAGTCCATTTTGTTGAGTAAGGAGTAGCTCTTGTCTATTCCATATTTGGCTTAAGGAACTTTATCTGTGCTCATTTCAATCTCTGGTTTTATGCAGCACCCCAACTCACCTTTCCCCTTAAGCAAGCATAAGTTGGTTTTCTTAATTTGAGACCCTGTTCTGTTTTGGAATTCAGTTCCTGTGTAGCCAAGTTTACATTCCGTGTATTACTGATATCTTATGATGTTTCTTTTTCTGTGTGACTTATTTCAGTTAGAATCATCGTACCTGAATCCACTCACTGTGCTGCTAAGGGCCTGATGACATAGATTTCATTGCTGAGTGATACTGCTTTGTAAGTAAATACCACAACTTCTTTATCCATTTTTCACTTTCTGCGATGTTGAACTTGTACTGTAAACGAGGTTCTTGTAAACAGAGCCGTTCCAAACTTTGGGGTGGCTGTGTCTTTTTGATTTTAATTTCCCTAAGCTATAGGACCATAAGTGGAAGTGCCCTAGGCTCTGTTGCTTTGTTTCTTAGATGTTTCAGGAAACACCATACACTTCTCCCGAGTGTCTGTTGGCAATTTACATCCCGCCCATCAGCATAACAAGGCTCCCAGTTCTCCATGGCCTGTCCTGCCTTTCTGGATTTTACACTTTTTTCAGATGGCCTGTTAGACCGGGGGGAAGTGAGACTTCATTGTAGTGCAGATTTCCTTTGCAAGCTTGCTTGGTTGGCCAAAAAGGGCGTATGCGTTTTTTCCTTAATATATTCAGGAAAAAACGCATACGCCCTTTTTGGCCAAGTGCATCATTGTGGACGTTCTGCCTCTTTTCCTATGCTTTCAATGCAATTCCAGTCAACCTCCTGAAATCGGTTTCCTGCAATTCTGCCCCGCTTTCAAGTCCTCTTGGCAGCCTTACTTCAGTATATTTTTGGACGATAGCTGTCATTTGTAACTCTGCAGGTTTGTGAATTACAGTGCCCCTGAGCTCCTTTCTTCAACTCGCTTTCTTGTGAGCTGGCCGCAACACCGCAGGATGGCTTCAGGCCCTAATCTGGTTCCGGCACGGCACACTGAGCCTTTGGTTATTTCCTCTTCCTGGTGGGAAATGAAAGTTAAATTTGCCCGTCCAGACACCTCCAGCTAGTCTCTCATTGGTTCTCGCTATTCCTGTTCATCTTCCGCTGAAATTGCAAACTGGGCCAAACAGGAGGTTAAAGGGACTGACTCTCCAAGTCGGGAGAGTGTTAGTAAAGCGTCTGGAATGTTGCACCCGAGTACCAGGGTACGAAAACTGAGACATATTTGAACACGTCTCCCGATCACATGGTTAATCATACTCTAGGTTCCACATGCATGTTTTAGCTGAAGGAAGAATACCTTAAACCTGGGTAGTTGAGACCCGTGGAATGGGTACCATGCAATATGACTTCAAAGGGTCTTCATTTGCTCACCGAACCTCTCCAATCCTATCACTGCTCCGTTTATGCCCCTGTAAACATGCTTGATTCTCTTTCGGAGACATAGCAATCCATAGGTTTTAAGATACTTACTAGTCAGGTGTATTCTTAGGCGTTTAATATGGGGTGTTGAGTCCATTTCGTTGAGCAAGGAGTAGCTCTTGTCTATTCCATATTTGGCTTAAGGAACTTTATCTGTGCTCATTTCAATCTCTGGTTTTATGCAGCACCCCAACTCACCTTTCCCCTTAAGCAAGCATAAGTTGGTTTTCTAAATTTGAGACCCTGTTCTGTTTTGGAATTCAGTTCCTGTGTAGACAAGTTTACATTCCGTGTATTAGTGATATCTTATGATGTTTCTTTTTCTGTGTGACTTATTTCAGTTAGAATCATCGTACCTGAATCCACTCATTATGCTGCTACGGGCCTGATGACATAGATTTCATTGCTGAGTGATACTGCATTGTACGTAAGTACCACAAGTTCTTTATCCATTTTCCACTTTCTGTGATATTGAACTTGTACGGTAAACGAGGTTCTTGTAAACAGAGCCGTTCCAAACTTTGGGGTGGTTGTGTCTTTTTTATTTTAATTTCCCTAAGCTATAGGACCATAAGTGGAAGTGCCCTAGGCTCTGTTGCTTTGTTTTTTAGATGTTTCAGGAAACACCATACACTTCTCCCGAGTGTCTGTTGGCAATTTACATCCCGCCCATCAGCATAACAAGGCTCCCAGTTCTCCATGGCCTGTCCTGCCTTTCTGGATTTTACACTTTTTTCAGATGGCCTGTTAGACCGGGGGGAAGTGAGACTTCATTGTAGTGCAGATTTTCTTTGCAAGCTTGCTTGGTTGGCCAAAAAGGGCGTATGCGTTTTTTCCTGAATATATTCAGGAAAAAACGCATACGCCCTTTTTGGCCAAGTGCATCATTGTGGACGTTCTGCCTCTTTTCCTATGCTTTCAATGCAATTCCAGTCTACCTCCTGAAATCGGTTTTCTGCAATTCTGCCCCGCTTTCAGGTCCTCTTGGCAGCCTTACTTTAGTATATTTTTTGACGATAGCTGTCTTTTATAACTCTGCAGGTTTGTGAATTACAGTGCCCCTGAGCTCCTTTCTTCAACTCGCTTTCTTGTGACCTGGCCGCAACACCCCAGGATGGCTTCAGGCCCTAATCTGGTTCCGGCACGGCACGCTGAGCCTTTGGTTAATTCCTCTTCCTGGTGGGAAATGAGAGTTAAATTTGCCCGTCCAGACACCTCCAGCTAGTCTCTCATTGGTTCTCGCTATTCCTGTTCATCTTCCGCAGAAATTGCAAACTGGACCAAACAGGAGGTTAAAGGGACTGACTCTCCAAGTGGGGAGAGTGTTAGTAAAGCGTCTGGAATGTTGCACCCGAGTACCAGGGTACGAAAACTGAGACATATTTGAACACGTCTCCCGATCACATGGTTGATCATACTCTAGGTTCCACATGCATGTTTTAGCTGAAGGAAGAATACCTTAAACCTTTGTAGTTGAGACCCGTGGAATGGGTACCATGCAATATGACTTCAAAGGGTCTTCATTTGCTCACCGAACCTCTCCAATCCTATCACTGCTGCGTTTATGCCCCTGTACACATGCTTGATTCTCTTTCGGAGACATAGCAATCCATAGGGTTTAAGATACTTAAGAGTCAGGCACATTCTTAGGCGTTTAATATGCGGTGTTGAGTCCATTTCGTTGAGCAAGGAGTAGCTCTTGTCTATTCCATATTTGGCTTAAGGAACTTTATCTGTGCTCATTTCAATCTCTTGTTTTATGCAGCACCCCAACTCACCTTTCCCCTTAAGCAAGCATAAGTTGGTTTTCTAAATTTGAGACCCTGTTCTGTTTTGGAATTCAGTTCCTGTGTAGCCAAGTTTACATTCCGTGTATTACTGATATCTTATGATGTTTCTTTTTCTGTGTGACTTATTTCAGTTAGAATCATCATACCTGAATCCACTCATTGTGCTGCTAAGGGCCTGATGATATAGAATTCATTGCTGAGTGATATTGCTTTGTAAGTAAATACCACAACTTCTTTATCCATTTTTCACTTTCTGCGATGTTGAACTTGTACTGTAAACGAGGTTCTTGTAAACAGAGCCGTTCCAAAGTTTGGGGTGGCTGTGTCTTTTTGATTTTAATTTCCCTAAGCTATAGGACCATAAGTGGAAGTGCCCTAGGCTCTGTTGCTTTGTTTCTTAGATGTTTCAGGAAACACCATACACTTCTCCCGAGTGTCTGTTGGCAATTTACATCCCGCCCATCAGCATAACAAGGCTCCCAGTTCTCCATGGCCTGTCCTGCCTTGCTGGATTTTACACTTTTTTCAGATGGCCTGTTAGACCGGGGGGAAGTGAGACTTCATTGTAGTGCAGATTTCCTTTGCAAGCTTGCTTGGTTGGTCAAAAAGGGCGTATGCGTTTTTTCCTGAATATATTCAGGAAAAAACGCATACGCCCTTTTTGGCCAAGTGCATCATTGTGGACGTTCTGCCTCTTTTCCTATGCTTTCAATGCAATTCCAGTCTACCTCCTGAAATCGGTTTCCTGCAATTCTGCCCCGCTTTCAAGTCCTCTTGGCAGCCTTACTTCAGTATATTTTTGGACGATAGCTGTCATTTATAACTCTGCAGGTTTGTGAATTACAGTGCCCCTGAGCTCCTTTCTTCAACTCGCTTTCTTGTGAGCTGGCCGCAACACCGCAGGATGGCTTCTGGCCCTAATCTGGTTCCAGCACGGCACGCTGAGCCTTTGGTTAATTCCTCTTCCTGGTGGGAAATGAGAGTTAAATTTGCCCGTCCAGACACCTCCAGCTAGTCTCTCATTGGTTCTCGCTATTCCTGTTCATCTTCCGCTGAAATTGCAAACTGGGCCAAACAGGAGGTTAAAGGGACTGACTCTCCAAGTCGGGAGAGTGTTAGTAAAGCGTCTGGAATGTTGCACCCGAGTACCAGGGTACGAAAACTGAGGCATATTTGAACACGTCTCCCGATCACATGGTTAATCATACTCTAGGTTCCACATGCATGTTTTAGCTGAAGGAAGAATACCTTAAACCTGGGTAGTTGAAACCCGTGGAATGGGTACCATGCAATATGACTTCAAAGGGTCTTCATTTGCTCACCGAACCTCTCCAATCCTATCACTGCTGCGTTTATGCCCCTGTACACATGCTTGATTCTCTTTCGGAGACATAGCAATCCATAGGTTTTAAGATACTTACTAGTCAGGTACATTCTTAGGCGTTTAATATGGGGTGTTGAGTCCATTTCGTTGAGCAAGGAGTAGCTCTTGTCTATTCCATATTTGGCTTAAGGAAATTTATCTGTGCTCATTTCAATCTCTGGTTTTATACAGCACCCCAACTCACCTTTCCCCTTAAGCAAGCATAAGTTGGTTTTCTAAATTTGAGACCCTGTTCTGTTTTGGAATTCAGTTCCTGTGTAGCCAAGTTTACATTCCGTGTATTAGTGATATCTTATGATGTTTCTTTTTCTGTGTGACTTATTTCAGTTAGAATCATCGTACCTGAATCCACTCATTATGCTGCTACGGGCCTGATGACATAGATTTCATTGCTGAGTGATACTGCATTGTACGTAAGTACCACAAGTTCTTTATCCATTTTCCACTTTCTGTGATATTGAACTTGTACGGTAAACGAGGTTCTTGTAAACAGAGCCGTTCCAAACTTTGGGGTGGTTGTGTCTTTTTGAATTTAATTTCCCTAAGCTATAGGACCATAAGTGGAAGTGCCCTAGGCTCTGTTGCTTTGTTTTTTAGATGTTTCAGGAAACACCATACACTTCTCCCGAGTGTCTGTTGGCAATTTACATCCCGCCCATCAGCATAACAAGGCTCCCAGTTCTCCATGGCCTGTCCTGCCTTTCTGGATTTTACACTTTTTTCAGATGGCCTGTTAGACCGGGGGGAAGTGAGACTTCATTGTAGTGCAGATTTCCT
The DNA here is from genome assembly GCF_963455315.2 of Globicephala melas. Lineage (NCBI taxonomy): Eukaryota > Metazoa > Chordata > Mammalia > Artiodactyla > Delphinidae > Globicephala > Globicephala melas. The sequence continues at coordinate 1,634,385 of NW_027207223.1, forward strand.
TTGCAAGCTTGCTTGGTTGGCCAAAAAGGGCGTATGCGTTTTTTCCTGAATATATTCAGGAAAAAACGCATACGCCCTTTTTGGCCAAGTGCATCATTGTGGACGTTCTGCCTCTTTTCCTATGCTTTCAATGCAATTCCAGTCTACCTCCTGAAATCGGTTTCCTGCAATTCTGCCCCGCTTTCAAGTCCTCTTGGCAGCCTTACTTTAGTATATTTTTTGACGATAGCTGTCTTTTATAACTCTGCAGGTTTGTGAATTAAAGTGCCCCTGAGCTCCTTTCTTCAACTCGCTTTCTTGTGCCCTGGCCGCAACACCCCAGGATGGCTTCAGGCCCTAATCTGGTTCCGGCACGGCACGCTGAGCCTTTGGTTAATTCCTCTTCCTGGTGGGAAATGAGAGTTAAATTTGCCCGTCCAGACACCTCCAGCTAGTCTCTCATTGGTTCTCGCTATTCCTGTTCATCTTCCGCAGAAATTGCAAACTGGGCCAAACAGGAGGTTAAAGGGACTGACTCTCCAAGTCGGGAGAGTGTTAGTAAAGCGTCTGGAATGTTGCACCCGAGTACCAGGGTACGAAAACTGAGACATATTTGAACACGTCTCCCGATCACATGGTTGATCATACTCTAGGTTCCACATGCATGTTTTAGCTGAAGGAAGAATACCTTAAACCTTTGTAGTTGAGACCCGTGGAATGGGTACCATGCAATATGACTTCAAAGGGTCTTCATTTGCTCACCGAACCTCTCCAATCCTATCACTGCTGCGTTTATGCCCCTGTACACATGCTTGATTCTCTTTCGGAGACATAGCAATCCATAGGGTTTAAGATACTTAAGAGTCAGGCACATTCTTAGGCGTTTAATATGCGGTGTTGAGTCCATTTCGTTGAGCAAGGAGTAGCTCTTGTCTATTCCATATTTGGCTTAAGGAACTTTATCTGTGCTCATTTCAATCTCTTGTTTTATGCAGCACCCCAACTCACCTTTCCCCTTAAGCAAGCATAAGTTGGTTTTCTAAATTTGAGACCCTGTTCTGTTTTGGAATTCAGTTCCTGTGTAGCCAAGTTTACATTCCGTGTATTACTGATATCTTATGATGTTTCTTTTTCTGTGTGACTTATTTCAGTTAGAATCATCATACCTGAATCCAGTCATTGTGCTGCTAAGGGCCTGATGATATAGAATTCATTGCTGAGTGATATTGCTTTGTAAGTAAATACCACAACTTCTTTATCCATTTTTCACTTTCTGCGATGTTGAACTTGTACTGTAAACGAGGTTCTTGTAAACAGAGCCGTTCCAAACTTTGGGGTGGCTGTGTCTTTTTGATTTTAATTTCCCTAAGCTATAGGACCATAAGTGGAAGTGCCCTAGGCTCTGTTGCTTTGTTTCTTAGATGTTTCAGGAAACACCATACACTTCTCCCGAGTGTCTGTTGGCAATTTACATCCCGCCCATCAGCATAACAAGGCTCCCAGTTCTCCATGGCCTGTCCTGCCTTGCTGGATTTTACACTTTTTTCAGATGGCCTGTTAGACCGGGGGGAAGTGAGACTTCATTGTAGTGCAGATTTCCCTTGCAAGCTTGCTTGTTTGGCCAAAAAGTGCGTATGCGTTTTTTCCTGAATATATTCAGGAAAAAACGCATACGCCCTTTTTGGCCAAGTGCATCATTGTGGACGTTCTGCCTCTTTTCCTATGCTTTCAATGCAATTCCAGTCTACCTCCTGAAATCGGTTTCCTGCAATTCTGCCCCGCTTTCAAGTCCTCTTGGCAGCCTTACTTTAGTATATTTTTTGACGATAGCTGTCCTTTATAACTCTGCAGGTTTGTGAATTACAGTGCCCCTGAGCTCCTTTCTTCAACTCGCTTTCTTGTGACCTGGCCGCAACTCCCCAGGATGGCTTCAGGCCCTAATCTGGTTCCGGCACGGCACGCTGAGCCTTTGGTTAATTCCTCTTCCTGGTGGGAAATGAGAGTTAAATTTGCCCGTCCAGACACCTCCAGCTAGTCTCTCATTGGTTCTCCCTATTCCTGTTCATCTTCCGCAGAAATTGCAAACTGGGCCAAACAGGAGGTTAAAGGGACTGACTCTCCAAGTGGGGAGAGTGTTAGTAAAGCGTCTGGAATGTTGCACCCGAGTACCAGGGTACGAAAACTGAGACATATTTGAACACGTCTCCCGATCACATGGTTGATCATACTCTAGGTTCCACATGCATGTTTTAGCTGAAGGAAGAATACCTTAAACCTTTGTAGTTGAGACCCGTGGAATGGGTACCATGCAATATGACTTCAAAGGGTCTTCATTTGCTCACCGAACCTCTCCAATCCTATCACTGCTGCGTTTATGCCCCTGTACACATGCTTGATTCTCTTTCGGAGACATAGCAATCCATAGGGTTTAAGATACTTAAGAGTCAGGCACATTCTTAGGCGTTTAATATGCAGTGTTGAGTCCATTTCGTTGAGCAAGGAGTAGCTCTTGTCTATTCCATATTTGGCTTTAGGAACTTTATCTGTGCTCATTTCAATCTCTGGTTTTATGCAGCACCCAAACTCACCTTTCCCCTTAAGCAAGCATAAGTTGGTTTTCTAAATTTGAGACACTGTTCTGTTTTGGAATTCAGTTCCTGTGTAGCAAAGTTTACATTCCATGTATTACTGATATCTTATGATGTTTCTTTTTCTGTGTGACTTATTTCAGTTAGAATCATCATACCTGAATCCACTCATTGTGCTGCTAAGGGCCTGATGATATAGAATTCATTGCTGAGTGATATTGCTTTGTAAGTAAATACCACAACTTCTTTATCCATTTTTCACTTTCTGCGATGTTGAACTTGTACTGTAAACGAGGTTCTTGTAAACAGAGCCGTTCCAAACTTTGGGGTGGCTGTGTCTTTTTGATTTTAATTTCCCTAAACTATAGGACCATAAGTGGAAGTGCCCTAGGCTCTGTTGCTTTGTTTCTTAGATGTTTCAGGAAACACCATACACTTCTCCCGAGTGTCTGTTGGCAATTTACATCCCGCCCATCAGCATAACAAGGCTCCCAGTTCTCCATGGCCTGTCCTGCCTTTCTGGATTTTACACTTTTTTCAGATGGCCTGTTAGACCGGGGGGAAGTGAGACTTCATTGTAGTGCAGATTTCCTTTGCAAGCTTGCTTGGTTGGCCAAAAAGGGCGTATGCGTTTTTTCCTGAGGAAAAAACGCATACGCCCTTTTTGGCCAAGTGCATCATTGTGGACGTTCTGCCTCTTTTCCTATGCTTTCAATGCAATTCCAGTCTACCTCCTGAAATCGGTTTCCTGCAATTCTGCCCCGCTTTCAAGTCCTCTTGGCAGCCTTACTTCAGTCTATTTTTGGACGATAGCTGTCATTTATAACTCTGCAGGTTTGTGAATTACAGTGCCCCTGAGCTCCTTTCTTCAACTCGCTTTCTTGTGAGCTGGCCGCAACACCGCAGGATGGCTTCAGGCCCTAATCTGGTTCCGGCACGGCACACTGAGCCTTTGGTTATTTCCTCTTCCTGGTGGGAAATGAGAGTTAAATTTGCCCGTCCAGACACCTCCAGCTAGTCTCTCATTGGTTCTCGCTATTCCTGTTCATCTTCCGCTGAAATTGCAAACTGGGCCAAACAGGAGGTTAAAGGGACTGACTCTCCAAGTCGGGAGAGTGTTAGTAAAGCGTCTGGAATGTTGCACCCGAGTACCAGGGTACGAAAACTGAGACATATTTGAACACGTCTCCCGATCACATGGTTAATCATACTCTAGGTTCCCCATGCATGTTTTAGCTGAAGGAAGAATACCTTAAACCTGGGTAGTTGAAACCCGTGGAATGGGTACCATGCAATATGACTTCAAAGGGTCTTCATTTGCTCACTGAACCTCTCCAATCCTATCACTGCTGCGTTTATGCCCCTGTACACATGCTTGATTCTCTTTCGGAGACATAGCAATCCATAGGTTTTAAGATACTTACTAGTCAGGTATATTCTTAGGCGTTTAATATGGGGTGTTGAGTCCATTTCGTTGAGCAAGGAGTAGCTCTTGTCTATTCCATATTTGGCTTAAGGAACTTTATCTGTGCTCATTTCAATCTCTGGTTTTATGCAGCACCCCAACTCACCTTTCCCCTTAAGCAAGCATAAGTTGGTTTTCTAAATTTGAGACCCTGTTCTGTTTTGGAATTCAGTTCCTGTGTAGACAAGTTTACATTCCGTGTATTAGTGATATCTTATGATGTTTCTTTTTCTGTGTGACTTATTTCGTTTAGAATCATCGTACCTGAATCCACTCATTATGCTGCTACGGGCCTGATGACATAGATTTCATTGCTGAGTGATACTGCATTGTACGTAAGTACCACAAGTTCTTTATCCATTTCCCACTTTCTGTGATATTGAACTTGTACGGTAAACGAGGTTCTTGTAAACAGAGCCGTTCCAAACTTTGGGGTGGTTGTGTCTTTTTTATTTTAATTTCCCTAAGCTATAGGACCATAAGTGGAAGTGCCCTAGGCTCTGTTGCTTTGTTTTTTAGATGTTTCAGGAAACACCATACACTTCTCCCGAGTGTCTGTTGGCAATTTACATCCCGCCCATCAGCATAACAAGGCTCCCAGTTCTCCATGGCCTGTCCTGCCTTTCTGGATTTTACACTTTTTTCAGATGGCCTGTTAGACCGGGGGGAAGTGAGACTTCATTGTAGTGCAGATTTCCTTTGCAAGCTTGCTTGGTTGGCCAAAAAGGGCGTATGCGTTTTTTCCTGAATATATTCAGGAAAAAACGCATACGCCCTTTTTGGCCAAGTGCATCATTGTGGAAGTTCTGCCTCTTTTCCTATGCTTTCAATGCAATTCCAGTCTACCTCCTGAAATCGGTTTCCTGCAATTCTGCCCCACTTTCAAGTCCTCTTGGCAGCCTTACTTTAGTATATTTTTTGACGATAGCTGTCTTTTATAACTCTGCAGGTTTGTGAATTACAGTGCCCCTGAGCTCCTTTCTTCAACTCGCTTTCTTGTGACCTGGCCGCAACACCACAGGATGGCTTCAGGCCCTAATCTGGTTCCGGCACTGCACGCTGAGCCTTTGGTTAATTCCTCTTCCTGGTGGGAAATGAGAGTTAAATTTGCCCGTCCAGACACCTCCAGCTAGTCTCTCATTGGTTCTCGCTATTCCTGTTCATCTTCCGCAGAAATTGCAAACTGGGCCAAACAGGAGGTTAAAGGGACTGACTCTCCAAGTCGGGAGAGTGTTAGTAAAGCGTCTGGAATGTTGCACCCGAGTACCAGGGTACGAAAACTGAGACATATTTGAACACGTCTCCCGATCACATGGTTGATCATACTCTAGGTTCCACATGCATGTTTTAGCTGAAGGAAGAATACCTTAAACCTTTGTAGTTGAGACCCGTGGAATGGGTACCATGCAATATGACTTCAAAGGGTCTTCATTTGCTCACCGAACCTCTCCAATCCTATCACTGCTGCGTTTATGCCCCTGTACACATGCTTGATTCTCTTTCGGAGACATAGCAATCCATAGGGTTTAAGATACTTAAGAGTCAGGCACATTCTTAGGCGTTTAATATGCGGTGTTGAGTCCATTTCGTTGAGCAAGGAGTAGCTCTTGTCTATTCCATATTTGGCTTAAGGAACTTTATCTGTGCTCATTTCAATCTCTGGTTTTATGCAGCACCCCAACTCACCTTTCCCCTTAAGCAAGCTTAAGTTGGTTTTCTAAATTTGACACCCTGTTCTGTTTTGGAATTCAGTTCCTGTGTAGCCAAGTTTACATTCCGTGTATTACTGATATCTTATGATGTTTCTTTTTCTGTGTGACTTATTTCAGTTAGAATCATCATACCTGAATCCACTCATTGTGCTGCTAAGGGCCTGATGATATAGAATTCATTGCTGAGTGATATTGCTTTGTAAGTAAATACCACAACTTCTTTATCCATTTTTCACTTTCTGCAATGTTGAACTTGTACTGTAAACGAGGTTCTTGTAAACAGAGCCGTTCCAAACTTTGGGGTGGCTGTGTCTTTTTGATTTTAATTTCCCTAAGCTATAGGACCATAAGTGGAAGTGCCCTAGGCTCTGTTGCTTTGTTTCTTAGATGTTTCAGGAAACACCATACACTTCTCCCGAGTGTCTGTTGGCAATTTACATCCCGCCCATCAGCATAACAAGGCTCCCAGTTCTCCATGGCCTGTCCTGCCTTTCTGGATTTTACACTTTTTTCAGATGGCCTGTTAGACCGGGGGGAAGTGAGACTTCATTGTAGTGCAGATTTCCTTTGCAAGCTTGCTTGGTTGGCCAAAAAGGGCGTATGCGTTTTTTCCTGAATATATTCAGGAAAAAACGCATACGCCCTTTTTGGCCAAGTGCATCATTGTGGACGTTCTGCCTCTTTTCCTATGCTTTCAATGCAATTCCAGTCTACCTCCTGAAATCGGTTTCCTGCAATTCTGCCCCGCTTTCAAGTCCTCTTGGCAGCCTTACTTCAGTATATTTTTGGACGATAGCTGTCATTTATAACTTTGCAGGTTTGTGAATTACAGTGCCCCTGAGCTCCTTTCTTCAACTCGCTTTCTTGTGAGCTGGCCGCAACACCGCAGGATGGCTTCTGGCCCTAATCTTGTTCCGGCACGGCACGCTGAGCCTTTGGTTAATTCCTCTTCCTGGTGGGAAATGAGAGTTAAATTTGCCCGTCCAGACACCTCCAGCTTGTCTCTCATTGGTTCTCGCTATTCCTGTTCATCTTCCGCTGAAATTGCAAACTGGGCCAAACAGGAGGTTAAAGGGACTGACTCTCCAAGTCGGGAGAGTGTTAGTAAAGCGTCTGGAATGTTGCACCCGAGTACCAGGGTACGAAAACTGAGGCATATTTGAACACGTCTCCCGATCACATGGTTAATCATACTCTAGGTTCCACATGCATGTTTTAGCTGAAGGAAGAATACCTTAAACCTGGGTAGTTGAAACCCGTGGAATGGGTACCATGCAATATGACTTCAAAGGGTCTTCATTTGCTCACCGAACCTCTCCAATCCTATCACTGCTGCGTTTATGCCCCTGTACACATGCTTGATTCTCTTTCGGAGACATAGCAATCCATAGGTTTTAAGATACTTACTAGTCAGGTACATTCTTAGGCGTTTAATATGGGGTGTTGAGTCCATTTCATTGAGCAAGGAGTAGCTCTTGTCTATTCCATATTTGGCTTAAGGAAATTTATCTGTGCTCATTTCAATCTCTGGTTTTATACAGCACCCCAACTCACCTTTCCCCTTAAGCAAGCATAAGTTGGTTTTCTAAATTTGAGACCCTGTTCTGTTTTGGAATTCAGTTCCTGTGTAGCCAAGTTTACATTCCGTGTATTAGTGATATCTTATGATGTTTCTTTTTCTGTGTGACTTATTTCATTTAGAATCATCGTACCTGAATCCACTCATTATGCTGCTACGGGCCTGATGACATAGATTTCATTGCTGAGTGATACTGCATTGTACGTAAGTACCACAAGTTCTTTATCCATTTTCCACTTTCTGTGATATTGAACTTGTACGGTAAACGAGGTTCTTGTAAACAGAGCCGTTCCAAACTTTGGGGTGGTTGTGTCTTTTTTATTTTAATTTCCCTAAGCTATAGGACCATAAGTGGAAGTGCCCTAGGCTCTGTTGCTTTGTTTTTTAGATGTTTCAGGAAACACCATACACTTCTCCAGAGTGTCTGTTGGCAATTTACATCCCGCCCATCAGCATAACAAGGCTCCCAGTTCTCCATGGCCTGTCCTGCCTTTCTGGATTTTACACTTTTTTCAGATGGCCTGTTAGACCGGGGGGAAGTGAGACTTCATTGTAGTGCAGATTTTCTTTGCAAGCTTGCTTGGTTGGCCAAAAAGGGCGTATGCGTTTTTTCCTGAATATATTCAGGAAAAAACGCATACGCCCTTTTTGGCCAAGTGCATCATTGTGGACGTTCTGCCTCTTTTCCTATGCTTTCAATGCAATTCCAGTCTACCTCCTGAAATCGGTTTCCTGCAATTCTGCCCCGCTTTCAAGTCCTCTTGGCAGCCTTACTTTAGTATATTTTTTGACGATAGCTGTCTTTTATAACTCTGCAGGTTTGTGAATTACAGTGCCCCTGAGCTCCTTTCTTCAACTCGCTTTCTTGTGACCTGGCCGCAACACCCCAGGATGGCTTCAGGCCCTAATCTGGTTCCGGCACTGCACGCTGAGCCTTTGGTTAATTCCTCTTCCTGGTGGGAAATGAGAGTTAAATTTGCCCGTCCAGACACCTCCAGCTAGTCTCTCATTGGTTCTCGCTATTCCTGTTCATCTTCCGCAGAAATTGCAAACTGGGCCAAACAGGAGGTTAAAGGGACTGACTCTCCAAGTGGGGAGAGTGTTAGTAAAGCGTCTGGAATGTTGCACCCGAGTACCAGGGTACGAAAACTGAGACATATTTGAACACGTCTCCCGATCACATGGTTGATCATACTCTAGGTTCCACATGCATGTTTTAGCTGAAGGAAGAATACCTTAAAACTTTGTAGTTGAGACCCGTGGAATGGGTACCATGCAATATGACTTCAAAGGGTCTTCATTTGCTCACCGAACCTCTCCAATCCTATCACTGCTGCGTTTATGCCCCTGTACACATGCTTGATTCTCTTTCGGAGACATAGCAATCCATAGGGTTTAAGATACTTAAGAGTCAGGCACATTCTTAGGCGTTTAATATGCGGTGTTGAGTCCATTTCGTTGAGCAAGGAGTAGCTCTTGTCTATTCCATATTTGGCTTAAGGAACTTTATCTGTGCTCATTTCAATCTCTGGTTTTATGCAGCACCCCAACTCACCTTTCCCCTTAAGCAAGCATAAGTTGGTTTTCTAAATTTGACACCCTGTTCTGTTTTGGAATTCAGTTCCTGTGTAGCCAAGTTTACATTCCGTGTATTACTGATATCTTATGATGTTTCTTTTTCTGTGTGACTTATTTCAGTTAGAATCATCATACCTGAATCCACTCATTGTGCTGCTAAGGGCCTGATGATATAGAATTCATTGCTGAGTGATATTGCTTTGTAAGTAAATACCACAACTTCTTTATCCATTTTTCACTTTCTGCGATGTTGAACTTGTACTGTAAACGAGGTTCTTGTAAACAGAGCCGTTCCAAACTTTGGGGTGGCTGTGTCTTTTTGATTTTAATTTCCCTAAGCTATAGGACCATAAGTGGAAGTGCCCTAGGCTCTGTTCCTTTGTTTCTTAGATGTTTCAGGAAACACCATACACTTCTCCCGAGTGTCTGTTGGCAATTTACATCCCGCCCATCAGCATAACAAGGCTCCCAGTTCTCCATGGCCTGTCCTGCCTTTCTGGATTTTACACTTTTTTCAGATGGCCTGTTAGACCGGGGGGAAGTGAGACTTCATTGTAGTGCAGATTTCCTTTGCAAGCTTGCTTGGTTGGCCAAAAAGGGCGTATGCGTTTTTTCCTGAATATATTCAGGAAAAAACGCATACGCCCTTTTTGGCCAAGTGCATCATTGTGGACGTTCTGCCTCTTTTCCTATGCTTTCAATGCAATTCCAGTCTACCTCCTGAAATCGGTTTCCTGCAATTCTGCCCCGCTTTCAAGTCCTCTTGGCAGCCTTACTTCAGTATATTTTTGGACGATAGCTGTCATTTATAACTCTGCAGGTTTGTGAATTACAGTGCCCCTGAGCTCCTTTCTTCAACTCGCTTTCTTGTGAGCTGGCCGCAACACCGCAGGATGGCTTCTGGCCCTAATCTTGTTCCGGCACGGCACGCTGAGCCTTTGGTTAATTCCTCTTCCTGGTGGGAAATGAGAGTTAAATTTGCCCGTCCAGACACCTCCAGCTAGTCTCTCATTGGTTCTCGCTATTCCTGTTCATCTTCCGCTGAAATTGCAAACTGGGCCAAACAGGAGGTTAAAGGGACTGACTCTCCAAGTCGGGAGAGTGTTAGTAAAGCGTCTGGAATGTTGCACCCGAGTACCAGGGTACGAAAACTGAGGCATATTTGAACACGTCTCCCGATCACATGGTTAATCATACTCTAGGTTCCACATGCATGTTTTAGCTGAAGGAAGAATACCTTAAACCTGGGTAGTTGAAACCCGTGGAATGGGTACCATGCAATATGACTTCAAAGGGTCTTCATTTGCTCACCGAACCTCTCCAATCCTATCACTGCTGCGTTTATGCCCCTGTACACATGCTTGATTCTCTTTCGGAGACATAGCAATCCATAGGTTTTAAGATACTTACTAGTCAGGTACATTCTTAGGCGTTTAATATGGGGTGTTGAGTCCATTTCGTTGAGCAAGGAGTAGCTCTTGTCTATTCCATATTTGGCTTAAGGAAATTTATCTGTGCTCATTTCAATATCTGGTTTTATACAGCACCCCAACTCACCTTTCCCCTTAAGCAAGCATAAGTTGGTTTTCTAAATTTGAGACCCTGTTCTGTTTTGGAATTCAGTTCCTGTGTAGCCAAGTTTACATTCCGTGTATTAGTGATATCTTATGATGTTTCTTTTTCTGTGTGACTTATTTCAGTTAGAATCATCGTACCTGAATCCACTCATTATGCTGCTATGGGCCTGATGACATAGATTTCATTGCTGAGTGATACTGCATTGTACGTAAGTACCACAAGTTCTTTATCCATTTTCCACTTTCTGTGATATTGAACTTGTACGGTAAACGAGGTTCTTGTAAACAGAGCCGTTCCAAACTTTGGGGTGGTTGTGTCTTTTTGAATTTAATTTCCCTAAGCTATAGGACCATAAGTGGAAGTGCCCTAGGCTCTGTTGCTTTGTTTTTTAGATGTTTCAGGAAACACCATACACTTCTCCCGAGTGTCTGTTGGCAATTTACATCCCGCCCATCAGCATAACAAGGCTCCCAGTTCTCCATGGCCTGTCCTGCCTTTCTGGATTTTACACTTTTTTCAGATGGCCTGTTAGACCGGGGGGAAGTGAGACTTCATTGTAGTGCAGATTTCCCTTGCAAGCTTGCTTGTTTGGCCAAAAAGTGCGTATGCGTTTTTTCCTGAATATATTCAGGAAAAAACGCATACGCCCTTTTTGGCCAAGTGCATCATTGTGGACGTTCTGCCTCTTTTCCTATGCTTTCAATGCAATTCCAGTCTACCTCCTGAAATCGGTTTCCTGCAATTCTGCCCCGCTTTCAAGTCCTCTTGGCAGCCTTACTTCAGTATATTTTTGGACGATAGCTGTCATTTATAACTCTGCAGGTTTGTGAATTACAGTGCCCCTGAGCTCCTTTCTTCAACTCGCTTTCTTGTGAGCTGGCCGCAACACCGCAGGATGGCTTCTGGCCCTAGTCTTGTTCCGGCACGGCACGCTGAGCCTTTGGTTAATTCCTCTTCCTGGTGGGAAATGAGAGTTAAATTTGCCCGTCCAGACACCTCCAGCTAGTCTCTCATTGGTTCTCGCTATTCCTGTTCATCTTCCGCTGAAATTGCAAACTGGGCCAAACAGGAGGTTAAAGGGACTGACTCTCCAAGTCGGGAGAGTGTTAGTAAAGCGTCTGGAATGTTGCACCCGAGTACCAGGGTACGAAAACTGAGGCATATTTGAACACGTCTCCCGATCACATGGTTAATCATACTCTAGGTTCCACATGCATGTTTTAGCTGAAGGAAGAATACCTTAAACCTGGGTAGTTGAAACCCGTGGAATGGGTACCATGCAATATGACTTCAAAGGGTCTTCATTTGCTCACCGAACCTCTCCAATCCTATCACTGCTGCGTTTATGCCCCTGTACACATGCTTGATTCTCTTTCAGAGACATAGCAATCCATAGGTTTTAAGATACTTACTAGTCAGGTACATTCTTAGGCGTTTAATATGGGGTGTTGAGTCCATTTCGTTGAGCAAGGAGTAGCTCTTGTCTATTCCATATTTGGCTTAAGGAACTTTATCTGTGCTCATTTCAATCTCTGGTTTTATACAGCACCCCAACTCACCTTTCCCCTTAAGCAAGCATAAGTTGGTTTTCTAAATTTGAGACCCTGTTCTGTTTTGGAATTCAGTTCCTGTGTAGCCAAGTTTACATTCCGTGTATTAGTGATATCTTATGATGTTTCCTTTTCTGTGTGACTTATTTCATTTAGAATCATCGTACCTGAATCCACTCATTATGCTGCTACGGGCCTGATGACATAGATTTCATTGCTGAGTGATACTGCATTGTACGTAAGTACCACAAGTTCTTTATCCATTTTCCACTTTCTGTGATATTGAACTTGTACGGTAAACGAGGTTCTTGTAAACAGAGCCGTTCCAAACTTTGGGGTGGTTGTGTCTTTTTGAATTTAATTTCCCTAAGCTATAGGACCATAAGTGGAAGTGCCCTAGGCTCTGTTGCTTTGTTTTTTAGATGTTTCAGGAAACACCATACACTTCTCCCGAGTGTCTGTTGGCAATTTACATCCCGCCCATCAGCATAACAAGGCTCCCAGTTCTCCATGGCCTGTCCTGCCTTTCTGGATTTTACACTTTTTTCAGATGGCCTGTTAGACCGGGGGGAAGTGAGACTTCATTGTAGTGCAGATTTCCTTTGCAAGCTTGCTTGGTTGGCCAAAAAGGGCGTATGCGTTTTTTCCTGAGGAAAAAACGCATACGCCCTTTTTGGCCAAGTGCATCATTGTGGACGTTCTGCCTCTTTTCCTATGCTTTCAATGCAATTCCAGTCTACCTCCTGAAATCGGTTTCCTGCAATTCTGCCCCGCTTTCAAGTCCTCTTGGCAGCCTTACTTCAGTCTATTTTTGGACGATAGCTGTCATTTATAACTCTGCAGGTTTGTGAATTACAGTGCCCCTGAGCTCCTTTCTTCAACTCGCTTTCTTGTGAGCTGGCCGCAACACCGCAGGATGGCTTCAGGCCCTAATCTGGTTCCGGCACGGCACACTGAGCCTTTGGTTATTTCCTCTTCCTGGTGGGAAATGAGAGTTAAATTTGCCCGTCCAGACACCTCCAGCTAGTCTCTCATTGGTTCTCGCTATTCCTGTTCATCTTCCGCTGAAATTGCAAACTGGGCCAAACAGGAGGTTAAAGGGACTGACTCTCCAAGTCGGGAGAGTGTTAGTAAAGCGTCTGGAATGTTGCACCCGAGTACCAGGGTACGAAAACTGAGACATATTTGAACACGTCTCCCGATCACATGGTTAATCATACTCTAGGTTCCCCATGCATGTTTTAGCTGAAGGAAGAATACCTTAAACCTGGGTAGTTGAAACCCGTGGAATGGGTACCATGCAATATGACTTCAAAGGGTCTTCATTTGCTCACCGAACCTCTCCAATCCTATCACTGCTGCGTTTATGCCCCTGTACACATGCTTGATTCACTTTCGGAGACATAGCAATCCATAGGTTTTAAGATACTTACTAGTCAGGTATATTCTTAGGCGTTTAATATGGGGTGTTGAGTCCATTTCGTTGAGCAAGGAGTAGCTCTTGTCTATTCCATATTTGGCTTAAGGAACTTTATCTGTGCTCATTTCAATCTCTGGTTTTATGCAGCACCCCAACTCACCTTTCCCCTTAAGCAAGCATAAGTTGGTTTTCTAAATTTGAGACCCTGTTCTGTTTTGGAATTCAGTTCCTGTGTAGACAAGTTTACATTCCGTGTATTAGTGATATCTTATGATGTTTCTTTTTCTGTGTGACTTATTTCATTTAGAATCATCGTACCTGAATCCACTCATTATGCTGCTACGGGCCTGATGACATAGATTTCATTGCTGAGTGATACTGCATTGTACGTAAGTACCACAAGTTCTTTATCCATTTCCCACTTTCTGTGATATTGAACTTGTACGGTAAACGAGGTTCTTGTAAACAGAGCCGTTCCAAACTTTGGGGTGGTTGTGTCTTTTTTATTTTAATTTCCCTAAGCTATAGGACCATAAGTGGAAGTGCCCTAGGCTCTGTTGCTTTGTTTTTTAGATGTTTCAGGAAACACCATACACTTCTCCCGAGTGTCTGTTGGCAATTTACATCCCGCCCATCAGCATAACAAGGCTCCCAGTTCTCCATGGCCTGTCCTGCCTTTCTGGATTTTACACTTTTTTCAGATGGCCTGTTAGACCGGGGGGAAGTGAGACTTCATTGTAGTGCAGATTTCCTTTGCAAGCTTGCTTGGTTGGCCAAAAAGGGCGTATGCGTTTTTTCCTGAATATATTCAGGAAAAAACGCATACGCCCTTTTTGGCCAAGTGCATCATTGTGGAAGTTCTGCCTCTTTTCCTATGCTTTCAATGCAATTCCAGTCTACCTCCTGAAATCGGTTTCCTGCAATTCTGCCCCACTTTCAAGTCCTCTTGGCAGCCTTACTTTAGTATATTTTTTGACGATAGCTGTCTTTTATAACTCTGCAGGTTTGTGAATTACAGTGCCCCTGAGCTCCTTTCTTCAACTCGCTTTCTTGTGACCTGGCCGCAACACCACAGGATGGCTTCAGGCCCTAATCTGGTTCCGGCACTGCACGCTGAGCCTTTGGTTAATTCCTCTTCCTGGTGGGAAATGAGAGTTAAATTTGCCCGTCCAGACACCTCCAGCTAGTCTCTCATTGGTCCTCGCTATTCCTGTTCATCTTCCGCAGAAATTGCAAACTGGGCCAAACAGGAGGTTAAAGGGACTGACTCTCCAAGTCGGGAGAGTGTTAGTAAAGCGTCTGGAATGTTGCACCCGAGTACCAGGGTACGAAAACTGAGACATATTTGAACACGTCTCCCGATCACATGGTTGATCATACTCTAGGTTCCACATGCATGTTTTAGCTGAAGGAAGAATACCTTAAACCTTTGTAGTTGAGACCCGTGGAATGGGTACCATGCAATATGACTTCAAAGGGTCTTCATTTGCTCACCGAACCTCTCCAATCCTATCACTGCTGCGTTTAGGCCCCTGTACACATGCTTGATTCTCTTTCGGAGACATAGCAATCCATAGGGTTTAAGATACTTAAGAGTCAGGCACATTCTTAGGCGTTTAATATGCGGTGTTGAGTCCATTTCGTTGAGCAAGGAGTAGCTCTTGTCTATTCCATATTTGGCTTAAGGAACTTTATCTGTGCTCATTTCAATCTCTGGTTTTATGCAGCACCCCAACTCACCTTTCCCCTTAAGCAAGCTTAAGTTGGTTTTCTAAATTTGACACCCTGTTCTGTTTTGGAATTCAGTTCCTGTGTAGCCAAGTTTACATTCCGTGTATTACTGATATCTTATGATGTTTCTTTTTCTGTGTGACTTATTTCAGTTAGAATCATCATACCTGAATCCACTCATTGTGCTGCTAAGGGCCTGATGATATAGAATTCATTGCTGAGTGATATTGCTTTGTAAGTAAATACCACAACTTCTTTATCCATTTTTCACTTTCTGCGATGTTGAACTTGTACTGTAAACGAGGTTCTTGTAAACAGAGCCGTTCCAAACTTTGGGGTGGCTGTGTCTTTTTGATTTTAATTTCCCTAAGCTATAGGACCATAAGTGGAAGTGCCCTAGGCTCTGTTGCTTTGTTTCTTAGATGTTTCAGGAAACACCATACACTTCTCCCGAGTGTCTGTTGGCAATTTACATCCCGCCCATCAGCATAACAAGGCTCCCAGTTCTCCATGGCCTGTCCTGCCTTTCTGGATTTTACACTTTTTTCAGATGGCCTGTTAGACCGGGGGGAAGTGAGACTTCATTGTAGTGCAGATTTCCTTTGCAAGCTTGCTTGGTTGGCCAAAAAGGGCGTATGCGTTTTTTCCTGAATATATTCAGGAAAAAACGCATACGCCCTTTTTGGCCAAGTGCATCATTGTGGACGTTCTGCCTCTTTTCCTATGCTTTCAATGCAATTCCAGTCTACCTCCTGAAATCGGTTTCCTGCAATTCTGCCCCGCTTTCAAGTCCTCTTGGCAGCCTTACTTCAGTATATTTTTGGACGATAGCTGTCATTTATAACTTTGCAGGTTTGTGAATTACAGTGCCCCTGAGCTCCTTTCTTCAACTCGCTTTCTTGTGAGCTGGCCGCAACACCGCAGGATGGCTTCTGGCCCTAATCTTGTTCCGGCACGGCACGCTGAGCCTTTGGTTAATTCCTCTTCCTGGTGGGAAATGAGAGTTAAATTTGCCCGTCCAGACACCTCCAGCTAGTCTCTCATTGGTTCTCGCTATTCCTGTTCATCTTCCGCTGAAATTGCAAACTGGGCCAAACAGGAGGTTAAAGGGACTGACTCTCCAAGTCGGGAGAGTGTTAGTAAAGCGTCTGGAATGTTGCACCCGAGTACCAGGGTACGAAAACTGAGGCATATTTGAACACGTCTCCCGATCACATGGTTAATCATACTCTAGGTTCCACATGCATGTTTTAGCTGAAGGAAGAATACCTTAAACCTGGGTAGTTGAAACCCGTGGAATGGGTACCATGCAATATGACTTCAAAGGGTCTTCATTTGCTCACCGAACCTCTCCAATCCTATCACTGCTGCGTTTATGCCCCTGTACACATGCTTGATTCTCTTTCGGAGACATAGCAATCCATAGGTTTTAAGATACTTACTAGTCAGGTACATTCTTAGGCGTTTAATATGGGGTGTTGAGTCCATTTCATTGAGCAAGGAGTAGCTCTTGTCTATTCCATATTTGGCTTAAGGAAATTTATCTGTGCTCATTTCAATCTCTGGTTTTATACAGCACCCCAACTCACCTTTCCCCTTAAGCAAGCATAAGTTGGTTTTCTCAATTTGAGACCCTGTTCTGTTTTGGAATTCAGTTCCTGTGTAGCCAAGTTTACATTCCGTGTATTAGTGATATTTTATGATGTTTCTTTTTCTGTGTGACTTATTTCATTTAGAATCATCGTACCTGAATCCACTCATTATGCTGCTACGGGCCTGATGACATAGATTTCATTGCTGAGTGATACTGCATTGTACGTAAGTACCACAAGTTCTTTATCCATTTTCCACTTTCTGTGATATTGAACTTGTACGGTAAACGAGGTTCTTGTAAACAGAGCCGTTCCAAACTTTGGGGTGGTTGTGTCTTTTTTATTTTAATTTCCCTAAGCTATAGGACCATAAGTGGAAGTGCCCTAGGCTCTGTTGCTTTGTTTTTTAGATGTTTCAGGAAACACCATACACTTCTCCAGAGTGTCTGTTGGCAATTTACATCCCGCCCATCAGCATAACAAGGCTCCCAGTTCTCCATGGCCTGTCCTGCCTTTCTGGATTTTACACTTTTTTCAGATGGCCTGTTAGACCGGGGGGAAGTGAGACTTCATTGTAGTGCAGATTTTCTTTGCAAGCTTGCTTGGTTGGCCAAAAAGGGCGTATGCGTTTTTTCCTGAATATATTCAGGAAAAAACGCATACGCCCTTTTTGGCCAAGTGCATCATTGTGGACGTTCTGCCTCTTTTCCTATGCTTTCAATGCAATTCCAGTCTACCTCCTGAAATCGGTTTCCTGCAATTCTGCCCCACTTTCAAGTCCTCTTGGCAGCCTTACTTTAGTATATTTTTTGACGATAGCTGTCTTTTATAACTCTGCAGGTTTGTGAATTACAGTGCCCCTGAGCTCCTTTCTTCAACTCGCTTTCTTGTGACCTGGCCGCAACACCCCAGGATGGCTTCAGGCCCTAATCTGGTTCCGGCACTGCACGCTGAGCCTTTGGTTAATTCCTCTTCCTGGTGGGAAATGAGAGTTAAATTTGCCCGTCCAGACACCTCCAGCTAGTCTCTCATTGGTTCTCGCTATTCCTGTTCATCTTCCGCAGAAATTGCAAACTGGGCCAAACAGGAGGTTAAAGGGACTGACTCTCCAAGTGGGGAGAGTGTTAGTAAAGCGTCTGGAATGTTGCACCCGAGTACCAGGGTACGAAAACTGAGACATATTTGAACACGTCTCCCGATCACATGGTTGATCATACTCTAGGTTCCACATGCATGTTTTAGCTGAAGGAAGAATACCTTAAAACTTTGTAGTTGAGACCCGTGGAATGGGTACCATGCAATATGACTTCAAAGGGTCTTCATTTGCTCACCGAACCTCTCCAATCCTATCACTGCTGCGTTTATGCCCCTGTACACATGCTTGATTCTCTTTCGGAGACATAGCAATCCATAGGGTTTAAGATACTTAAGAGTCAGGCACATTCTTAGGCGTTTAATATGCGGTGTTGAGTCCATTTCGTTGAGCAAGGAGTAGCTCTTGTCTATTCCATATTTGGCTTAAGGAACTTTATCTGTGCTCATTTCAATCTCTGGTTTTATGCAGCACCCCAACTCACCTTTCCCCTTAAGCAAGCATAAGTTGGTTTTCTAAATTTGACACCCTGTTCTGTTTTGGAATTCAGTTCCTGTGTAGCCAAGTTTACATTCCGTGTATTACTGATATCTTATGATGTTTCTTTTTCTGTGTGACTTATTTCAGTTAGAATCATCATACCTGAATCCACTCATTGTGCTGCTAAGGGCCTGATGATATAGAATTCATTGCTGAGTGATATTGCTTTGTAAGTAAATACCACAACTTCTTTATCCATTTTTCACTTTCTGCGATGTTGAACTTGTACTGTAAACGAGGTTCTTGTAAACAGAGCCGTTCCAAACTTTGGGGTGGCTGTGTCTTTTTGATTTTAATTTCCCTAAGCTATAGGACCATAAGTGGAAGTGCCCTAGGCTCTGTTGCTTTGTTTCTTAGATGTTTCAGGAAACACCATACACTTCTCCCGAGTGTCTGTTGGCAATTTACATCCCGCCCATCAGCATAACAAGGCTCCCAGTTCTCCATGGCCTGTCCTGCCTTTCTGGATTTTACACTTTTTTCAGATGGCCTGTTAGACCGGGGGGAAGTGAGACTTCATTGTAGTGCAGATTTCCTTTGCAAGCTTGCTTGGTTGGCCAAAAAGGGCGTATGCGTTTTTTCCTGAATATATTCAGGAAAAAACGCATACGCCCTTTTTGCCCAAGTGCATCATTGTGGACGTTCTGCCTCTTTTCCTATGCTTTCAATGCAATTCCAGTCTACCTCCTGAAATCGGTTTCCTGCAATTCTGCCCCGCTTTCAAGTCCTCTTGGCAGCCTTACTTCAGTATATTTTTGGACGATAGCTGTCATTTATAACTCTGCAGGTTTGTGAATTACAGTGCCCCTGAGCTCCTTTCTTCAACTCGCTTTCTTGTGAGCTGGCCGCAACACCGCAGGATGGCTTCTGGCCCTAATCTGGTTCCGGCACGGCACGCTGAGCCTTTGGTTAATTCCTCTTCCTGTTGGGAAATGAGAGTTAAATTTGCCGTCCAGACACCTCCAGCTAGTCTCTCATTGGTTCTCGCTATTCCTGTTCATCTTCCGCAGAAATTGCAAACTGGGCCAAACAGGAGGTTAAAGGGACTGACTCTCCAAGTCGGGAGAGTGTTAGTAAAGCGTCTGGAATGTTGCACCCGAGTACCAGGGTACGAAAACTGAGACATATTTGAACACGTCTCCCGATCACATGGTTGATCATACTCTGGGTTCCACATGCATGTTTTAGCTGAAGGAAGAATACCTTAAACCTGGGTAGTTGAAACCCGTGGAATGGGTACCATGCAATATGACTTCAAAGGGTGTTCATTTGCTCACCGAACCTCTCCAATCCTATCACTGCTGCGTTTATGCCCCTGTACACATGCTTGATTCTCTTTCGGAGACATAGCAATCCATAGGTTTTAAGATACTTACTTGACAGGTACATTCTTAGGCGTTTAATATGGGGTGTTGAGTCCATTTCGTTGAGCAAGGAGTAGCTCTTGTCTATTCCATATTTGGCTTAAGGAACTTTATCTGTGCTCATTTCAATCTCTGGTTTTATGCAGCACCCCAACTCACTTTTCCCCTTAAGCAAGCATAAGTTGGTTTTCTAAATTTGAGACCCTGTTCTGTTTTGGAATTCAGTTCCTGTGTAGCCAAGTTTACATTCCGTGTATTAGTGATATCTTATGATGTTTCTTTTTCTGTGTGACTTATTTCAGTTAGAATCATCGTACCTGAATTCACTCATTATGCTGCTATGGGCCTGATGACATAGATTTCATTGCTGAGTGATACTGCATTGTACGTAAGTACCACAAGTTCTTTATCCATTTTCCACTTTCTGTGATATTGAACTTGTACGGTAAACGAGGTTCTTGTAAACAGAGCCGTTCCAAACTTTGGGGTGGTTGTGTCTTTTTTATTTTAATTTCCCTAAGCTATAGGACCATAAGTGGAAGTGCCCTAGGCTCTGTTGGTTTGTTTTTTAGATGTTTCAGGAAACACCATACACTTCTCCCGAGTGTCTGTTGGCAATTTACATCCCGCCCATCAGCATAACAAGGCTCCCAGTTCTCCATGGCCTGTCCTGCCTTTCAGGATTTTACACTTTTTTCAGATGGCCTGTTAGACCGGGGGGAAGTGAGACTTCATTGTAGTGCAGATTTCCTTTGCAAGCTTGCTTGGTTGGCCAAAAAGGGTGTATGCGTTTTTTCCTGAATATATTCAGGAAAAAACGCATACGCCCTTTTTGGCCAAGTGCATCATTGTGGACGTTCTGCCTCTTTTCCTATGCTTTCAATGCAATTCCAGTCTACCTCCTGAAATCGGTTTCCTGCAATTCTGCCCCGCTTTCAAGTCCTCTTGGCAGCCTTACTTCAATATATTTTTGGACGATAGCTGTCATTTATAACTCTGCAGGTTTGTGAATTACAGTGCCCCTGAGCTCCTTTCTTCAACTCGCTTTCTTGTGACCTGGCCGCAACACCCCAGGATGGCTTCATGCCCTAATCTGGTTCCGGCACGGCACGCTGAGCCTTTGGTAAATTCCTCTTCCTGTTGGGAAATGAGAGTTAAATTTGCCCGTCCAGACACCTCCAGCTAGTCTCTCATTGGTTCTCGCTATTCCTGTTCATCTTCCGCAGAAATTGCAAACTGGGCCAAACAGGAGGTTAAAGTGACTGACTCTCCAAGTCGGGAGAGTGTTAGTAAAGCGTCTGGAATGTTGCACCCGAGTACCAGGGTACGAAAACTGAGACATATTTGAACACGTCTCCCGATCACATGGTTGATCATACTCTAGGTTCCACATGCATGTTTTAGCTGAAGGAAGAATACCTTAAACCTGGGTAGTTGAAACCCGTGGAATGGGTTCCATGCAATATGACTTCAAAGGGTCTTCATTTGCTCACCGAACCTCTCCAATCCTATCACTGCTGCATTTATGCCCCTGTACACATGCTTGATTCTCTTTCGGAGACATAGCAATCCATAAGTTTTAAGTTACTTACTAGTCAGGTACATTCTTAGGCGTTTAATATGCGGTGTTGAGTCCATTTTGTTGAGTAAGGAGTAGCTCTTGTCTATTCCATATTTGGCTTAAGGAACTTTATCTGTGCTCATTTCAATCTCTGGTTTTATGCAGCACCCCAACTCACCTTTCCCCTTAAGCAAGCATAAGTTGGTTTTCTTAATTTGAGACCCTGTTCTGTTTTGGAATTCAGTTCCTGTGTAGCCAAGTTTACATTCCGTGTATTACTGATATCTTATGATGTTTCTTTTTCTGTGTGACTTATTTCAGTTAGAATCATCGTACCTGAATCCACTCACTGTGCTGCTAAGGGCCTGATGACATAGATTTCATTGCTGAGTGATACTGCTTTGTAAGTAAATACCACAACTTCTTTATCCATTTTTCACTTTCTGCGATGTTGAACTTGTACTGTAAACGAGGTTCTTGTAAACAGAGCCGTTCCAAACTTTGGGGTGGCTGTGTCTTTTTGATTTTAATTTCCCTAAGCTATAGGACCATAAGTGGAAGTGCCCTAGGCTCTGTTGCTTTGTTTCTTAGATGTTTCAGGAAACACCATACACTTCTCCCGAGTGTCTGTTGGCAATTTACATCCCGCCCATCAGCAAAACAAGGCTCCCAGTTCTCCATGGCCTGTCCTGCCTTTCTGGATTTTACACTTTTTTCAGATGGCCTGTTAGACCGGGGGGAAGTGAGACTTCATTGTAGTGCAGATTTCCTTTGCAAGCTTGCTTGGTTGGCCAAAAAGGGCGTATGCGTTTTTTCCTGAATATATTCAGGAAAAAACGCATACGCCCTTTTTGGCCAAGTGCATCATTGTGGACGTTCTGCCTCTTTTCCTATGCTTTCAATGCAATTCCAGTCAACCTCCTGAAATCGGTTTCCTGCAATTCTGCCCCGCTTTCAAGTCCTCTTGGCAGCCTTACTTCAGTATATTTTTGGACGATAGCTGTCATTTGTAACTCTGCAGGTTTGTGAATTACAGTGCCCCTGAGCTCCTTTCTTCAACTCGCTTTCTTGTGAGCTGGCCGCAACACCGCAGGATGGCTTCAGGCCCTAATCTGGTTCCGGCACGGCACACTGAGCCTTTGGTTATTTCCTCTTCCTGGTGGGAAATGAAAGTTAAATTTGCCCGTCCAGACACCTCCAGCTAGTCTCTCATTGGTTCTCGCTATTCCTGTTCATCTTCCGCTGAAATTGCAAACTGGGCCAAACAGGAGGTTAAAGGGACTGACTCTCCAAGTCGGGAGAGTGTTAGTAAAGCGTCTGGAATGTTGCACCCGAGTACCAGGGTACGAAAACTGAGACATATTTGAACACGTCTCCCGATCACATGGTTAATCATACTCTAGGTTCCACATGCATGTTTTAGCTGAAGGAAGAATACCTTAAACCTGGGTAGTTGAGACCCGTGGAATGGGTACCATGCAATATGACTTCAAAGGGTCTTCATTTGCTCACCGAACCTCTCCAATCCTATCACTGCTCCGTTTATGCCCCTGTAAACATGCTTGATTCTCTTTCGGAGACATAGCAATCCATAGGTTTTAAGATACTTACTAGTCAGGTGTATTCTTAGGCGTTTAATATGGGGTGTTGAGTCCATTTCGTTGAGCAAGGAGTAGCTCTTGTCTATTCCATATTTGGCTTAAGGAACTTTATCTGTGCTCATTTCAATCTCTGGTTTTATGCAGCACCCCAACTCACCTTTCCCCTTAAGCAAGCATAAGTTGGTTTTCTAAATTTGAGACCCTGTTCTGTTTTGGAATTCAGTTCCTGTGTAGACAAGTTTACATTCCGTGTATTAGTGATATCTTATGATGTTTCTTTTTCTGTGTGACTTATTTCAGTTAGAATCATCGTACCTGAATCCACTCATTATGCTGCTACGGGCCTGATGACATAGATTTCATTGCTGAGTGATACTGCATTGTACGTAAGTACCACAAGTTCTTTATCCATTTTCCACTTTCTGTGATATTGAACTTGTACGGTAAACGAGGTTCTTGTAAACAGAGCCGTTCCAAACTTTGGGGTGGTTGTGTCTTTTTTATTTTAATTTCCCTAAGCTATAGGACCATAAGTGGAAGTGCCCTAGGCTCTGTTGCTTTGTTTTTTAGATGTTTCAGGAAACACCATACACTTCTCCCGAGTGTCTGTTGGCAATTTACATCCCGCCCATCAGCATAACAAGGCTCCCAGTTCTCCATGGCCTGTCCTGCCTTTCTGGATTTTACACTTTTTTCAGATGGCCTGTTAGACCGGGGGGAAGTGAGACTTCATTGTAGTGCAGATTTTCTTTGCAAGCTTGCTTGGTTGGCCAAAAAGGGCGTATGCGTTTTTTCCTGAATATATTCAGGAAAAAACGCATACGCCCTTTTTGGCCAAGTGCATCATTGTGGACGTTCTGCCTCTTTTCCTATGCTTTCAATGCAATTCCAGTCTACCTCCTGAAATCGGTTTCCTGCAATTCTGCCCCGCTTTCAGGTCCTCTTGGCAGCCTTACTTTAGTATATTTTTTGACGATAGCTGTCTTTTATAACTCTGCAGGTTTGTGAATTACAGTGCCCCTGAGCTCCTTTCTTCAACTCGCTTTCTTGTGACCTGGCCGCAACACCCCAGGATGGCTTCAGGCCCTAATCTGGTTCCGGCACGGCACGCTGAGCCTTTGGTTAATTCCTCTTCCTGGTGGGAAATGAGAGTTAAATTTGCCCGTCCAGACACCTCCAGCTAGTCTCTCATTGGTTCTCGCTATTCCTGTTCATCTTCCGCAGAAATTGCAAACTGGACCAAACAGGAGGTTAAAGGGACTGACTCTCCAAGTGGGGAGAGTGTTAGTAAAGCGTCTGGAATGTTGCACCCGAGTACCAGGGTACGAAAACTGAGACATATTTGAACACGTCTCCCGATCACATGGTTGATCATACTCTAGGTTCCACATGCATGTTTTAGCTGAAGGAAGAATACCTTAAACCTTTGTAGTTGAGACCCGTGGAATGGGTACCATGCAATATGACTTCAAAGGGTCTTCATTTGCTCACCGAACCTCTCCAATCCTATCACTGCTGCGTTTATGCCCCTGTACACATGCTTGATTCTCTTTCGGAGACATAGCAATCCATAGGGTTTAAGATACTTAAGAGTCAGGCACATTCTTAGGCGTTTAATATGCGGTGTTGAGTCCATTTCGTTGAGCAAGGAGTAGCTCTTGTCTATTCCATATTTGGCTTAAGGAACTTTATCTGTGCTCATTTCAATCTCTTGTTTTATGCAGCACCCCAACTCACCTTTCCCCTTAAGCAAGCATAAGTTGGTTTTCTAAATTTGAGACCCTGTTCTGTTTTGGAATTCAGTTCCTGTGTAGCCAAGTTTACATTCCGTGTATTACTGATATCTTATGATGTTTCTTTTTCTGTGTGACTTATTTCAGTTAGAATCATCATACCTGAATCCACTCATTGTGCTGCTAAGGGCCTGATGATATAGAATTCATTGCTGAGTGATATTGCTTTGTAAGTAAATACCACAACTTCTTTATCCATTTTTCACTTTCTGCGATGTTGAACTTGTACTGTAAACGAGGTTCTTGTAAACAGAGCCGTTCCAAAGTTTGGGGTGGCTGTGTCTTTTTGATTTTAATTTCCCTAAGCTATAGGACCATAAGTGGAAGTGCCCTAGGCTCTGTTGCTTTGTTTCTTAGATGTTTCAGGAAACACCATACACTTCTCCCGAGTGTCTGTTGGCAATTTACATCCCGCCCATCAGCATAACAAGGCTCCCAGTTCTCCATGGCCTGTCCTGCCTTTCTGGATTTTACACTTTTTTCAGATGGCCTGTTAGACCGGGGGGAAGTGAGACTTCATTGTAGTGCAGATTTCCTTTGCAAGCTTGCTTGGTTGGCCAAAAAGGGCGTATGCGTTTTTTCCTGAGGAAAAAACGCATACGCCCTTTTTGGCCAAGTGCATCATTGTGGACGTTCTGCCTCTTTTCCTATGCTTTCAATGCAATTCCAGTCTACCTCCTGAAATCGGTTTCCTGCAATTCTGCCCCGCTTTCAAGTCCTCTTGGCAGCCTTACTTCAGTCTATTTTTGGACGATAGCTGTCATTTATAACTCTGCAGGTTTGTGAATTACAGTGCCCCTGAGCTCCTTTCTTCAACTCGCTTTCTTGTGAGCTGGCCGCAACACCGCAGGATGGCTTCAGGCCCTAATCTGGTTCCGGCACGGCACACTGAGCCTTTGGTTATTTCCTCTTCCTGGTGGGAAATGAGAGTTAAATTTGCCCGTCCAGACACCTCCAGCTAGTCTCTCATTGGTTCTCGCTATTCCTGTTCATCTTCCGCTGAAATTGCAAACTGGGCCAAACAGGAGGTTAAAGGGACTGACTCTCCAAGTCGGGAGAGTGTTAGTAAAGCGTCTGGAATGTTGCACCCGAGTACCAGGGTACGAAAACTGAGACATATTTGAACACGTCTCCCGATCACATGGTTAATCATACTCTAGGTTCCCCATGCATGTTTTAGCTGAAGGAAGAATACCTTAAACCTGGGTAGTTGAAACCCGTGGAATGGGTACCATGCAATATGACTTCAAAGGGTCTTCATTTGCTCACCGAACCTCTCCAATCCTATCACTGCTGCGTTTATGCCCCTGTACACATGCTTGATTCACTTTCGGAGACATAGCAATCCATAGGTTTTAAGATACTTACTAGTCAGGTATATTCTTAGGCGTTTAATATGGGGTGTTGAGTCCATTTCGTTGAGCAAGGAGTAGCTCTTGTCTATTCCATATTTGGCTTAAGGAACTTTATCTGTGCTCATTTCAATCTCTGGTTTTATGCAGCACCCCAACTCACCTTTCCCCTTAAGCAAGCATAAGTTGGTTTTCTAAATTTGAGACCCTGTTCTGTTTTGGAATTCAGTTCCTGTGTAGACAAGTTTACATTCCGTGTATTAGTGATATCTTATGATGTTTCTTTTTCTGTGTGACTTATTTCATTTAGAATCATCGTACCTGAATCCACTCATTATGCTGCTACGGGCCTGATGACATAGATTTCATTGCTGAGTGATACTGCATTGTACGTAAGTACCACAAGTTCTTTATCCATTTCCCACTTTCTGTGATATTGAACTTGTACGGTAAACGAGGTTCTTGTAAACAGAGCCGTTCCAAACTTTGGGGTGGTTGTGTCTTTTTTATTTTAATTTCCCTAAGCTATAGGACCATAAGTGGAAGTGCCCTAGGCTCTGTTGCTTTGTTTTTTAGATGTTTCAGGAAACACCATACACTTCTCCCGAGTGTCTGTTGGCAATTTACATCCCGCCCATCAGCATAACAAGGCTCCCAGTTCTCCATGGCCTGTCCTGCCTTTCTGGATTTTACACTTTTTTCAGATGGCCTGTTAGACCGGGGGGAAGTGAGACTTCATTGTAGTGCAGATTTCCTTTGCAAGCTTGCTTGGTTGGCCAAAAAGGGCGTATGCGTTTTTTCCTGAATATATTCAGGAAAAAACGCATACGCCCTTTTTGGCCAAGTGCATCATTGTGGAAGTTCTGCCTCTTTTCCTATGCTTTCAATGCAATTCCAGTCTACCTCCTGAAATCGGTTTCCTGCAATTCTGCCCCACTTTCAAGTCCTCTTGGCAGCCTTACTTTAGTATATTTTTTGACGATAGCTGTCTTTTATAACTCTGCAGGTTTGTGAATTACAGTGCCCCTGAGCTCCTTTCTTCAACTCGCTTTCTTGTGACCTGGCCGCAACACCACAGGATGGCTTCAGGCCCTAATCTGGTTCCGGCACTGCACGCTGAGCCTTTGGTTAATTCCTCTTCCTGGTGGGAAATGAGAGTTAAATTTGCCCGTCCAGACACCTCCAGCTAGTCTCTCATTGGTCCTCGCTATTCCTGTTCATCTTCCGCAGAAATTGCAAACTGGGCCAAACAGGAGGTTAAAGGGACTGACTCTCCAAGTCGGGAGAGTGTTAGTAAAGCGTCTGGAATGTTGCACCCGAGTACCAGGGTACGAAAACTGAGACATATTTGAACACGTCTCCCGATCACATGGTTGATCATACTCTAGGTTCCACATGCATGTTTTAGCTGAAGGAAGAATACCTTAAACCTTTGTAGTTGAGACCCGTGGAATGGGTACCATGCAATATGACTTCAAAGGGTCTTCATTTGCTCACCGAACCTCTCCAATCCTATCACTGCTGCGTTTAGGCCCCTGTACACATGCTTGATTCTCTTTCGGAGACATAGCAATCCATAGGGTTTAAGATACTTAAGAGTCAGGCACATTCTTAGGCGTTTAATATGCGGTGTTGAGTCCATTTCGTTGAGCAAGGAGTAGATCTTGTCTATTCCATATTTGGCTTAAGGAACTTTATCTGTGCTCATTTCAATCTCTGGTTTTATGCAGCACCCCAACTCACCTTTCCCCTTAAGCAAGCTTAAGTTGGTTTTCTAAATTTGACACCCTGTTCTGTTTTGGAATTCAGTTCCTGTGTAGCCAAGTTTACATTCCGTGTATTACTGATATCTTATGATGTTTCTTTTTCTGTGTGACTTATTTCAGTTAGAATCATCATACCTGAATCCACTCATTGTGCTGCTAAGGGCCTGATGATATAGAATTCATTGCTGAGTGATATTGCTTTGTAAGTAAATACCACAACTTCTTTATCCATTTTTCACTTTCTGCGATGTTGAACTTGTACTGTAAACGAGGTTCTTGTAAACAGAGCCGTTCCAAACTTTGGGGTGGCTGTGTCTTTTTGATTTTAATTTCCCTAAGCTATAGGACCATAAGTGGAAGTGCCCTAGGCTCTGTTGCTTTGTTTCTTAGATGTTTCAGGAAACACCATACACTTCTCCCGAGTGTCTGTTGGCAATTTACATCCCGCCCATCAGCATAACAAGGCTCCCAGTTCTCCATGGCCTGTCCTGCCTTTCTGGATTTTACACTTTTTTCAGATGGCCTGTTAGACCGGGGGGAAGTGAGACTTCATTGTAGTGCAGATTTCCTTTGCAAGCTTGCTTGGTTGGCCAAAAAGGGCGTATGCGTTTTTTCCTGAATATATTCAGGAAAAAACGCATACGCCCTTTTTGGCCAAGTGCATCATTGTGGACGTTCTGCCTCTTTTCCTATGCTTTCAATGCAATTCCAGTCTACCTCCTGAAATCGGTTTCCTGCAATTCTGCCCCGCTTTCAAGTCCTCTTGGCAGCCTTACTTCAGTATATTTTTGGACGATAGCTGTCATTTATAACTTTGCAGGTTTGTGAATTACAGTGCCCCTGAGCTCCTTTCTTCAACTCGCTTTCTTGTGAGCTGGCCGCAACACCGCAGGATGGCTTCTGGCCCTAATCTTGTTCCGGCACGGCACGCTGAGCCTTTGGTTAATTCCTCTTCCTGGTGGGAAATGAGAGTTAAATTTGCCCGTCCAGACACCTCCAGCTAGTCTCTCATTGGTTCTCGCTATTCCTGTTCATCTTCCGCTGAAATTGCAAACTGGGCCAAACAGGAGGTTAAAGGGACTGACTCTCCAAGTCGGGAGAGTGTTAGTAAAGCGTCTGGAATGTTGCACCCGAGTACCAGGGTACGAAAACTGAGGCATATTTGAACACGTCTCCCGATCACATGGTTAATCATACTCTAGGTTCCACATGCATGTTTTAGCTGAAGGAAGAATACCTTAAACCTGGGTAGTTGAAACCCGTGGAATGGGTACCATGCAATATGACTTCAAAGGGTCTTCATTTGCTCACCGAACCTCTCCAATCCTATCACTGCTGCGTTTATGCCCCTGTACACATGCTTGATTCTCTTTCGGAGACATAGCAATCCATAGGTTTTAAGATACTTACTAGTCAGGTACATTCTTAGGCGTTTAATATGGGGTGTTGAGTCCATTTCATTGAGCAAGGAGTAGCTCTTGTCTATTCCATATTTGGCTTAAGGAAATTTATCTGTGCTCATTTCAATCTCTGGTTTTATACAGCACCCCAACTCACCTTTCCCCTTAAGCAAGCATAAGTTGGTTTTCTCAATTTGAGACCCTGTTCTGTTTTGGAATTCAGTTCCTGTGTAGCCAAGTTTACATTCCGTGTATTAGTGATATTTTATGATGTTTCTTTTTCTGTGTGACTTATTTCATTTAGAATCATCGTACCTGAATCCACTCATTATGCTGCTACGGGCCTGATGACATAGATTTCATTGCTGAGTGATACTGCATTGTACGTAAGTACCACAAGTTCTTTATCCATTTTCCACTTTCTGTGATATTGAACTTGTACGGTAAACGAGGTTCTTGTAAACAGAGCCGTTCCAAACTTTGGGGTGGTTGTGTCTTTTTTATTTTAATTTCCCTAAGCTATAGGACCATAAGTGGAAGTGCCCTAGGCTCTGTTGCTTTGTTTTTTAGATGTTTCAGGAAACACCATACACTTCTCCAGAGTGTCTGTTGGCAATTTACATCCCGCCCATCAGCATAACAAGGCTCCCAGTTCTCCATGGCCTGTCCTGCCTTTCTGGATTTTACACTTTTTTCAGATGGCCTGTTAGACCGGGGGGAAGTGAGACTTCATTGTAGTGCAGATTTTCTTTGCAAGCTTGCTTGGTTGGCCAAAAAGGGCGTATGCGTTTTTTCCTGAATATATTCAGGAAAAAACGCATACGCCCTTTTTGGCCAAGTGCATCATTGTGGACGTTCTGCCTCTTTTCCTATGCTTTCAATGCAATTCCAGTCTACCTCCTGAAATCGGTTTCCTGCAATTCTGCCCCACTTTCAAGTCCTCTTGGCAGCCTTACTTTAGTATATTTTTTGACGATAGCTGTCTTTTATAACTCTGCAGGTTTGTGAATTACAGTGCCCCTGAGCTCCTTTCTTCAACTCGCTTTCTTGTGACCTGGCCGCAACACCCCAGGATGGCTTCAGGCCCTAATCTGGTTCCGGCACTGCACGCTGAGCCTTTGGTTAATTCCTCTTCCTGGTGGGAAATGAGAGTTAAATTTGCCCGTCCAGACACCTCCAGCTAGTCTCTCATTGGTTCTCGCTATTCCTGTTCATCTTCCGCAGAAATTGCAAACTGGGCCAAACAGGAGGTTAAAGGGACTGACTCTCCAAGTGGGGAGAGTGTTAGTAAAGCGTCTGGAATGTTGCACCCGAGTACCAGGGTACGAAAACTGAGACATATTTGAACACGTCTCCCGATCACATGGTTGATCATACTCTAGGTTCCACATGCATGTTTTAGCTGAAGGAAGAATACCTTAAAACTTTGTAGTTGAGACCCGTGGAATGGGTACCATGCAATATGACTTCAAAGGGTCTTCATTTGCTCACCGAACCTCTCCAATCCTATCACTGCTGCGTTTATGCCCCTGTACACATGCTTGATTCTCTTTCGGAGACATAGCAATCCATAGGGTTTAAGATACTTAAGAGTCAGGCACATTCTTAGGCGTTTAATATGCGGTGTTGAGTCCATTTCGTTGAGCAAGGAGTAGCTCTTGTCTATTCCATATTTGGCTTAAGGAACTTTATCTGTGCTCATTTCAATCTCTGGTTTTATGCAGCACCCCAACTCACCTTTCCCCTTAAGCAAGCATAAGTTGGTTTTCTAAATTTGACACCCTGTTCTGTTTTGGAATTCAGTTCCTGTGTAGCCAAGTTTACATTCCGTGTATTACTGATATCTTATGATGTTTCTTTTTCTGTGTGACTTATTTCAGTTAGAATCATCATACCTGAATCCACTCATTGTGCTGCTAAGGGCCTGATGATATAGAATTCATTGCTGAGTGATATTGCTTTGTAAGTAAATACCACAACTTCTTTATCCATTTTTCACTTTCTGCGATGTTGAACTTGTACTGTAAACGAGGTTCTTGTAAACAGAGCCGTTCCAAACTTTGGGGTGGCTGTGTCTTTTTGATTTTAATTTCCCTAAGCTATAGGACCATAAGTGGAAGTGCCCTAGGCTCTGTTGCTTTGTTTCTTAGATGTTTCAGGAAACACCATACACTTCTCCCGAGTGTCTGTTGGCAATTTACATCCCGCCCATCAGCATAACAAGGCTCCCAGTTCTCCATGGCCTGTCCTGCCTTTCTGGATTTTACACTTTTTTCAGATGGCCTGTTAGACCGGGGGGAAGTGAGACTTCATTGTAGTGCAGATTTCCTTTGCAAGCTTGCTTGGTTGGCCAAAAAGGGCGTATGCGTTTTTTCCTGAATATATTCAGGAAAAAACGCATACGCCCTTTTTGCCCAAGTGCATCATTGTGGACGTTCTGCCTCTTTTCCTATGCTTTCAATGCAATTCCAGTCTACCTCCTGAAATCGGTTTCCTGCAATTCTGCCCCGCTTTCAAGTCCTCTTGGCAGCCTTACTTCAGTATATTTTTGGACGATAGCTGTCATTTATAACTCTGCAGGTTTGTGAATTACAGTGCCCCTGAGCTCCTTTCTTCAACTCGCTTTCTTGTGAGCTGGCCGCAACACCGCAGGATGGCTTCTGGCCCTAATCTGGTTCCGGCACGGCACGCTGAGCCTTTGGTTAATTCCTCTTCCTGTTGGGAAATGAGAGTTAAATTTGCCGTCCAGACACCTCCAGCTAGTCTCTCATTGGTTCTCGCTATTCCTGTTCATCTTCCGCAGAAATTGCAAACTGGGCCAAACAGGAGGTTAAAGGGACTGACTCTCCAAGTCGGGAGAGTGTTAGTAAAGCGTCTGGAATGTTGCACCCGAGTACCAGGGTACGAAAACTGAGACATATTTGAACACGTCTCCCGATCACATGGTTGATCATACTCTGGGTTCCACATGCATGTTTTAGCTGAAGGAAGAATACCTTAAACCTGGGTAGTTGAAACCCGTGGAATGGGTACCATGCAATATGACTTCAAAGGGTGTTCATTTGCTCACCGAACCTCTCCAATCCTATCACTGCTGCGTTTATGCCCCTGTACACATGCTTGATTCTCTTTCAGAGACATAGCAATCCATAGGTTTTAAGATACTTACTTGACAGGTACATTCTTAGGCGTTTAATATGGGGTGTTGAGTCCATTTCGTTGAGCAAGGAGTAGCTCTTGTCTATTCCATATTTGGCTTAAGGAACTTTATCTGTGCTCATTTCAATCTCTGGTTTTATGCAGCACCCCAACTCACTTTTCCCCTTAAGCAAGCATAAGTTGGTTTTCTAAATTTGAGACCCTGTTCTGTTTTGGAATTCAGTTCCTGTGTAGCCAAGTTTACATTCCGTGTATTAGTGATATCTTATGATGTTTCTTTTTCTGTGTGACTTATTTCAGTTAGAATCATCGTACCTGAATTCACTCATTATGCTGCTATGGGCCTGATGACATAGATTTCATTGCTGAGTGATACTGCATTGTACGTAAGTACCACAAGTTCTTTATCCATTTTCCACTTTCTGTGATATTGAACTTGTACGGTAAACGAGGTTCTTGTAAACAGAGCCGTTCCAAACTTTGGGGTGGTTGTGTCTTTTTTATTTTAATTTCCCTAAGCTATAGGACCATAAGTGGAAGTGCCCTAGGCTCTGTTGGTTTGTTTTTTAGATGTTTCAGGAAACACCATACACTTCTCCCGAGTGTCTGTTGGCAATTTACATCCCGCCCATCAGCATAACAAGGCTCCCAGTTCTCCATGGCCTGTCCTGCCTTTCAGGATTTTACACTTTTTTCAGATGGCCTGTTAGACCGGGGGGAAGTGAGACTTCATTGTAGTGCAGATTTCCTTTGCAAGCTTGCTTGGTTGGCCAAAAAGGGTGTATGCGTTTTTTCCTGAATATATTCAGGAAAAAACGCATACGCCCTTTTTGGCCAAGTGCATCATTGTGGACGTTCTGCCTCTTTTCCTATGCTTTCAATGCAATTCCAGTCTACCTCCTGAAATCGGTTTCCTGCAATTCTGCCCCGCTTTCAAGTCCTCTTGGCAGCCTTACTTCAATATATTTTTGGACGATAGCTGTCATTTATAACTCTGCAGGTTTGTGAATTACAGTGCCCCTGAGCTCCTTTCTTCAACTCGCTTTCTTGTGACCTGGCCGCAACACCCCAGGATGGCTTCATGCCCTAATCTGGTTCCGGCACGGCACGCTGAGCCTTTGGTAAATTCCTCTTCCTGTTGGGAAATGAGAGTTAAATTTGCCCGTCCAGACACCTCCAGCTAGTCTCTCATTGGTTCTCGCTATTCCTGTTCATCTTCCGCAGAAATTGCAAACTGGGCCAAACAGGAGGTTAAAGTGACTGACTCTCCAAGTCGGGAGAGTGTTAGTAAAGCGTCTGGAATGTTGCACCCGAGTACCAGGGTACGAAAACTGAGACATATTTGAACACGTCTCCCGATCACATGGTTGATCATACTCTAGGTTCCACATGCATGTTTTAGCTGAAGGAAGAATACCTTAAACCTGGGTAGTTGAAACCCGTGGAATGGGTTCCATGCAATATGACTTCAAAGGGTCTTCATTTGCTCACCGAACCTCTCCAATCCTATCACTGCTGCATTTATGCCCCTGTACACATGCTTGATTCTCTTTCGGAGACATAGCAATCCATAAGTTTTAAGTTACTTACTAGTCAGGTACATTCTTAGGCGTTTAATATGCGGTGTTGAGTCCATTTCGTTGAGCAAGGAGTAGCTCTTGTCTATTCCATATTTGGCTTAAGGAACTTTATCTGTGCTCATTTCAATCTCTGGTTTTATGCAGCACCCCAACTCACCTTTCCCCTTAAGCAAGCATAAGTTGGTTTTCTTAATTTGAGACCCTGTTCTGTTTTGGAATTCAGTTCCTGTGTAGCCAAGTTTACATTCCGTGTATTACTGATATCTTATGATGTTTCTTTTTCTGTGTGACTTATTTCAGTTAGAATCATCGTACCTGAATCCACTCACTGTGCTGCTAAGGGCCTGATGACATAGATTTCATTGCTGAGTGATACTGCTTTGTAAGTAAATACCACAACTTCTTTATCCATTTTTCACTTTCTGCGATGTTGAACTTGTACTGTAAACGAGGTTCTTGTAAACAGAGCCGTTCCAAACTTTGGGGTGGCTGTGTCTTTTTGATTTTAATTTCCCTAAGCTATAGGACCATAAGTGGAAGTGCCCTAGGCTCTGTTGCTTTGTTTCTTAGATGTTTCAGGAAACACCATACACTTCTCCCGAGTGTCTGTTGGCAATTTACATCCCGCCCATCAGCAAAACAAGGCTCCCAGTTCTCCATGGCCTGTCCTGCCTTTCTGGATTTTACACTTTTTTCAGATGGCCTGTTAGACCGGGGGGAAGTGAGACTTCATTGTAGTGCAGATTTCCTTTGCAAGCTTGCTTGGTTGGCCAAAAAGGGCGTATGCGTTTTTTCCTGAATATATTCAGGAAAAAACGCATACGCCCTTTTTGGCCAAGTGCATCATTGTGGACGTTCTGCCTCTTTTCCTATGCTTTCAATGCAATTCCAGTCAACCTCCTGAAATCGGTTTCCTGCAATTCTGCCCCGCTTTCAAGTCCTCTTGGCAGCCTTACTTCAGTATATTTTTGGACGATAGCTGTCATTTGTAACTCTGCAGGTTTGTGAATTACAGTGCCCCTGAGCTCCTTTCTTCAACTCGCTTTCTTGTGAGCTGGCCGCAACACCGCAGGATGGCTTCAGGCCCTAATCTGGTTCCGGCACGGCACACTGAGCCTTTGGTTATTTCCTCTTCCTGGTGGGAAATGAAAGTTAAATTTGCCCGTCCAGACACCTCCAGCTAGTCTCTCATTGGTTCTCGCTATTCCTGTTCATCTTCCGCTGAAATTGCAAACTGGGCCAAACAGGAGGTTAAAGGGACTGACTCTCCAAGTCGGGAGAGTGTTAGTAAAGCGTCTGGAATGTTGCACCCGAGTACCAGGGTACGAAAACTGAGACATATTTGAACACGTCTCCCGATCACATGGTTAATCATACTCTAGGTTCCACATGCATGTTTTAGCTGAAGGAAGAATACCTTAAACCTGGGTAGTTGAGACCCGTGGAATGGGTACCATGCAATATGACTTCAAAGGGTCTTCATTTGCTCACCGAACCTCTCCAATCCTATCACTGCTCCGTTTATGCCCCTGTAAACATGCTTGATTCTCTTTCGGAGACATAGCAATCCATAGGTTTTAAGATACTTACTAGTCAGGTGTATTCTTAGGCGTTTAATATGGGGTGTTGAGTCCATTTCGTTGAGCAAGGAGTAGCTCTTGTCTATTCCATATTTGGCTTAAGGAACTTTATCTGTGCTCATTTCAATCTCTGGTTTTATGCAGCACCCCAACTCACCTTTCCCCTTAAGCAAGCATAAGTTGGTTTTCTAAATTTGAGACCCTGTTCTGTTTTGGAATTCAGTTCCTGTGTAGACAAGTTTACATTCCGTGTATTAGTGATATCTTATGATGTTTCTTTTTCTGTGTGACTTATTTCAGTTAGAATCATCGTACCTGAATCCACTCATTATGCTGCTACGGGCCTGATGACATAGATTTCATTGCTGAGTGATACTGCATTGTACGTAAGTACCACAAGTTCTTTATCCATTTTCCACTTTCTGTGATATTGAACTTGTACGGTAAACGAGGTTCTTGTAAACAGAGCCGTTCCAAACTTTGGGGTGGTTGTGTCTTTTTTATTTTAATTTCCCTAAGCTATAGGACCATAAGTGGAAGTGCCCTAGGCTCTGTTGCTTTGTTTTTTAGATGTTTCAGGAAACACCATACACTTCTCCCGAGTGTCTGTTGGCAATTTACATCCCGCCCATCAGCATAACAAGGCTCCCAGTTCTCCATGGCCTGTCCTGCCTTTCTGGATTTTACACTTTTTTCAGATGGCCTGTTAGACCGGGGGGAAGTGAGACTTCATTGTAGTGCAGATTTTCTTTGCAAGCTTGCTTGGTTGGCCAAAAAGGGCGTATGCGTTTTTTCCTGAATATATTCAGGAAAAAACGCATACGCCCTTTTTGGCCAAGTGCATCATTGTGGACGTTCTGCCTCTTTTCCTATGCTTTCAATGCAATTCCAGTCTACCTCCTGAAATCGGTTTCCTGCAATTCTGCCCCGCTTTCAGGTCCTCTTGGCAGCCTTACTTTAGTATATTTTTTGACGATAGCTGTCTTTTATAACTCTGCAGGTTTGTGAATTACAGTGCCCCTGAGCTCCTTTCTTCAACTCGCTTTCTTGTGACCTGGCCGCAACACCCCAGGATGGCTTCAGGCCCTAATCTGGTTCCGGCACGGCACGCTGAGCCTTTGGTTAATTCCTCTTCCTGGTGGGAAATGAGAGTTAAATTTGCCCGTCCAGACACCTCCAGCTAGTCTCTCATTGGTTCTCGCTATTCCTGTTCATCTTCCGCAGAAATTGCAAACTGGACCAAACAGGAGGTTAAAGGGACTGACTCTCCAAGTGGGGAGAGTGTTAGTAAAGCGTCTGGAATGTTGCACCCGAGTACCAGGGTACGAAAACTGAGACATATTTGAACACGTCTCCCGATCACATGGTTGATCATACTCTAGGTTCCACATGCATGTTTTAGCTGAAGGAAGAATACCTTAAACCTTTGTAGTTGAGACCCGTGGAATGGGTACCATGCAATATGACTTCAAAGGGTCTTCATTTGCTCACCGAACCTCTCCAATCCTATCACTGCTGCGTTTATGCCCCTGTACACATGCTTGATTCTCTTTCGGAGACATAGCAATCCATAGGGTTTAAGATACTTAAGAGTCAGGCACATTCTTAGGCGTTTAATATGCGGTGTTGAGTCCATTTCGTTGAGCAAGGAGTAGCTCTTGTCTATTCCATATTTGGCTTAAGGAACTTTATCTGTGCTCATTTCAATCTCTTGTTTTATGCAGCACCCCAACTCACCTTTCCCCTTAAGCAAGCATAAGTTGGTTTTCTAAATTTGAGACCCTGTTCTGTTTTGGAATTCAGTTCCTGTGTAGCCAAGTTTACATTCCGTGTATTACTGATATCTTATGATGTTTCTTTTTCTGTGTGACTTATTTCAGTTAGAATCATCATACCTGAATCCACTCATTGTGCTGCTAAGGGCCTGATGATATAGAATTCATTGCTGAGTGATATTGCTTTGTAAGTAAATACCACAACTTCTTTATCCATTTTTCACTTTCTGCGATGTTGAACTTGTACTGTAAACGAGGTTCTTGTAAACAGAGCCGTTCCAAAGTTTGGGGTGGCTGTGTCTTTTTGATTTTAATTTCCCTAAGCTATAGGACCATAAGTGGAAGTGCCCTAGGCTCTGTTGCTTTGTTTCTTAGATGTTTCAGGAAACACCATACACTTCTCCCGAGTGTCTGTTGGCAATTTACATCCCGCCCATCAGCATAACAAGGCTCCCAGTTCTCCATGGCCTGTCCTGCCTTGCTGGATTTTACACTTTTTTCAGATGGCCTGTTAGACCGGGGGGAAGTGAGACTTCATTGTAGTGCAGATTTCCTTTGCAAGCTTGCTTGGTTGGTCAAAAAGGGCGTATGCGTTTTTTCCTGAATATATTCAGGAAAAAACGCATACGCCCTTTTTGGCCAAGTGCATCATTGTGGACGTTCTGCCTCTTTTCCTATGCTTTCAATGCAATTCCAGTCTACCTCCTGAAATCGGTTTCCTGCAATTCTGCCCCGCTTTCAAGTCCTCTTGGCAGCCTTACTTCAGTATATTTTTGGACGATAGCTGTCATTTATAACTCTGCAGGTTTGTGAATTACAGTGCCCCTGAGCTCCTTTCTTCAACTCGCTTTCTTGTGAGCTGGCCGCAACACCGCAGGATGGCTTCTGGCCCTAATCTGGTTCCAGCACGGCACGCTGAGTCTTTGGTTAATTCCTCTTCCTGGTGGGAAATGAGAGTTAAATTTGCCCGTCCAGACACCTCCAGCTAGTCTCTCATTGGTTCTCGCTATTCCTGTTCATCTTCCGCTGAAATTGCAAACTGGGCCAAACAGGAGGTTAAAGGGACTGACTCTCCAAGTCGGGAGAGTGTTAGTAAAGCGTCTGGAATGTTGCACCCGAGTACCAGGGTACGAAAACTGAGGCATATTTGAACACGTCTCCCGATCACATGGTTAATCATACTCTAGGTTCCACATGCATGTTTTAGCTGAAGGAAGAATACCTTAAACCTGGGTAGTTGAAACCCGTGGAATGGGTACCATGCAATATGACTTCAAAGGGTCTTCATTTGCTCACCGAACCTCTCCAATCCTATCACTGCTGCGTTTATGCCCCTGTACACATGCTTGATTCTCTTTCGGAGACATAGCAATCCATAGGTTTTAAGATACTTACTAGTCAGGTACATTCTTAGGCGTTTAATATGGGGTGTTGAGTCCATTTCGTTGAGCAAGGAGTAGCTCTTGTCTATTCCATATTTGGCTTAAGGAAATTTATCTGTGCTCATTTCAATCTCTGGTTTTATACAGCACCCCAACTCACCTTTCCCCTTAAGCAAGCATAAGTTGGTTTTCTAAATTTGAGACCCTGTTCTGTTTTGGAATTCAGTTCCTGTGTAGCCAAGTTTACATTCCGTGTATTAGTGATATCTTATGATGTTTCTTTTTCTGTGTGACTTATTTCAGTTAGAATCATCGTACCTGAATCCACTCATTATGCTGCTACGGGCCTGATGACATAGATTTCATTGCTGAGTGATACTGCATTGTACGTAAGTACCACAAGTTCTTTATCCATTTTCCACTTTCTGTGATATTGAACTTGTACGGTAAACGAGGTTCTTGTAAACAGAGCCGTTCCAAACTTTGGGGTGGTTGTGTCTTTTTGAATTTAATTTCCCTAAGCTATAGGACCATAAGTGGAAGTGCCCTAGGCTCTGTTGCTTTGTTTTTTAGATGTTTCAGGAAACACCATACACTTCTCCCGAGTGTCTGTTGGCAATTTACATCCCGCCCATCAGCATAACAAGGCTCCCAGTTCTCCATGGCCTGTCCTGCCTTTCTGGATTTTACACTTTTTTCAGATGGCCTGTTAGACCGGGGGGAAGTGAGACTTCATTGTAGTGCAGATTTCCTTTGCAAGCTTGCTTGGTTGGCCAAAAAGGGCGTATGCGTTTTTTCCTGAATATATTCAGGAAAAAACGCATACGCCCTTTTTGGCCAAGTGCATCATTGTGGACGTTCTGCCTCTTTTCCTATGCTTTCAATGCAATTCCAGTCTACCTCCTGAAATCGGTTTCCTGCAATTCTGCCCCGCTTTCAAGTCCTCTTGGCAGCCTTACTTTAGTATATTTTTTGACGATAGCTGTCTTTTATAACTCTGCAGGTTTGTGAATTAAAGTGCCCCTGAGCTCCTTTCTTCAACTCGCTTTCTTGTGCCCTGGCCGCAACACCCCAGGATGGCTTCAGGCCCTAATCTGGTTCCGGCACGGCACGCTGAGCCTTTGGTTAATTCCTCTTCCTGGTGGGAAATGAGAGTTAAATTTGCCCGTCCAGACACCTCCAGCTAGTCTCTCATTGGTTCTCGCTATTCCTGTTCATCTTCCGCAGAAATTGCAAACTGGGCCAAACAGGAGGTTAAAGGGACTGACTCTCCAAGTCGGGAGAGTGTTAGTAAAGCGTCTGGAATGTTGCACCCGAGTACCAGGGTACGAAAACTGAGACATATTTGAACACGTCTCCCGATCACATGGTTGATCATACTCTAGGTTCCACATGCATGTTTTAGCTGAAGGAAGAATACCTTAAACCTTTGTAGTTGAGACCCGTGGAATGGGTACCATGCAATATGACTTCAAAGGGTCTTCATTTGCTCACCGAACCTCTCCAATCCTATCACTGCTGCGTTTATGCCCCTGTACACATGCTTGATTCTCTTTCGGAGACATAGCAATCCATAGGGTTTAAGATACTTAAGAGTCAGGCACATTCTTAGGCGTTTAATATGCGGTGTTGAGTCCATTTCGTTGAGCAAGGAGTAGCTCTTGTCTATTCCATATTTGGCTTAAGGAACTTTATCTGTGCTCATTTCAATCTCTTGTTTTATGCAGCACCCCAACTCACCTTTCCCCTTAAGCAAGCATAAGTTGGTTTTCTAAATTTGAGACCCTGTTCTGTTTTGGAATTCAGTTCCTGTGTAGCCAAGTTTACATTCCGTGTATTACTGATATCTTATGATGTTTCTTTTTCTGTGTGACTTATTTCAGTTAGAATCATCATACCTGAATCCACTCATTGTGCTGCTAAGGGCCTGATGATATAGAATTCATTGCTGAGTGATATTGCTTTGTAAGTAAATACCACAACTTCTTTATCCATTTTTCACTTTCTGCGATGTTGAACTTGTACTGTAAACGAGGTTCTTGTAAACAGAGCCGTTCCAAACTTTGGGGTGGCTGTGTCTTTTTGATTTTAATTTCCCTAAGCTATAGGACCATAAGTGGAAGTGCCCTAGGCTCTGTTGCTTTGTTTCTTAGATGTTTCAGGAAACACCATACACTTCTCCCGAGTGTCTGTTGGCAATTTACATCCCGCCCATCAGCATAACAAGGCTCCCAGTTCTCCATGGCCTGTCCTGCCTTGCTGGATTTTACACTTTTTTCAGATGGCCTGTTAGACCGGGGGGAAGTGAGACTTCATTGTAGTGCAGATTTCCCTTGCAAGCTTGCTTGTTTGGCCAAAAAGTGCGTATGCGTTTTTTCCTGAATATATTCAGGAAAAAACGCATACGCCCTTTTTGGCCAAGTGCATCATTGTGGACGTTCTGCCTCTTTTCCTATGCTTTCAATGCAATTCCAGTCTACCTCCTGAAATCGGTTTCCTGCAATTCTGCCCCGCTTTCAAGTCCTCTTGGCAGCCTTACTTTAGTATATTTTTTGACGATAGCTGTCCTTTATAACTCTGCAGGTTTGTGAATTACAGTGCCCCTGAGCTCCTTTCTTCAACTCGCTTTCTTGTGACCTGGCCGCAACTCCCCAGGATGGCTTCAGGCCCTAATCTGGTTCCGGCACGGCACGCTGAGCCTTTGGTTAATTCCTCTTCCTGGTGGGAAATGAGAGTTAAATTTGCCCGTCCAGACACCTCCAGCTAGTCTCTCATTGGTTCTCCCTATTCCTGTTCATCTTCCGCAGAAATTGCAAACTGGGCCAAACAGGAGGTTAAAGGGACTGACTCTCCAAGTGGGGAGAGTGTTAGTAAAGCGTCTGGAATGTTGCACCCGAGTACCAGGGTACGAAAACTGAGACATATTTGAACACGTCTCCCGATCACATGGTTGATCATACTCTAGGTTCCACATGCATGTTTTAGCTGAAGGAAGAATACCTTAAACCTTTGTAGTTGAGACCCGTGGAATGGGTACCATGCAATATGACTTCAAAGGGTCTTCATTTGCTCACCGAACCTCTCCAATCCTATCACTGCTGCGTTTATGCCCCTGTACACATGCTTGATTCTCTTTCGGAGACATAGCAATCCATAGGGTTTAAGATACTTAAGAGTCAGGCACATTCTTAGGCGTTTAATATGCAGTGTTGAGTCCATTTCGTTGAGCAAGGAGTAGCTCTTGTCTATTCCATATTTGGCTTTAGGAACTTTATCTGTGCTCATTTCAATCTCTGGTTTTATGCAGCACCCAAACTCACCTTTCCCCTTAAGCAAGCATAAGTTGGTTTTCTAAATTTGAGACACTGTTCTGTTTTGGAATTCAGTTCCTGTGTAGCAAAGTTTACATTCCATGTATTACTGATATCTTATGATGTTTCTTTTTCTGTGTGACTTATTTCAGTTAGAATCATCATACCTGAATCCACTCATTGTGCTGCTAAGGGCCTGATGATATAGAATTCATTGCTGAGTGATATTGCTTTGTAAGTAAATACCACAACTTCTTTATCCATTTTTCACTTTCTGCGATGTTGAACTTGTACTGTAAACGAGGTTCTTGTAAACAGAGCCGTTCCAAACTTTGGGGTGGCTGTGTCTTTTTGATTTTAATTTCCCTAAACTATAGGACCATAAGTGGAAGTGCCCTAGGCTCTGTTGCTTTGTTTCTTAGATGTTTCAGGAAACACCATACACTTCTCCCGAGTGTCTGTTGGCAATTTACATCCCGCCCATCAGCATAACAAGGCTCCCAGTTCTCCATGGCCTGTCCTGCCTTTCTGGATTTTACACTTTTTTCAGATGGCCTGTTAGACCGGGGGGAAGTGAGACTTCATTGTAGTGCAGATTTCCTTTGCAAGCTTGCTTGGTTGGCCAAAAAGGGCGTATGCGTTTTTTCCTGAGGAAAAAACGCATACGCCCTTTTTGGCCAAGTGCATCATTGTGGACGTTCTGCCTCTTTTCCTATGCTTTCAATGCAATTCCAGTCTACCTCCTGAAATCGGTTTCCTGCAATTCTGCCCCGCTTTCAAGTCCTCTTGGCAGCCTTACTTCAGTCTATTTTTGGACGATAGCTGTCATTTATAACTCTGCAGGTTTGTGAATTACAGTGCCCCTGAGCTCCTTTCTTCAACTCGCTTTCTTGTGAGCTGGCCGCAACACCGCAGGATGGCTTCAGGCCCTAATCTGGTTCCGGCACGGCACACTGAGCCTTTGGTTATTTCCTCTTCCTGGTGGGAAATGAGAGTTAAATTTGCCCGTCCAGACACCTCCAGCTAGTCTCTCATTGGTTCTCGCTATTCCTGTTCATCTTCCGCTGAAATTGCAAACTGGGCCAAACAGGAGGTTAAAGGGACTGACTCTCCAAGTCGGGAGAGTGTTAGTAAAGCGTCTGGAATGTTGCACCCGAGTACCAGGGTACGAAAACTGAGACATATTTGAACACGTCTCCCGATCACATGGTTAATCATACTCTAGGTTCCCCATGCATGTTTTAGCTGAAGGAAGAATACCTTAAACCTGGGTAGTTGAAACCCGTGGAATGGGTACCATGCAATATGACTTCAAAGGGTCTTCATTTGCTCACCGAACCTCTCCAATCCTATCACTGCTGCGTTTATGCCCCTGTACACATGCTTGATTCTCTTTCGGAGACATAGCAATCCATAGGTTTTAAGATACTTACTAGTCAGGTATATTCTTAGGCGTTTAATATGGGGTGTTGAGTCCATTTCGTTGAGCAAGGAGTAGCTCTTGTCTATTCCATATTTGGCTTAAGGAACTTTATCTGTGCTCATTTCAATCTCTGGTTTTATGCAGCACCCCAACTCACCTTTCCCCTTAAGCAAGCATAAGTTGGTTTTCTAAATTTGAGACCCTGTTCTGTTTTGGAATTCAGTTCCTGTGTAGACAAGTTTACATTCCGTGTATT
This sequence comes from Globicephala melas, assembly GCF_963455315.2. NCBI lineage: Eukaryota > Metazoa > Chordata > Mammalia > Artiodactyla > Delphinidae > Globicephala > Globicephala melas. Next base: position 1,678,093 of record NW_027207223.1, read on the forward strand.
AGTGATATCTTATGATGTTTCTTTTTCTGTGTGACTTATTTCGTTTAGAATCATCGTACCTGAATCCACTCATTATGCTGCTACGGGCCTGATGACATAGATTTCATTGCTGAGTGATACTGCATTGTACGTAAGTACCACAAGTTCTTTATCCATTTCCCACTTTCTGTGATATTGAACTTGTACGGTAAACGAGGTTCTTGTAAACAGAGCCGTTCCAAACTTTGGGGTGGTTGTGTCTTTTTTATTTTAATTTCCCTAAGCTATAGGACCATAAGTGGAAGTGCCCTAGGCTCTGTTGCTTTGTTTTTTAGATGTTTCAGGAAACACCATACACTTCTCCCGAGTGTCTGTTGGCAATTTACATCCCGCCCATCAGCATAACAAGGCTCCCAGTTCTCCATGGCCTGTCCTGCCTTTCTGGATTTTACACTTTTTTCAGATGGCCTGTTAGACCGGGGGGAAGTGAGACTTCATTGTAGTGCAGATTTCCTTTGCAAGCTTGCTTGGTTGGCCAAAAAGGGCGTATGCGTTTTTTCCTGAATATATTCAGGAAAAAACGCATACGCCCTTTTTGGCCAAGTGCATCATTGTGGAAGTTCTGCCTCTTTTCCTATGCTTTCAATGCAATTCCAGTCTACCTCCTGAAATCGGTTTCCTGCAATTCTGCCCCACTTTCAAGTCCTCTTGGCAGCCTTACTTTAGTATATTTTTTGACGATAGCTGTCTTTTATAACTCTGCAGGTTTGTGAATTACAGTGCCCCTGAGCTCCTTTCTTCAACTCGCTTTCTTGTGACCTGGCCGCAACACCACAGGATGGCTTCAGGCCCTAATCTGGTTCCGGCACTGCACGCTGAGCCTTTGGTTAATTCCTCTTCCTGGTGGGAAATGAGAGTTAAATTTGCCCGTCCAGACACCTCCAGCTAGTCTCTCATTGGTTCTCGCTATTCCTGTTCATCTTCCGCAGAAATTGCAAACTGGGCCAAACAGGAGGTTAAAGGGACTGACTCTCCAAGTCGGGAGAGTGTTAGTAAAGCGTCTGGAATGTTGCACCCGAGTACCAGGGTACGAAAACTGAGACATATTTGAACACGTCTCCCGATCACATGGTTGATCATACTCTAGGTTCCACATGCATGTTTTAGCTGAAGGAAGAATACCTTAAACCTTTGTAGTTGAGACCCGTGGAATGGGTACCATGCAATATGACTTCAAAGGGTCTTCATTTGCTCACCGAACCTCTCCAATCCTATCACTGCTGCGTTTATGCCCCTGTACACATGCTTGATTCTCTTTCGGAGACATAGCAATCCATAGGGTTTAAGATACTTAAGAGTCAGGCACATTCTTAGGCGTTTAATATGCGGTGTTGAGTCCATTTCGTTGAGCAAGGAGTAGCTCTTGTCTATTCCATATTTGGCTTAAGGAACTTTATCTGTGCTCATTTCAATCTCTGGTTTTATGCAGCACCCCAACTCACCTTTCCCCTTAAGCAAGCTTAAGTTGGTTTTCTAAATTTGACACCCTGTTCTGTTTTGGAATTCAGTTCCTGTGTAGCCAAGTTTACATTCCGTGTATTACTGATATCTTATGATGTTTCTTTTTCTGTGTGACTTATTTCAGTTAGAATCATCATACCTGAATCCACTCATTGTGCTGCTAAGGGCCTGATGATATAGAATTCATTGCTGAGTGATATTGCTTTGTAAGTAAATACCACAACTTCTTTATCCATTTTTCACTTTCTGCGATGTTGAACTTGTACTGTAAACGAGGTTCTTGTAAACAGAGCCGTTCCAAACTTTGGGGTGGCTGTGTCTTTTTGATTTTAATTTCCCTAAGCTATAGGACCATAAGTGGAAGTGCCCTAGGCTCTGTTGCTTTGTTTCTTAGATGTTTCAGGAAACACCATACACTTCTCCCGAGTGTCTGTTGGCAATTTACATCCCGCCCATCAGCATAACAAGGCTCCCAGTTCTCCATGGCCTGTCCTGCCTTTCTGGATTTTACACTTTTTTCAGATGGCCTGTTAGACCGGGGGGAAGTGAGACTTCATTGTAGTGCAGATTTCCTTTGCAAGCTTGCTTGGTTGGCCAAAAAGGGCGTATGCGTTTTTTCCTGAATATATTCAGGAAAAAACGCATACGCCCTTTTTGGCCAAGTGCATCATTGTGGACGTTCTGCCTCTTTTCCTATGCTTTCAATGCAATTCCAGTCTACCTCCTGAAATCGGTTTCCTGCAATTCTGCCCCGCTTTCAAGTCCTCTTGGCAGCCTTACTTCAGTATATTTTTGGACGATAGCTGTCATTTATAACTTTGCAGGTTTGTGAATTACAGTGCCCCTGAGCTCCTTTCTTCAACTCGCTTTCTTGTGAGCTGGCCGCAACACCGCAGGATGGCTTCTGGCCCTAATCTTGTTCCGGCACGGCACGCTGAGCCTTTGGTTAATTCCTCTTCCTGGTGGGAAATGAGAGTTAAATTTGCCCGTCCAGACACCTCCAGCTAGTCTCTCATTGGTTCTCGCTATTCCTGTTCATCTTCCGCTGAAATTGCAAACTGGGCCAAACAGGAGGTTAAAGGGACTGACTCTCCAAGTCGGGAGAGTGTTAGTAAAGCGTCTGGAATGTTGCACCCGAGTACCAGGGTACGAAAACTGAGGCATATTTGAACACGTCTCCCGATCACATGGTTAATCATACTCTAGGTTCCACATGCATGTTTTAGCTGAAGGAAGAATACCTTAAACCTGGGTAGTTGAAACCCGTGGAATGGGTACCATGCAATATGACTTCAAAGGGTCTTCATTTGCTCACCGAACCTCTCCAATCCTATCACTGCTGCGTTTATGCCCCTGTACACATGCTTGATTCTCTTTCGGAGACATAGCAATCCATAGGTTTTAAGATACTTACTAGTCAGGTACATTCTTAGGCGTTTAATATGGGGTGTTGAGTCCATTTCATTGAGCAAGGAGTAGCTCTTGTCTATTCCATATTTGGCTTAAGGAAATTTATCTGTGCTCATTTCAATCTCTGGTTTTATACAGCACCCCAACTCACCTTTCCCCTTAAGCAAGCATAAGTTGGTTTTCTAAATTTGAGACCCTGTTCTGTTTTGGAATTCAGTTCCTGTGTAGCCAAGTTTACATTCCGTGTATTAGTGATATCTTATGATGTTTCTTTTTCTGTGTGACTTATTTCATTTAGAATCATCGTACCTGAATCCACTCATTATGCTGCTACGGGCCTGATGACATAGATTTCATTGCTGAGTGATACTGCATTGTACGTAAGTACCACAAGTTCTTTATCCATTTTCCACTTTCTGTGATATTGAACTTGTACGGTAAACGAGGTTCTTGTAAACAGAGCCGTTCCAAACTTTGGGGTGGTTGTGTCTTTTTTATTTTAATTTCCCTAAGCTATAGGACCATAAGTGGAAGTGCCCTAGGCTCTGTTGCTTTGTTTTTTAGATGTTTCAGGAAACACCATACACTTCTCCAGAGTGTCTGTTGGCAATTTACATCCCGCCCATCAGCATAACAAGGCTCCCAGTTCTCCATGGCCTGTCCTGCCTTTCTGGATTTTACACTTTTTTCAGATGGCCTGTTAGACCGGGGGGAAGTGAGACTTCATTGTAGTGCAGATTTTCTTTGCAAGCTTGCTTGGTTGGCCAAAAAGGGCGTATGCGTTTTTTCCTGAATATATTCAGGAAAAAACGCATACGCCCTTTTTGGCCAAGTGCATCATTGTGGACGTTCTGCCTCTTTTCCTATGCTTTCAATGCAATTCCAGTCTACCTCCTGAAATCGGTTTCCTGCAATTCTGCCCCGCTTTCAAGTCCTCTTGGCAGCCTTACTTTAGTATATTTTTTGACGATAGCTGTCTTTTATAACTCTGCAGGTTTGTGAATTACAGTGCCCCTGAGCTCCTTTCTTCAACTCGCTTTCTTGTGACCTGGCCGCAACACCCCAGGATGGCTTCAGGCCCTAATCTGGTTCCGGCACTGCACGCTGAGCCTTTGGTTAATTCCTCTTCCTGGTGGGAAATGAGAGTTAAATTTGCCCGTCCAGACACCTCCAGCTAGTCTCTCATTGGTTCTCGCTATTCCTGTTCATCTTCCGCAGAAATTGCAAACTGGGCCAAACAGGAGGTTAAAGGGACTGACTCTCCAAGTGGGGAGAGTGTTAGTAAAGCGTCTGGAATGTTGCACCCGAGTACCAGGGTACGAAAACTGAGACATATTTGAACACGTCTCCCGATCACATGGTTGATCATACTCTAGGTTCCACATGCATGTTTTAGCTGAAGGAAGAATACCTTAAAACTTTGTAGTTGAGACCCGTGGAATGGGTACCATGCAATATGACTTCAAAGGGTCTTCATTTGCTCACCGAACCTCTCCAATCCTATCACTGCTGCGTTTATGCCCCTGTACACATGCTTGATTCTCTTTCGGAGACATAGCAATCCATAGGGTTTAAGATACTTAAGAGTCAGGCACATTCTTAGGCGTTTAATATGCGGTGTTGAGTCCATTTCGTTGAGCAAGGAGTAGCTCTTGTCTATTCCATATTTGGCTTAAGGAACTTTATCTGTGCTCATTTCAATCTCTGGTTTTATGCAGCACCCCAACTCACCTTTCCCCTTAAGCAAGCATAAGTTGGTTTTCTAAATTTGACACCCTGTTCTGTTTTGGAATTCAGTTCCTGTGTAGCCAAGTTTACATTCCGTGTATTACTGATATCTTATGATGTTTCTTTTTCTGTGTGACTTATTTCAGTTAGAATCATCATACCTGAATCCACTCATTGTGCTGCTAAGGGCCTGATGATATAGAATTCATTGCTGAGTGATATTGCTTTGTAAGTAAATACCACAACTTCTTTATCCATTTTTCACTTTCTGCGATGTTGAACTTGTACTGTAAACGAGGTTCTTGTAAACAGAGCCGTTCCAAACTTTGGGGTGGCTGTGTCTTTTTGATTTTAATTTCCCTAAGCTATAGGACCATAAGTGGAAGTGCCCTAGGCTCTGTTGCTTTGTTTCTTAGATGTTTCAGGAAACACCATACACTTCTCCAGAGTGTCTGTTGGCAATTTACATCCCGCCCATCAGCATAACAAGGCTCCCAGTTCTCCATGGCCTGTCCTGCCTTTCTGGATTTTACACTTTTTTCAGATGGCCTGTTAGACCGGGGGGAAGTGAGACTTCATTGTAGTGCAGATTTCCTTTGCAAGCTTGCTTGGTTGGCCAAAAAGGGCGTATGCGTTTTTTCCTGAATATATTCAGGAAAAAACGCATACGCCCTTTTTGGCCAAGTGCATCATTGTGGACGTTCTGCCTCTTTTCCTATGCTTTCAATGCAATTCCAGTCTACCTCCTGAAATCGGTTTCCTGCAATTCTGCCCCGCTTTCAAGTCCTCTTGGCAGCCTTACTTCAGTATATTTTTGGACGATAGCTGTCATTTATAACTCTGCAGGTTTGTGAATTACAGTGCCCCTGAGCTCCTTTCTTCAACTCGCTTTCTTGTGAGCTGGCCGCAACACCGCAGGATGGCTTCTGGCCCTAATCTTGTTCCGGCACGGCACGCTGAGCCTTTGGTTAATTCCTCTTCCTGGTGGGAAATGAGAGTTAAATTTGCCCGTCCAGACACCTCCAGCTAGTCTCTCATTGGTTCTCGCTATTCCTGTTCATCTTCCGCTGAAATTGCAAACTGGGCCAAACAGGAGGTTAAAGGGACTGACTCTCCAAGTCGGGAGAGTGTTAGTAAAGCGTCTGGAATGTTGCACCCGAGTACCAGGGTACGAAAACTGAGGCATATTTGAACACGTCTCCCGATCACATGGTTAATCATACTCTAGGTTCCACATGCATGTTTTAGCTGAAGGAAGAATACCTTAAACCTGGGTAGTTGAAACCCGTGGAATGGGTACCATGCAATATGACTTCAAAGGGTCTTCATTTGCTCACCGAACCTCTCCAATCCTATCACTGCTGCGTTTATGCCCCTGTACACATGCTTGATTCTCTTTCGGAGACATAGCAATCCATAGGTTTTAAGATACTTACTAGTCAGGTACATTCTTAGGCGTTTAATATGGGGTGTTGAGTCCATTTCGTTGAGCAAGGAGTAGCTCTTGTCTATTCCATATTTGGCTTAAGGAAATTTATCTGTGCTCATTTCAATATCTGGTTTTATACAGCACCCCAACTCACCTTTCCCCTTAAGCAAGCATAAGTTGGTTTTCTAAATTTGAGACCCTGTTCTGTTTTGGAATTCAGTTCCTGTGTAGCCAAGTTTACATTCCGTGTATTAGTGATATCTTATGATGTTTCTTTTTCTGTGTGACTTATTTCAGTTAGAATCATCGTACCTGAATCCACTCATTATGCTGCTATGGGCCTGATGACATAGATTTCATTGCTGAGTGATACTGCATTGTACGTAAGTACCACAAGTTCTTTATCCATTTTCCACTTTCTGTGATATTGAACTTGTACGGTAAACGAGGTTCTTGTAAACAGAGCCGTTCCAAACTTTGGGGTGGTTGTGTCTTTTTGAATTTAATTTCCCTAAGCTATAGGACCATAAGTGGAAGTGCCCTAGGCTCTGTTGCTTTGTTTTTTAGATGTTTCAGGAAACACCATACACTTCTCCCGAGTGTCTGTTGGCAATTTACATCCCGCCCATCAGCATAACAAGGCTCCCAGTTCTCCATGGCCTGTCCTGCCTTTCTGGATTTTACACTTTTTTCAGATGGCCTGTTAGACCGGGGGGAAGTGAGACTTCATTGTAGTGCAGATTTCCCTTGCAAGCTTGCTTGTTTGGCCAAAAAGTGCGTATGCGTTTTTTCCTGAATATATTCAGGAAAAAACGCATACGCCCTTTTTGGCCAAGTGCATCATTGTGGACGTTCTGCCTCTTTTCCTATGCTTTCAATGCAATTCCAGTCTACCTCCTGAAATCGGTTTCCTGCAATTCTGCCCCGCTTTCAAGTCCTCTTGGCAGCCTTACTTCAGTATATTTTTGGACGATAGCTGTCATTTATAACTCTGCAGGTTTGTGAATTACAGTGCCCCTGAGCTCCTTTCTTCAACTCGCTTTCTTGTGAGCTGGCCGCAACACCGCAGGATGGCTTCTGGCCCTAGTCTTGTTCCGGCACGGCACGCTGAGCCTTTGGTTAATTCCTCTTCCTGGTGGGAAATGAGAGTTAAATTTGCCCGTCCAGACACCTCCAGCTAGTCTCTCATTGGTTCTCGCTATTCCTGTTCATCTTCCGCTGAAATTGCAAACTGGGCCAAACAGGAGGTTAAAGGGACTGACTCTCCAAGTCGGGAGAGTGTTAGTAAAGCGTCTGGAATGTTGCACCCGAGTACCAGGGTACGAAAACTGAGGCATATTTGAACACGTCTCCCGATCACATGGTTAATCATACTCTAGGTTCCACATGCATGTTTTAGCTGAAGGAAGAATACCTTAAACCTGGGTAGTTGAAACCCGTGGAATGGGTACCATGCAATATGACTTCAAAGGGTCTTCATTTGCTCACCGAACCTCTCCAATCCTATCACTGCTGCGTTTATGCCCCTGTACACATGCTTGATTCTCTTTCAGAGACATAGCAATCCATAGGTTTTAAGATACTTACTAGTCAGGTACATTCTTAGGCGTTTAATATGGGGTGTTGAGTCCATTTCGTTGAGCAAGGAGTAGCTCTTGTCTATTCCATATTTGGCTTAAGGAACTTTATCTGTGCTCATTTCAATCTCTGGTTTTATACAGCACCCCAACTCACCTTTCCCCTTAAGCAAGCATAAGTTGGTTTTCTAAATTTGAGACCCTGTTCTGTTTTGGAATTCAGTTCCTGTGTAGCCAAGTTTACATTCCGTGTATTAGTGATATCTTATGATGTTTCCTTTTCTGTGTGACTTATTTCATTTAGAATCATCGTACCTGAATCCACTCATTATGCTGCTACGGGCCTGATGACATAGATTTCATTGCTGAGTGATACTGCATTGTACGTAAGTACCACAAGTTCTTTATCCATTTTCCACTTTCTGTGATATTGAACTTGTACGGTAAACGAGGTTCTTGTAAACAGAGCCGTTCCAAACTTTGGGGTGGTTGTGTCTTTTTGAATTTAATTTCCCTAAGCTATAGGACCATAAGTGGAAGTGCCCTAGGCTCTGTTGCTTTGTTTTTTAGATGTTTCAGGAAACACCATACACTTCTCCCGAGTGTCTGTTGGCAATTTACATCCCGCCCATCAGCATAACAAGGCTCCCAGTTCTCCATGGCCTGTCCTGCCTTTCTGGATTTTACACTTTTTTCAGATGGCCTGTTAGACCGGGGGGAAGTGAGACTTCATTGTAGTGCAGATTTCCCTTGCAAGCTTGCTTGTTTGGCCAAAAAGTGCGTATGCGTTTTTTCCTGAATATATTCAGGAAAAAACGCATACGCCCTTTTTGGCCAAGTGCATCATTGTGGACGTTCTGCCTCTTTTCCTATGCTTTCAATGCAATTCCAGTCTACCTCCTGAAATCGGTTTCCTGCAATTCTGCCCCGCTTTCAAGTCCTCTTGGCAGCCTTACTTCAGTATATTTTTGGACGATAGCTGTCATTTATAACTCTGCAGGTTTGTGAATTACAGTGCCCCTGAGCTCCTTTCTTCAACTCGCTTTCTTGTGAGCTGGCCGCAACACCGCAGGATGGCTTCTGGCCCTAGTCTTGTTCCGGCACGGCACGCTGAGCCTTTGGTTAATTCCTCTTCCTGGTGGGAAATGAGAGTTAAATTTGCCCGTCCAGACACCTCCAGCTAGTCTCTCATTGGTTCTCGCTATTCCTGTTCATCTTCCGCTGAAATTGCAAACTGGGCCAAACAGGAGGTTAAAGGGACTGACTCTCCAAGTCGGGAGAGTGTTAGTAAAGCGTCTGGAATGTTGCACCCGAGTACCAGGGTACGAAAACTGAGGCATATTTGAACACGTCTCCCGATCACATGGTTAATCATACTCTAGGTTCCACATGCATGTTTTAGCTGAAGGAAGAATACCTTAAACCTGGGTAGTTGAAACCCGTGGAATGGGTACCATGCAATATGACTTCAAAGGGTCTTCATTTGCTCACCGAACCTCTCCAATCCTATCACTGCTGCGTTTATGCCCCTGTACACATGCTTGATTCTCTTTCAGAGACATAGCAATCCATAGGTTTTAAGATACTTACTAGTCAGGTACATTCTTAGGCGTTTAATATGGGGTGTTGAGTCCATTTCGTTGAGCAAGGAGTAGCTCTTGTCTATTCCATATTTGGCTTAAGGAACTTTATCTGTGCTCATTTCAATCTCTGGTTTTATACAGCACCCCAACTCACCTTTCCCCTTAAGCAAGCATAAGTTGGTTTTCTAAATTTGAGACCCTGTTCTGTTTTGGAATTCAGTTCCTGTGTAGCCAAGTTTACATTCCGTGTATTAGTGATATCTTATGATGTTTCCTTTTCTGTGTGACTTATTTCATTTAGAATCATCGTACCTGAATCCACTCATTATGCTGCTACGGGCCTGATGACATAGATTTCATTGCTGAGTGATACTGCATTGTACGTAAGTACCACAAGTTCTTTATCCATTTTCCACTTTCTGTGATATTGAACTTGTACGGTAAACGAGGTTCTTGTAAACAGAGCCGTTCCAAACTTTGGGGTGGTTGTGTCTTTTTGAATTTAATTTCCCTAAGCTATAGGACCATAAGTGGAAGTGCCCTAGGCTCTGTTGCTTTGTTTTTTAGATGTTTCAGGAAACACCATACACTTCTCCCGAGTGTCTGTTGGCAATTTACATCCCGCCCATCAGCATAACAAGGCTCCCAGTTCTCCATGGCCTGTCCTGCCTTTCTGGATTTTACACTTTTTTCAGATGGCCTGTTAGACCGGGGGGAAGTGAGACTTCATTGTAGTGCAGATTTCCTTTGCAAGCTTGCTTGGTTGGCCAAAAAGGGCGTATGCGTTTTTTCCTGAGGAAAAAACGCATACGCCCTTTTTGGCCAAGTGCATCATTGTGGACGTTCTGCCTCTTTTCCTATGCTTTCAATGCAATTCCAGTCTACCTCCTGAAATCGGTTTCCTGCAATTCTGCCCCGCTTTCAAGTCCTCTTGGCAGCCTTACTTCAGTCTATTTTTGGACGATAGCTGTCATTTATAACTCTGCAGGTTTGTGAATTACAGTGCCCCTGAGCTCCTTTCTTCAACTCGCTTTCTTGTGAGCTGGCCGCAACACCGCAGGATGGCTTCAGGCCCTAATCTGGTTCCGGCACGGCACACTGAGCCTTTGGTTATTTCCTCTTCCTGGTGGGAAATGAGAGTTAAATTTGCCCGTCCAGACACCTCCAGCTAGTCTCTCATTGGTTCTCGCTATTCCTGTTCATCTTCCGCTGAAATTGCAAACTGGGCCAAACAGGAGGTTAAAGGGACTGACTCTCCAAGTCGGGAGAGTGTTAGTAAAGCGTCTGGAATGTTGCACCCGAGTACCAGGGTACGAAAACTGAGACATATTTGAACACGTCTCCCGATCACATGGTTAATCATACTCTAGGTTCCCCATGCATGTTTTAGCTGAAGGAAGAATACCTTAAACCTGGGTAGTTGAAACCCGTGGAATGGGTACCATGCAATATGACTTCAAAGGGTCTTCATTTGCTCACCGAACCTCTCCAATCCTATCACTGCTGCGTTTATGCCCCTGTACACATGCTTGATTCACTTTCGGAGACATAGCAATCCATAGGTTTTAAGATACTTACTAGTCAGGTATATTCTTAGGCGTTTAATATGGGGTGTTGAGTCCATTTCGTTGAGCAAGGAGTAGCTCTTGTCTATTCCATATTTGGCTTAAGGAACTTTATCTGTGCTCATTTCAATCTCTGGTTTTATGCAGCACCCCAACTCACCTTTCCCCTTAAGCAAGCATAAGTTGGTTTTCTAAATTTGAGACCCTGTTCTGTTTTGGAATTCAGTTCCTGTGTAGACAAGTTTACATTCCGTGTATTAGTGATATCTTATGATGTTTCTTTTTCTGTGTGACTTATTTCATTTAGAATCATCGTACCTGAATCCACTCATTATGCTGCTACGGGCCTGATGACATAGATTTCATTGCTGAGTGATACTGCATTGTACGTAAGTACCACAAGTTCTTTATCCATTTCCCACTTTCTGTGATATTGAACTTGTACGGTAAACGAGGTTCTTGTAAACAGAGCCGTTCCAAACTTTGGGGTGGTTGTGTCTTTTTTATTTTAATTTCCCTAAGCTATAGGACCATAAGTGGAAGTGCCCTAGGCTCTGTTGCTTTGTTTTTTAGATGTTTCAGGAAACACCATACACTTCTCCCGAGTGTCTGTTGGCAATTTACATCCCGCCCATCAGCATAACAAGGCTCCCAGTTCTCCATGGCCTGTCCTGCCTTTCTGGATTTTACACTTTTTTCAGATGGCCTGTTAGACCGGGGGGAAGTGAGACTTCATTGTAGTGCAGATTTCCTTTGCAAGCTTGCTTGGTTGGCCAAAAAGGGCGTATGCGTTTTTTCCTGAATATATTCAGGAAAAAACGCATACGCCCTTTTTGGCCAAGTGCATCATTGTGGAAGTTCTGCCTCTTTTCCTATGCTTTCAATGCAATTCCAGTCTACCTCCTGAAATCGGTTTCCTGCAATTCTGCCCCACTTTCAAGTCCTCTTGGCAGCCTTACTTTAGTATATTTTTTGACGATAGCTGTCTTTTATAACTCTGCAGGTTTGTGAATTACAGTGCCCCTGAGCTCCTTTCTTCAACTCGCTTTCTTGTGACCTGGCCGCAACACCACAGGATGGCTTCAGGCCCTAATCTGGTTCCGGCACTGCACGCTGAGCATTTGGTTAATTCCTCTTCCTGGTGGGAAATGAGAGTTAAATTTGCCCGTCCAGACACCTCCAGCTAGTCTCTCATTGGTCCTCGCTATTCCTGTTCATCTTCCGCAGAAATTGCAAACTGGGCCAAACAGGAGGTTAAAGGGACTGACTCTCCAAGTCGGGAGAGTGTTAGTAAAGCGTCTGGAATGTTGCACCCGAGTACCAGGGTACGAAAACTGAGACATATTTGAACACGTCTCCCGATCACATGGTTGATCATACTCTAGGTTCCACATGCATGTTTTAGCTGAAGGAAGAATACCTTAAACCTTTGTAGTTGAGACCCGTGGAATGGGTACCATGCAATATGACTTCAAAGGGTCTTCATTTGCTCACCGAACCTCTCCAATCCTATCACTGCTGCGTTTAGGCCCCTGTACACATGCTTGATTCTCTTTCGGAGACATAGCAATCCATAGGGTTTAAGATACTTAAGAGTCAGGCACATTCTTAGGCGTTTAATATGCGGTGTTGAGTCCATTTCGTTGAGCAAGGAGTAGCTCTTGTCTATTCCATATTTGGCTTAAGGAACTTTATCTGTGCTCATTTCAATCTCTGGTTTTATGCAGCACCCCAACTCACCTTTCCCCTTAAGCAAGCTTAAGTTGGTTTTCTAAATTTGACACCCTGTTCAGTTTTGGAATTCAGTTCCTGTGTAGCCAAGTTTACATTCCGTGTATTACTGATATCTTATGATGTTTCTTTTTCTGTGTGACTTATTTCAGTTAGAATCATCATACCTGAATCCACTCATTGTGCTGCTAAGGGCCTGATGATATAGAATTCATTGCTGAGTGATATTGCTTTGTAAGTAAATACCACAACTTCTTTATCCATTTTTCACTTTCTGCGATGTTGAACTTGTACTGTAAACGAGGTTCTTGTAAACAGAGCCGTTCCAAACTTTGGGGTGGCTGTGTCTTTTTGATTTTAATTTCCCTAAGCTATAGGACCATAAGTGGAAGTGCCCTAGGCTCTGTTGCTTTGTTTCTTAGATGTTTCAGGAAACACCATACACTTCTCCCGAGTGTCTGTTGGCAATTTACATCCCGCCCATCAGCATAACAAGGCTCCCAGTTCTCCATGGCCTGTCCTGCCTTTCTGGATTTTACACTTTTTTCAGATGGCCTGTTAGACCGGGGGGAAGTGAGACTTCATTGTAGTGCAGATTTCCTTTGCAAGCTTGCTTGGTTGGCCAAAAAGGGCGTATGCGTTTTTTCCTGAATATATTCAGGAAAAAACGCATACGCCCTTTTTGGCCAAGTGCATCATTGTGGACGTTCTGCCTCTTTTCCTATGCTTTCAATGCAATTCCAGTCTACCTCCTGAAATCGGTTTCCTGCAATTCTGCCCCGCTTTCAAGTCCTCTTGGCAGCCTTACTTCAGTATATTTTTGGACGATAGCTGTCATTTATAACTTTGCAGGTTTGTGAATTACAGTGCCCCTGAGCTCCTTTCTTCAACTCGCTTTCTTGTGAGCTGGCCGCAACACCGCAGGATGGCTTCTGGCCCTAATCTTGTTCCGGCACGGCACGCTGAGCCTTTGGTTAATTCCTCTTCCTGGTGGGAAATGAGAGTTAAATTTGCCCGTCCAGACACCTCCAGCTAGTCTCTCATTGGTTCTCGCTATTCCTGTTCATCTTCCGCTGAAATTGCAAACTGGGCCAAACAGGAGGTTAAAGGGACTGACTCTCCAAGTCGGGAGAGTGTTAGTAAAGCGTCTGGAATGTTGCACCCGAGTACCAGGGTACGAAAACTGAGGCATATTTGAACACGTCTCCCGATCACATGGTTAATCATACTCTAGGTTCCACATGCATGTTTTAGCTGAAGGAAGAATACCTTAAACCTGGGTAGTTGAAACCCGTGGAATGGGTACCATGCAATATGACTTCAAAGGGTCTTCATTTGCTCACCGAACCTCTCCAATCCTATCACTGCTGCGTTTATGCCCCTGTACACATGCTTGATTCTCTTTCGGAGACATAGCAATCCATAGGTTTTAAGATACGTACTAGTCAGGTACATTCTTAGGCGTTTAATATGGGGTGTTGAGTCCATTTCATTGAGCAAGGAGTAGCTCTTGTCTATTCCATATTTGGCTTAAGGAAATTTATCTGTGCTCATTTCAATCTCTGGTTTTATACAGCACCCCAACTCACCTTTCCCCTTAAGCAAGCATAAGTTGGTTTTCTAAATTTGAGACCCTGTTCTGTTTTGGAATTCAGTTCCTGTGTAGCCAAGTTTACATTCCGTGTATTAGTGATATTTTATGATGTTTCTTTTTCTGTGTGACTTATTTCATTTAGAATCATCGTACCTGAATCCACTCATTATGCTGCTACGGGCCTGATGACATAGATTTCATTGCTGAGTGATACTGCATTGTACGTAAGTACCACAAGTTCTTTATCCATTTTCCACTTTCTGTGATATTGAACTTGTACGGTAAACGAGGTTCTTGTAAACAGAGCCGTTCCAAACTTTGGGGTGGTTGTGTCTTTTTTATTTTAATTTCCCTAAGCTATAGGACCATAAGTGGAAGTGCCCTAGGCTCTGTTGCTTTGTTTTTTAGATGTTTCAGGAAACACCATACACTTCTCCAGAGTGTCTGTTGGCAATTTACATCCCGCCCATCAGCATAACAAGGCTCCCAGTTCTCCATGGCCTGTCCTGCCTTTCTGGATTTTACACTTTTTTCAGATGGCCTGTTAGACCGGGGGGAAGTGAGACTTCATTGTAGTGCAGATTTTCTTTGCAAGCTTGCTTGGTTGGCCAAAAAGGGCGTATGCGTTTTTTCCTGAATATATTCAGGAAAAAACGCATACGCCCTTTTTGGCCAAGTGCATCATTGTGGACGTTCTGCCTCTTTTCCTATGCTTTCAATGCAATTCCAGTCTACCTCCTGAAATCGGTTTCCTGCAATTCTGCCCCACTTTCAAGTCCTCTTGGCAGCCTTACTTTAGTATATTTTTTGACGATAGCTGTCTTTTATAACTCTGCAGGTTTGTGAATTACAGTGCCCCTGAGCTCCTTTCTTCAACTCGCTTTCTTGTGACCTGGCCGCAACACCCCAGGATGGCTTCAGGCCCTAATCTGGTTCCGGCACTGCACGCTGAGCCTTTGGTTAATTCCTCTTCCTGGTGGGAAATGAGAGTTAAATTTGCCCGTCCAGACACCTCCAGCTAGTCTCTCATTGGTTCTCGCTATTCCTGTTCATCTTCCGCAGAAATTGCAAACTGGGCCAAACAGGAGGTTAAAGGGACTGACTCTCCAAGTGGGGAGAGTGTTAGTAAAGCGTCTGGAATGTTGCACCCGAGTACCAGGGTACGAAAACTGAGACATATTTGAACACGTCTCCCGATCACATGGTTGATCATACTCTAGGTTCCACATGCATGTTTTAGCTGAAGGAAGAATACCTTAAAACTTTGTAGTTGAGACCCGTGGAATGGGTACCATGCAATATGACTTCAAAGGGTCTTCATTTGCTCACCGAACCTCTCCAATCCTATCACTGCTGCGTTTATGCCCCTGTACACATGCTTGATTCTCTTTCGGAGACATAGCAATCCATAGGGTTTAAGATACTTAAGAGTCAGGCACATTCTTAGGCGTTTAATATGCGGTGTTGAGTCCATTTCGTTGAGCAAGGAGTAGCTCTTGTCTATTCCATATTTGGCTTAAGGAACTTTATCTGTGCTCATTTCAATCTCTGGTTTTATGCAGCACCCCAACTCACCTTTCCCCTTAAGCAAGCATAAGTTGGTTTTCTAAATTTGACACCCTGTTCTGTTTTGGAATTCAGTTCCTGTGTAGCCAAGTTTACATTCCGTGTATTACTGATATCTTATGATGTTTCTTTTTCTGTGTGACTTATTTCAGTTAGAATCATCATACCTGAATCCACTCATTGTGCTGCTAAGGGCCTGATGATATAGAATTCATTGCTGAGTGATATTGCTTTGTAAGTAAATACCACAACTTCTTTATCCATTTTTCACTTTCTGCGATGTTGAACTTGTACTGTAAACGAGGTTCTTGTAAACAGAGCCGTTCCAAAGTTTGGGGTGGCTGTGTCTTTTTGATTTTAATTTCCCTAAGCTATAGGACCATAAGTGGAAGTGCCCTAGGCTCTGTTGCTTTGTTTCTTAGATGTTTCAGGAAACACCATACACTTCTCCCGAGTGTCTGTTGGCAATTTACATCCCGCCCATCAGCATAACAAGGCTCCCAGTTCTCCATGGCCTGTCCTGCCTTTCTGGATTTTACACTTTTTTCAGATGGCCTGTTAGACCGGGGGGAAGTGAGACTTCATTGTAGTGCAGATTTCCTTTGCAAGCTTGCTTGGTTGGCCAAAAAGTGCGTATGCGTTTTTTCCTGAGGAAAAAACGCATACGCACTTTTTGGCCAAGTGCATCATTGTGGACGTTCTGCCTCTTTTCCTATGCTTTCAATGCAATTCCAGTCTACCTCCTGAAATCGGTTTCCTGCAATTCTGCCCCGCTTTCAAGTCCTCTTGGCAGCCTTACTTCAGTATATTTTTGGATGATAGCTGTCATTTATAACTCTGCAGGTTTGTGAATTACAGTGCCCCTGAGCTCCTTTCTTCAACTCGCTTTCTTGTGAGCTGGCCGCAACACCGCAGGATGGCTTCAGGCCCTAATCTGGTTCCGGCACGGCACACTGAGCCTTTGGTTATTTCCTCTTCCTGGTGGGAAATGAGAGTTAAATTTGCCCGTCCAGACACCTCCAGCTAGTCTCTCATTGGTTCTCGCTATTCCTGTTCATCTTCCGCTGAAATTGCAAACTGGGCCAAACAGGAGGTTAAAGGGACTGACTCTCCAAGTCGGGAGAGTGTTAGTAAAGCGTCTGGAATGTTGCACCCGAGTACCAGGGTACGAAAACTGAGACATATTTGAACACGTCTCCCGATCACATGGTTAATCATACTCTAGGTTCCACATGCATGTTTTAGCTGAAGGAAGAATACCTTAAACCTGGGTAGTTGAAACCCGTGGAATGGGTACCATGCAATATGACTTCAAAGGGTCTTCATTTGCTCACCGAACCTCTCCAATCCTATCACTGCTGCGTTTATGCCCCTGTACACATGCTTGATTCTCTTTCGGAGACATAGCAATCCATAGGTTTTAAGATACTTACTAGTCAGGTATATTCTTAGGCGTTTAATATGCGGTGTTGAGTCCATTTCGTTGAGCAAGGAGTAGCTCTTGTCTATTCCATATTTGGCTTAAGGAACTTTATCTGTGCTCATTTCAATCTCTTGTTTTATGCAGCACCCCAACTCACCTTTCCCCTTAAGCAAGCATAAGTTGGTTTTCTAAATTTGAGACACTGTTCTGTTTTGGAATTCAGTTCCTGTGTAGCCAAGTTTACATTCCGTGTATTACTGATATCTTATGATGTTTCTTTTTCTGTGTGACTTATTTCAGTTAGAATCATCGTACCTGAATCCACTCACTGTGCTGCTAAGGGCCTGATGACATAGATTTCATTGCTGAGTGATATTGCTTTGTAAGTAAATACCACAACTTCTTTATCCATTTTTCACTTTCTGCGATGTTGAACTTGTACTGTAAACGAGGTTCTTGTAAACAGAGCCGTTCCAAACTTTGGGGTGGCTGTGTCTTTTTGATTTTAATTTCCCTAAGCTATAGGACCATAAGTGGAAGTGCCCTAGGCTCTGTTGCTTTGTTTCTTAGATGTTTCAGGAAACACCATACACTTCTCCCGAGTGTCTGTTGGCAATTTACATCCCGCCCATCAGCATAACAAGGCTCCCAGTTCTCCATGGCCTGTCCTGCCTTTCTGGATTTTACACTTTTTTCAGATGGCCTGTTAGACCGGGGGGAAGTGAGACTTCATTGTAGTGCAGATTTCCTTTGCAAGCTTGCTTGGTTGGCCAAAAAGGGCGTATGCGTTTTTTCCTGAATATATTCAGGAAAAAACGCATACGCCCTTTTTGCCCAAGTGCATCATTGTGGACGTTCTGCCTCTTTTCCTATGCTTTCAATGCAATTCCAGTCTACCTCCTGAAATCGGTTTCCTGCAATTCTGCCCCGCTTTCAAGTCCTCTTGGCAGCCTTACTTCAGTATATTTTTGGACGATAGCTGTCATTTATAACTCTGCAGGTTTGTGAATTACAGTGCCCCTGAGCTCCTTTCTTCAACTCGCTTTCTTGTGAGCTGGCCGCAACACCGCAGGATGGCTTCTGGCCCTAATCTGGTTCTGGCACGGCACGCTGAGCCTTTGGTTAATTCCTCTTCCTGGTGGGAAATGAGAGTTAAATTTGCCCGTCCAGACACCTCCAGCTAGTCTCTCATTGGTTCTCGCTATTCCTGTTCATCTTCCGCTGAAATTGCAAACTGGGCCAAACAGGAGGTTAAAGGGACTGACTCTCCAAGTGGGAAGAGTGTTAGTAAAGCGTCTGGAATGTTGCACCCGAGTACCAGGGTACGAAAACTGAGACATATTTGAACACGTCTCCCGATCACATGGTTAATCATACTCTAGGTTCCACATGCATGTTTTAGCTGAAGGAAGAATACCTTAAACCTGGGTAGTTGAAACCCGTGGAATGGGTACCATGCAATATGACTTCAAAGGGTCTTCATTTGCTCACCGAACCTCTCCAATCCTATCACTGCTGCGTTTATGCCCCTGTACACATGCTTGATTCTCTTTCGGAGACATAGCAATCCATAGGTTTTAAGATACTTACTAGTCAGGTACATTCTTAGGCGTTTAATATGCGGTGTTGAGTCCATTTCGTTGAGCAAGGAGTAGCTCTTGTCTATTCCATATTTGGCTTAAGGAACTTTATCTGTGCTCATTTCAATCTCTGGTTTTATACAGCACCCCAACTCACCTTTCCCCTTAAGCAAGCATAAGTTGGTTTTCTAAATTTGAGACCCTGTTCTGTTTTGGAATTCAGTTCCTGTGTAGCCAAGTTTACATTCCGTGTATTAGTGATATCTTATGATGTTTCTTTTTCTGTGTGACTTATTTCATTTAGAATCATCGTACCTGAATCCACTCATTATGCTGCTACGGGCCTCATGACATAGATTTCATTGCTGAGTGATACTGCATTGTACGTAAGTACCACAAGTTCTTTATCCATTTTCCACTTTCTGTGATATTGAACTTGTACGGTAAACGAGATTCTTGTAAACAGAGCCGTTCCAAACTTTGGGGTGGTTGTGTCTTTTTGATTTTAATTTCCCTAAGCTATAGGACCATAAGTGGAAGTGCCCTAGGCTCTGTTGCTTTGTTTTTTAGATGTTTCAGGAAGCACCATACACTTCTCCCGAGTGTCTGTTGGCAATTTACATCCCGCCCATCAGCATAACAAGGCTCCCAGTTCTCCATGGCCTGTCCTGCCTTTCTGGATTTTACACTTTTTTCAGATGGCCCGTTAGACCGGGGGGAAGTGAGACTTCATTGTAGTGCAGATTTCCTTTGCAAGCTTGCTTGTTTGGCCAAAAAGTGCGTATGCGTTTTTTCCTGAATATATTCAGGAAAAAACGCATACGCCCTTTTTGGCCAAGTGCATCATTGTGGACGTTCTGCCTCTTTTCCTATGCTTTCAATGCAATTCCAGTCTACCTCCTGAAATCGGTTTCCTGCAATTCTGCCCCGCTTTCAAGTCCTCTTGGCAGCCTTACTTCAGTATATTTTTGGACGATAGCTGTCATTTATAACTCTGCAGGTTTGTGAATTACAGTGCCCCTGAGCTCCTTTCTTCAACTCGCTTTCTTGTGAGCTGGCCGCAACACCGCAGGATGGCTTCAGGCCCTAATCTGGTTCCGGCACGGCACACTGAGCCTTTGGTTATTTCCTCTTCCTGGTGGGAAATGAGAGTTAAATTTGCCCGTCCAGACACCTCCAGCTAGTCTCTCATTGGTTCTCGCTATTCCTGTTCATCTTCCGCTGAAATTGCAAACTGGGCCAAACAGGAGGTTAAAGGGACTGACTCTCCAAGTCGGGAGAGTGTTAGTAAAGCGTCTGGAATGTTGCACCCGAGTACCAGGGTACGAAAACTGAGACATATTTGAACACGTCTCCCGATCACATGGTTAATCATACTCTAGGTTCCACATGCATGTTTTAGCTGAAGGAAGAATACCTTAAACCTGGGTAGTTGAAACCCGTGGAATGGGTACCATGCAATATGACTTCAAAGGGTCTTCATTTGCTCACCGAACCTCTCCAATCCTATCACTGCTGCGTTTATGCCCCTGTACACATGCTTGATTCTCTTTCGGAGACATAGCAATCCATAGGTTTTAAGATACTTACTAGTCAGGTATATTCTTAGGCGTTTAATATGCGGTGTTGAGTCCATTTCGTTGAGCAAGGAGTAGCTCTTGTCTATTCCATATTTGGCTTAAGGAACTTTATCTGTGCTCATTTCAATCTCTTGTTTTATGCAGCACCCCAACTCACCTTTCCCCTTAAGCAAGCATAAGTTGGTTTTCTAAATTTGAGACACTGTTCTGTTTTGGAATTCAGTTCCTGTGTAGCCAAGTTTACATTCCGTGTATTACTGATATCTTATGATGTTTCTTTTTCTGTGTGACTTATTTCAGTTAGAATCATCGTACCTGAATCCACTCACTGTGCTGCTAAGGGCCTGATGACATAGATTTCATTGCTGAGTGATATTGCTTTGTAAGTAAATACCACAACTTCTTTATCCATTTTTCACTTTCTGCGATGTTGAACTTGTACTGTAAACGAGGTTCTTGTAAACAGAGCCGTTCCAAACTTTGGGGTGGCTGTGTCTTTTTGATTTTAATTTCCCTAAGCTATAGGACCATAAGTGGAAGTGCCCTAGGCTCTGTTGCTTTGTTTCTTAGATGTTTCAGGAAACACCATACACTTCTCCCGAGTGTCTGTTGGCAATTTACATCCCGCCCATCAGCATAACAAGGCTCCCAGTTCTCCATGGCCTGTCCTGCCTTTCTGGATTTTACACTTTTTTCAGATGGCCTGTTAGACCGGGGGGAAGTGAGACTTCATTGTAGTGCAGATTTCCTTTGCAAGCTTGCTTGGTTGGCCAAAAAGGGCGTATGCGTTTTTTCCTGAATATATTCAGGAAAAAATGCATACGCCCTTTTTGCCCAAGTGCATCATTGTGGACGTTCTGCCTCTTTTCCTATGCTTTCAATGCAATTCCAGTCTACCTCCTGAAATCGGTTTCCTGCAATTCTGCCCCGCTTTCAAGTCCTCTTGGCAGCCTTACTTCAGTATATTTTTTGACGATAGCTGTCATTTATAACTCTGCAGGTTTGTGAATTACAGTGCCCCTGAGCTCCTTTCTTCAACTCGCTTTCTTGTGAGCTGGCCGCAACACCGCAGGATGGCTTCTGGCCCTAATCTGGTTCCGGCACGGCACGCTGAGCCTTTGGTTAATTCCTCTTCCTGGTGGGAAATGAGAGTTAAATTTGCCCGTCCAGACACCTCCAGCTAGTCTCTCATTGGTTCTCGCTATTCCTGTTCATCTTCCGCTGAAATTGCAAACTGGGCCAAACAGGAGGTTAAAGGGACTGACTCTCCAAGTGGGAAGAGTGTTAGTAAAGCGTCTGGAATGTTGCACCCGAGTACCAGGGTACGAAAACTGAGACATATTTGAACACGTCTCCCGATCACATGGTTAATCATACTCTAGGTTCCACATGCATGTTTTAGCTGAAGGAAGAATACCTTAAACCTGGGTAGTTGAAACCCGTGGAATGGGTACCATGCAATATGACTTCAAAGGGTCTTCATTTGCTCACCGAACCTCTCCAATCCTATCACTGCTGCGTTTATGCCCCTGTACACATGCTTGATTCTCTTTCGGAGACATAGCAATCCATAGGTTTTAAGATACTTACTAGTCAGGTACATTCTTAGGCGTTTAATATGCGGTGTTGAGTCCATTTCGTTGAGCAAGGAGTAGCTCTTGTCTATTCCATATTTGGCTTAAGGAACTTTATCTGTGCTCATTTCAATCTCTGGTTTTATACAGCACCCCAACTCACCTTTCCCCTTAAGCAA
Source organism: Globicephala melas (assembly GCF_963455315.2). Classification (NCBI taxonomy): domain Eukaryota; kingdom Metazoa; phylum Chordata; class Mammalia; order Artiodactyla; family Delphinidae; genus Globicephala; species Globicephala melas. The sequence continues at coordinate 1,700,112 of NW_027207223.1, forward strand.
GCATAAGTTGGTTTTCTAAATTTGAGACCCTGTTCTGTTTTGGAATTCAGTTCCTGTGTAGCCAAGTTTACATTCCGTGTATTAGTGATATCTTATGATGTTTCTTTTTCTGTGTGACTTATTTCATTTAGAATCATCGTACCTGAATCCACTCATTATGCTGCTACGGGCCTCATGACATAGATTTCATTGCTGAGTGATACTGCATTGTACGTAAGTACCACAAGTTCTTTATCCATTTTCCAATTTCTGTGATATTGAACTTGTACGGTAAACGAGATTCTTGTAAACAGAGCCGTTCCAAACTTTGGGGTGGTTGTGTCTTTTTGATTTTAATTTCCCTAAGCTATAGGACCATAAGTGGAAGTGCCCTAGGCTCTGTTGCTTTGTTTTTTAGATGTTTCAGGAAGCACCATACACTTCTCCCGAGTGTCTGTTGGCAATTTACATCCCGCCCATCAGCATAACAAGGCTCCCAGTTCTCCATGGCCTGTCCTGCCTTTCTGGATTTTACACTTTTTTCAGATGGCCCGTTAGACCGGGGGGAAGTGAGACTTCATTGTAGTGCAGATTTCCTTTGCAAGCTTGCTTGTTTGGCCAAAAAGTGCGTATGCGTTTTTTCCTGAATATATTCAGGAAAAAACGCATACGCCCTTTTTGGCCAAGTGCATCATTGTGGACGTTCTGCCTCTTTTCCTATGCTTTCAATGCAATTCCAGTCTACCTCCTGAAATCGGTTTCCTGCAATTCTGCCCCGCTTTCAAGTCCTCTTGGCAGCCTTACTTCAGTATATTTTTTGACGATAGCTGTCCTTTATAACTCTGCAGGTTTGTGAATTACAGTGCCCCTGAGCTCCTTTGTTCAACTCGCTTTCTTGTGAGCTGGCCGCAACACCCCAGGATGGCTTCAGGCCCTAATCTGGTTCCGGCACGGCACGCTGAGCCTTTGGTTAATTCCTCTTCCTGGTGGGAAATGAGAGTTAAATTTGCCCGTCCAGACACCTCCAGCTAGTCTCTCATTGGTTCTCGCTATTCCTGTTCATCTTCCGCAGAAATTGCAAACTGGGCCAAACAGGAGGTTAAAGGGACTGACTCTCCAAGTGGGGAGAGTGTTAGTAAAGCGTCTGGAATGTTGCACCCGAGTACCAGGGTACGAAAACTGAGACATATTTGAACACGTCTCCCGATCACATGGTTGATCATACTCTAGGTTCCACATGCATGTTTTAGCTGAAGGAAGAATACCTTAAACCTTTGTAGTTGAGACCCGTGGAATGGGTACCATGCAATATGTCTTCAAAGGGTCTTCATTTGCTCACCGAACCTCTCCAATCCTATCACTGCTGCGTTTATGCCCCTGTACACATGCTTGATTCTCTTTCGGAGACATAGCAATCCATAGGGTTTAAGATACTTAAGAGTCAGGCACATTCTTAGGCGTTTAATATGCGGTGATGAGTCCATTTCGTTGAGCAAGGAGTAGCTCTTGTCTATTCCATATTTGGCTTAAGGAACTTTATCTGTGCTCATTTCAATCTCTTGTTTTATGCAGCACCCCAACTCACCTTTCCCCTTAAGCAAGCATAAGTTGGTTTTCTAAATTTGAGACACTGTTCTGTTTTGGAATTCAGTTCCTGTGTAGCCAAGTTTACATTCCGTGTATTACTGATATCTTATGATGTTTCTTTTTCTGTGTGACTTATTTCAGTTAGAATCATCATACCTGAATCCACTCATTGTGCTGCTAAGGGCCTGATGATATAGAATTCATTGCTGAGTGATATTGCTTTGTAAGTAAATACCACAACTTCTTTATCCATTTTTCACTTTCTGCGATGTTGAACTTGTACTGTAAACGAGGTTCTTGTAAACAGAGCCGTTCCAAACTTTGGGGTGGCTGTGTCTTTTTGATTTTAATTTCCCTAAGCTATAGGACCATAAGTGGAAGTGCCCTAGGCTCTGTTGCTTTGTTTCTTAGATGTTTCAGGAAACACCATACACTTCTCCCGAGTGTCTGTTGGCAATTTACATCCCGCCCATCAGCATAACAAGGCTCCCAGTTCTCCATGGCCTGTCCTGCCTTTCTGGATTTTACACTTTTTTCAGATGGCCTGTTAGACCGGGGGGAAGTGAGACTTCATTGTAGTGCAGATTTCCTTTGCAAGCTTGCTTGGTTGGCCAAAAAGGACGTATGCGTTTTTTCCTGAATATATTCAGGAAAAAACGCATACGCCCTTTTTGGCCAAGTGCATCATTGTGGACGTTCTGCCTCTTTTCCTATGCTTTCAATGCAATTCCAGTCTACCTCCTGAAATCGGTTTCCTGCAATTCTGCCCCGCTTTCAAGTCCTCTTGGCAGCCTTACTTCAGTATATTTTTGGACGATAGCTGTCATTTATAACTCTGCAGGTTTGTGAATTACAGTGCCCCTGAGCTCCTTTCTTCAACTCGCTTTCTTGTGAGCTGGCCGCAACACCGCAGGATGGCTTCAGGCCCTAATCTGGTTCTGGCACGGCACACTGAGTCTTTGGTTATTTCCTCTTCCTGGTGGGAAATGAGAGTTAAATTTGCCCGTCCAGACACCTCCAGCTAGTCTCTCATTGGTTCTCGCTATTCCTGTTCATCTTCCGCTGAAATTGCAAACTGGGCCAAACAGGAGGTTAAAGGGACTGACTCTCCAAGTCGGGAGAGTGTTAGTAAAGCGTCTGGAATGTTGCACCCGAGTACCAGGGTACGAAAACGGAGACATATTTGAACACGTCTCCCGATCACATGGTTAATCATACTCTAGGTTCCACATGCATGTTTTAGCTGAAGGAAGAATACCTTAAACCTGGGTAGTTGAAACCCGTGGAATGGGTACCATGCAATATGACTTCAAAGGGTCTTCATTTGCTCACTGAACCTCTCCAATCCTATCACTGCTGCGTTTATGCCCCTGTACACATGCTTGATTCTCTTTTGGAGACATAGCAATCCATAGGTTTTAAGATACTTACTAGTCAGGTACATTCTTAGACGTTTAATATGGGGTGTTGAGTCCATTTCGTTGAGCAAGGAGTAGCTCTTGTCTATTTCATATTTGGCTTAAGGAACTTTATCTGTGCTCATTTCAATCTCTGGTTTTATGCAGCACCCCAACTCACCTTTCCCCTTAAGCAAGCATAAGTTGGTTTTCTAAATTTGAGACCCTGTTCTGTTTTGGAATTCAGTTCCTGTGTAGCCAAGTTTACATTCCGTGTATTAGTGATATCTTATGATGTTTCTTTTTCTGTGTGACCTATTTCAGTTAGAATCATCGTACCTGAATCCACTCATTATGCTGCTACGGGCCTGATGACATAGATTTCATTGCTGAGTGATACTGCATTGTACGTAAGTACCACAAGTTCTTTATCCATTTTCCACTTTCTGTGATATTGAACTTGTACGGTAAACGAGGTTCTTGTAAACAGAGGCGTCCCAAACTTTGGGGTGGCTGTGTCTTTTTGATTTTAATTCCCCTAAGCTATAGGACCATAAGTGGAAGTGCCCTAGGCTCTGTTGCTTTGTTTTTTAGATGTTTCAGGAAACCCCATACACTTCTCCCGAGTGTCTGTTGGCAATTTACATACCGCCCATCAGCATAACAAGGCTCCCAGTTCTCCATGGCCTGTCCTGCCTTTCTGGATTTTACACTTTTTTCAGATGTCCCGTTTGACCGGGGGGAAGTGAGACTTCATTGTAGTGCAGATTTCCTTTGCAAGCTTGCTTGGTTGGCCAAAAAGGGCGTATGCGTTTTTTTCTGAATATATTCAGGAAAAAACGCATACGCCCTTTTTGGCCAAGTGCATCATTGTGGACGTGCTGCCTCTTTTCCTATGCTTCCAATGCAATTCCAGTCTACCTCCTGAAATCGGTTTCCTGCAATTCTGCCCCGCTTTCAAGTCCTCTTGGCAGCCTTACTTCAGTATATTTTTGGACGATAGCTGTCATTTATAACTCTGCAGGTTTGTGAATTACAGTGCCCCTGAGCTCCTTTCTTCAACTCGCTTTCTTGTGAGCTGGCCGCAACACCGCAGGATGGCTTCAGGCCCTAATCTGGTTCTGGCACGGCACGCTGAGCCTTTGGTTATTTCCTCTTCCTGGTGGGAAATGAGAGTTAAATTTGCCCGTCCAGACACCTCCAGCTAGTCTCTCATTGGTTCTCGCTATTCCTGTTCATCTTCCACAGAAATTGCAAACTGGGCCAAACAGGAGGTTAAAGGGACTGACTCTCCAAGTCGGGAGAGTGTTAGTAAAGTGTCTGGAATGTTGCACCCGAGTACCAGGGTACGAAAAGTGAGACATATTTGAACACGTCTCCTGATCACATGGTTGATCATACTCTAGGTTCCACATGCATGTTTTAGCTGAAGGAAGAATAACTTAAACCTGGGTAGTTGAAACCCATGGAATGGGTACCATGCAATATGACTTCAAACGGTCTACATTTGCTCACCGAACCTCTCCAATCCTATCACTGCTGTGTTTATGCCCCTGTACACATGCTTGATTCTCTTTCGGAGACATAGCAATCCATAGGGTTTAAGATACTTAAGAGTCAGGCACATTCTTAGGCGTTTAATATGCGGTGTTGAGTCCATTTCGTTGAGCAAGGAGTAGCTCTTGTCTATTCCATATTTGGCTTAAGGAACTTTATCTGTGCTCATTTCAATCTCTTGTTTTATGCAGCACCCCAACTCACCTTTCCCCTTAAGCAAGCATAAGTTGGTTTTCTAAATTTGAGACACTGTTCTGTTTTGGAATTCAGTTCCTGTGTAGCCAAGTTTACATTCCGTGTATTACTGATATCTTATGATGTTTCTTTTTCTGTGTGACTTATTTCAGTTAGAATCATCATACCTGAATCCACTCATTGTGCTGCTAAGGGCCTGATGATATAGAATTCATTGCTGAGTGATATTGCTTTGTAAGTAAATACCACAACTTCTTTATCCATTTTTCACTTTCTGCGATGTTGAACTTGTACTGTAAACGAGGTTCTTGTAAACAGAGCCGTTCCAAACTTTGGGGTGGCTGTGTCTTTTTGATTTTAATTTCCCTAAGCTATAGGACCATAAGTGGAAGTGCCCTAGGCTCTGTTGCTTTGTTTCTTAGATGTTTCAGGAAACACCATACACTTCTCCCGAGTGTCTGTTGGCAATTTACATCCCGCCCATCAGCATAACAAGGCTCCCAGTTCTCCATGGCCTGTCCTGCCTTTCTGGATTTTACACTTTTTTCAGATGGCCTGTTAGACCGGGGGGAAGTGAGACTTCATTGTAGTGCAGATTTCCTTTGCAAGCTTGCTTGGTTGGCCAAAAAGGACGTATGCGTTTTTTCCTGAATATATTCAGGAAAAAACGCATACGCCCTTTTTGGCCAAGTGCATCATTGTGGACGTTCTGCCTCTTTTCCTATGCTTTCAATGCAATTCCAGTCTACCTCCTGAAATCGGTTTCCTGCAATTCTGCCCCGCTTTCAAGTCCTCTTGGCAGCCTTACTTCAGTATATTTTTGGACGATAGCTGTCATTTATAACTCTGCAGGTTTGTGAATTACAGTGCCCCTGAGCTCCTTTCTTCAACTCGCTTTCTTGTGAGCTGGCCGCAACACCGCAGGATGGCTTCAGGCCCTAATCTGGTTCCGGCACGGCACACTGAGTCTTTGGTTATTTCCTCTTCCTGGTGGGAAATGAGAGTTAAATTTGCCCGTCCAGACACCTCCAGCTAGTCTCTCATTGGTTCTCGCTATTCCTGTTCATCTTCCGCTGAAATTGCAAACTGGGCCAAACAGGAGGTTAAAGGGACTGACTCTCCAAGTCGGGAGAGTGTTAGTAAAGCGTCTGGAATGTTGCACCCGAGTACCAGGGTACGAAAACGGAGACATATTTGAACACGTCTCCCGATCACATGGTTAATCATACTCTAGGTTCCACATGCATGTTTTAGCTGAAGGAAGAATACCTTAAACCTGGGTAGTTGAAACCCGTGGAATGGGTACCATGCAATATGACTTCAAAGGGTCTTCATTTGCTCACTGAACCTCTCCAATCCTATCACTGCTGCGTTTATGCCCCTGTACACACGCTTGATTCTCTTTTGGAGACATAGCAATCCATAGGTTTTAAGATACTTACTAGTCAGGTACATTCTTAGACGTTTAATATGGGGTGTTGAGTCCATTTCGTTGAGCAAGGAGTAGCTCTTGTCTATTTCATATTTGGCTTAAGGAACTTTATCTGTGCTCATTTCAATCTCTGGTTTTATGCAGCACCCCAACTCACCTTTCCCCTTAAGCAAGCATAAGTTGGTTTTCTAAATTTGAGACCCTGTTCTGTTTTGGAATTCAGTTCCTGTGTAGCCAAGTTTACATTCCGTGTATTAGTGATATCTTATGATGTTTCTTTTTCTGTGTGACCTATTTCAGTTAGAATCATCGTACCTGAATCCACTCATTATGCTGCTACGGGCCTGATGACATAGATTTCATTGCTGAGTGATACTGCATTGTACGTAAGTACCACAAGTTCTTTATCCATTTTCCACTTTCTGTGATATTGAACTTGTACGGTAAACGAGGTTCTTGTAAACAGAGGCGTCCCAAACTTTGGGGTGGCTGTGTCTTTTTGATTTTAATTCCCCTAAGCTATAGGACCATAAGTGGAAGTGCCCTAGGCTCTGTTGCTTTGTTTTTTAGATGTTTCAGGAAACACCATACACTTCTCCCAAGTGTCTGTTGGCAATTTACATCCCGCCCATCAGCATAACAAGGCTCCCAGTTCTCCATGGCCTGTCCTGCCTTTCTGGATTTTACACTTTTTTCAGATGTCCCGTTTGACCGGGGGGAAGTGAGACTTCATTGTAGTGCAGATTTCCTTTGCAAGCTTGCTTGGTTGGCCAAACAGGGCGTATGAGTTTTTTCCTGAATATATTCAGGAAAAAACGCATACGCCCTTTTTGGCCAAGTGCATCATTGTGGACGTTCTGCCTCTTTTCCTATGCTTTCAATGCAATTCCAGTCTACCTCCTGAAATCGGTTTCCTGCAATTCTGCTCCGCTTTCAAGTCCTCTTGGCAGCCTTACTTCAGTATATTTTTGGACGATAGCTGTCATTTATAACTCTGCAGGTTTGTGAATTACAGTGCCCCTGAGCTCCTTTCTTCAACTCGCTTTCTTGTGACCTGGCCACAACACCGCAGGTTGGCTTCAGGCCCTAATCTGTTTCCGGCACGGCACGCTGAGCCTTTGGTTAATTCCTCTTCCTGGTGGGAAATGAGAGTTAAATTTGCCCATCCAGACACCTCCAGCTAGTCTCTCATTGGTTCTCACTATTGCTGTTCATCTTCCGCAGAAATTGCAAACTGGGCCAAACAGGAGGTTAAAGGGACTGACTCTCCAAGTCGGGAGAGTGTTAGTAAAGCGTCTGGAATGTTGCACCCGAGTACCAGGGTACGAAAAGTGAGACATACTTGAACACGTCTCCCGATCACATGGTTGATCATACTCTAGGTTCCACATGCGTGTTTTAGCTGAAGGAAGAATACCGTAAACCTGGGTAGTTGATACCCATGGAATGGGTACCATGCAATATGACTTCAAAGGGTCTTCATTTGCTCACCGAACCTCTCCAATCCTATCACTGCTGCGTTTATGCCCCTGTACACATGCTTGATTCTCTTTCGGAGACATAGCAATCCATAGGTTTTAAGATACTTACTAGTCAGGTACATTCTTAGGCGTTTAATATGCAGTGTTGAGTCCATTTCGTTGAGCAAGGAGTAGCTCTTGTCTATTCCATATTTGGCTTAAGGAACTTTATCTGTGCTCATTTCAATCTCTGGTTTTATGCAGCACCCCAACTCACCTTTCCCCTTAAGCAAGCATAAGTTGGTTTTCTAAATTTGAGACCCTGTTCTGTTTTGGAATTCAGTTCCTGTGTAGCCAAGTTTACATTCCGTGTATTAGTGATATCTTATGATGTTTCTTTTTCTGTGTGACTTATTTCAGTTAGAATCATCGTACCTGAATCCACTCATTATGCTGCTACGGGCCTGATGACATAGATTTCATTGCTGAGTGATACTGCATTGTACGTAAGTACCACAAGTTCTTTATCCATTTTCCACTTTCTGTAATATTGAACTTGTACGGAAAACGAGGTTCTTGTAAACAGAGGTGTCCCAAACTTTGGGGTGGCTGTATCTTTTTGATTTTAATTTCCCTAAGCTATAGGACCATAAGTGGAAGTGCCCTAGGCTCTGTTGCTTTGTTTTTTAGATGTTTCAGGAAACCCCATACACTTCTCCCGAGTGTCTGTTGGCAATTTACATACCGCCCATCAGCATAACAAGGCTCCCAGTTCTCCATGGCCTGTCCTGCCTTTCTGGATTTTACACTTTTTTCAGATGTCCCGTTTGACCGGGGGGAAGTGAGACTTCATTGTAGTGCAGATTTCCTTTCCAAGCTTGCTTGGTTGGCCAAAAAGGGCGTATGCGTTTTTTTCTGAATATATTCAGGAAAAAACGCATACGCCCTTTTTGGCCAAGTGCATCATTGTGGACGTGCTGCTTCTTTTCCTATGCTTCCAATGCAATTCCAGTCTACCTCCTGAAATCGGTTTCCTGCAATTCTGCCCCGCTTTCAAGTCCTCTTGGCAGCCTTACTTCAGTATATTTTTGGACGATAGCTGTCATTTATAACTCTGCAGGTTTGTGAATTACAGTGCCCCTGAGCTCCTTTCTTCAACTCGCTTTCTTGTGAGCTGGCCGCAACACCGCAGGATGGCTTCAGGCCCTAATCTGGTTCCGGCACGGCACGCTGAGCCTTTGGTTATTTCCTCTTCCTGGTGGGAAATGAGAGTTAAATTTGCCCGTCCAGACACCTCCAGCTAGTCTCTCATTGGTTCTCGCTATTCCTGTTCATCTTCCACAGAAATTGCAAACTGGGCCAAACAGGAGGTTAAAGGGACTGACTCTCCAAGTCGGGAGAGTGTTAGTAAAGTGTCTGGAATGTTGCACCCGAGTACCAGGGTACGAAAAGTGAGACATATTTGAACACGTCTCCTGATCACATGGTTGATCATACTCTAGGTTCCACATGCATGTTTTAGCTGAAGGAAGAATAACTTAAACCTGGGTAGTTGAAACCCATGGAATGGGTACCATGCAATATGACTTCAAACGGTCTACATTTGCTCACCGAACCTCTCCAATCCTATCACTGCTGTGTTTATGCCCCTGTACACATGCTTGATTCTCTTTCGGAGACATAGCAATCCATAGGTTTTAAGATACTTACTAGTCAGGTACATTCTTAGGCGTTTAATATGCGGTGTTGAGTCCATTTCATTGAGCAAGGAGTAGCTCTTGTCTATTCCATATTTGGCTTAAGGAACTTTATCTGTGCTCATTTCAATCTCTGGTTTTATGCAGCACCCCAACTCACCTTTCCCCTTAAGCAAGCATAAGTTGGTTTTCTAAATTTGAGACCCTGTTCTGTTCTGTAATTCAGTTCCTGTGTAGCCAAGTTTACATTCCGTGTATTACTGATATCTTATGATGTTTCTTTTTCTGTGTGACTTATTTCAGTTAGAATCATCATACCTGAATCCACTCATTGTGCTGCTAAGGGCCTGATGACATAGATTTCATTGCTGAGTGATATTGCTTTGTAAGTAAATACCACAAGTTCTTTATCCATTTTTCACTTTCTGCGATGTTGAACTTGTACTGTAAACGAGGTTCTTGTAAACAGAGCCGTTCCAAACTTTGGGGTGGCTGTGTCTTTTTGAGTTTAATTTCCCTAAGCTATAGGACCATAAGTGGAAGTGCCCTAGGCTCTGTTGCTTTGTTTTTTAGATGTTTCAGGAAACACCATACACTTCTCCCGAGTGTCTGTTGGCAATTTACATCCCGCCCATCAGCATAACAAGGCTCCCAGTTCTCCATGGCCTGTCCTGCCTTTCTGGATTTTACACTTTTTTCAGATGGCCCTTTTGACTGGGGGGAAGTGAGACTTCATTGTAGTGCAGATTTCCTTTGCAAGCTTGCTTGGTTGGCCAAAAAGGGCGTATGCGTTTTTTCCTGAATATATTCAGGAAAAAACGCATACGCCCTTTTTGGCCAAGTGCATCATTGTGGACGTTCTGCCTCTTTTCCTATGCTTTCAATGCAATTCCAGTCTACCTCCTGAAATCGGTTTCCTGCAATTCTGCCCCACTTTCAAGTCCTCTTGGCAGCCTTACTTCAGTATATTTTTGGACGATAGCTGTCATTTATAACTCTGCAGGTTTGTGAATTACAGTGCCCCTGAGCTCCTTTCTTCAACTCGCTTTCTTGTGAGCTGGCCGCAACACCGCAGGATGGCTTCAGGCCCTAATCTTGTTCTGGCACGGCACGCTGAGCCTTTGGTTATTTCCCCTTCCTGGTGGGAAATGAGAGTTAAATTTGCCTGTCCAGACACCTCCAGCTAGTCTCTCATTGGTTCTCGCTATTCCTGTTCATCTTCCGCAGAAATTGCAAACTGGGCCAAACAGGAGGTTAAAGGGACTGACTCTCCAAGTCGGGAGAGTGTTAGTAAAGCGTCTGGAATGTTGCACCCGAGTACCAGGGTACGAAAACTGAGACATATTTGAACACGTTTCCCGATCACATGGTTGATCATACTCTGGGTTCTACATGCATGTTTTAGCTGAAGGAAGAAT